>NC_053024.1:177017214-177359365 GCF_003073215.2 Triticum urartu | reverse complement strand
ATGACCGAGGTGGATTATGGTGGAGGGGGGCACCGCACACGGCTAAGAGATCAAGAGATCAATTGTTGTCACTTTGGGGTGCCCCCTGCCCCCGTATATAAAGGAGTGGAGGAGGGGGAGGGCCGGCCCTCTCTATGGCGCGCCCTAGGGGAGTCCTACTCCCACCGGGAGTAGGATTCCCCCTTTCCTAGTAGAATAGGAGCCCTTCCAAGTAGTAGGAGTAGGAGGGAAGGAAAGGGAAGGGAAAAGGAGAAGGAAGGAAGGGGGCACCCCCCTCCCTAGTCCAATTCGGATCAGCCCATGGGGAGGGGTGCGGCCACCCTTTGAGGCCTTTCTCTCCTTTCCCGTATGGCCCATTAAGCCCAATACGAATTCCCGTAACTCCTTGACACTCCCGAAAATACCCGAATCACTCGGAACCTTTCCGATGTCCGAATATAGTCGTCCAATATATCGATCTTTACGTCTCGACCATTTCGAGACTCCTCGTCATGTCCCCGATCTCATCCGGGACTCCGAACTCCTTCGGTACATCAAAACACATAAACTCATAATATAATCGTCATCGAACTTTAAGCGTGCGGACCCTACGGGTTCGAGAACTATGTAGACATGACCGAGACATGTCTCCGGTCAATAACCAATAGCGGAACCTGGATGCTCATATTGGCTCCTACATATTCTACGAAGATCTTTATCGGTCAAACCGCATAACAACATACGTTGTTCCCTTTGTCATTGGTATGTTACTTGCCCGAGATTCGATCGTCGGTATCTCAATACCTAGTTCAATCTCGTTACCGGCAAGTCTCTTTACTCGTTCCGTAATACATCATCCCGTAACTAACTCATTAGTTGCAATGCTTGTAAGGCTTAAGTGATGTGCATTACCGAGAGGGCCCAGAGATACCTCTCCGACAATCGGAGTGACAAATCCTAATCTCGAAATACGCCAACCCAACAAGTACCTTTGGAGACAACTGTAGAGCACCTTTATAACCACCCAGTTACATTGTGACGTTTGGTAGCACACAAAGTGTTCCTCTGGTAAACAGGAGTTGCATAATCTCATAGTCATAGGAACATGTATAAGTCATGAAGAAAGCAACAGCAACATACTAAACGATCAAGTGCTATGCTAACGGAATGGGTCAAGTCAATCACATCATTCTCTAATGATGTGACCCCGTTAATCAAATGACAACTCATGTCTATGGCTAGGAAACTTAACCATCTTTGATTCAACGAGCTAGTCAAGTAGAGGCATACTAGTGACATACTGTTTGTCTATGTATTCACACACATGTATTATGTTTTCGGTTAATACAATTCTAGCATGAATAATAAACATTTATCATGATATAAGGAAATAAATAATAACTTTATTATTGCCTCTAGGGCATATTTCCTTCAGATACAAGTGGTATATGGATGGTAGATAAAGGTTTTTGTAATCTGAAAATATAAAAACAACAAGGTAACTAATGATAAAAGTGAGCGTAAATGGTATTGCACTGCTAGGAAACAAGGCCTAGGGTTCATACTTTCACTAGTGCAAGTTCTCTCAACAATAATAACATAATTGGATCACATAACTATCCCTCAACATGCAACAAAGAGTCACTCCAAAGTCACTAATAGTGGAGAACAAACGAAGAGATTATGGTAGGGTATGAAACCACCTCAAAGTTATTCTTTCCAATCAATCCGTTGGGCTATTCCTATAAGTGTCACAAACAGCCCTAGAGTTTGTACTAGAATAACACCTTAAGACACAAATCAACCAAAACCCTAATGTCACCTAGATACTCCAATGTCACCTCAAGTATCCGTGGGTATGATTATACGATATGCATCACACAATCTCAGATTCATCCATTCAACCAACACATAGAACCTCAAAGAGTGCCCAAAGTTTCTACCGGAGAGTCAAGACGAAAACGTGTGCCAACCCCTATGCATAGGTTCATGGGCGGAACCCGCAAGTTGATCACCAAAACGTACATCAAGTGGATCACGTGATATCCCATTGTCACCACAGATAAGCACGGCAAGACATACATCAAGTGTTCTCAAATCCTTAAAGACTCAATCCAATAAGATAACTTCAAAGGGAAAACTCAATCCATTACAAGAGAGTAGAGAGGAAGAAACATCATAAGATCCAACTATAATAGTAAAGCTCGCGATACATCAAGATCGTATCACTTCAAGAACACGAGAGAGAGAGAGATCAAACACATAGCTACTGGTACATACCCTTAGCCCCGAGGGAGAACTACTCCCTCCTCGTCATGGAGAGCACCGGGATGATGAAGATGTCCACCGGAGAGGGATTCCCCCTCCGGTAGGGTGCCAGAACGGGTCTAGATTGGTTTTCGGTGGCTACGGAGGCTTCTGGCGGTGGAACTCCCGATCTGTTGTGCTCCCCGAAGTTTTTAGGGTATATGGGTATATATGGGAGGAAGAAATACATCAGGGGAGCCACAAGGGGCCCACGAGGGTGGAGGGCGTGCCCAGGGGGAGTGGGCGCGCCCCCCTACCTCGTGGCTTCCTCATTGGTCCCCTGACGTGCACTCCAAGTCTCATGTATTGCTTTCTTTCCAAAAATAACTTTTCCGAAGGTTTCATTCTGTTTGGACTCCGTTTGATATTCCTTTTCTGTGAAACATTGAAACAAGGGAAACACAGAAACTGGCCCTGGGCTCTAGGTTAATAGGTTACTCCCAAAAATCATATAAAATAGCATATACATGCATATAAAACATCCAAGGTTGATAATATAATAGCATGGAACAACCAAAAATTATAGATACGTTGGAGACGTATCAGCATCCCCAAGCTTAATTCCTGCTCGTCCTCGAGTAGGTAAATGATAAAAACAGAATTTTTGATGTGGAATGCTACCTAACATATTTATCCATGTAATCTTCTTTATTGTGGCAAGAATATTCAGATCCATAAGATTCAAGACAAAAGGTTAATATTGACATAAAAACAACAATACTTCAAGCATACTAACTAAGCAATCATGTCTTCTCAAAATAACATGGCCAAAAAAAGTTCGTCCCTACAAAATCATATAGTTTGGTCATGCTCCATTTTCGTCACACAAAAATGCTCTCATCATGCACAACCCCGATGATAAGCCAAGCAATTGTTTCATACTTTAGTAATCTCAAACTTTTTTCAACTTTCACGCAATACATGAGCGTGAGCCATGGATATAGCACTATGGGTGGAATAGAATATAATGAGGGGGTTATGTGGAGAAGACAAAAAGGAGAAAGTCTCACATCGACGCGGCTAATCAATGGCTAGGGAGATGCCCATCAATTGATGTCAATGCAAGGAGTAGGGATTGCCATGCAACGGATGCACTATAGCTATAAATGCATGAAAGCTCAACAAAAGAAACTAAGTGGGTGTGCATCCAACTTGCTTGCTCACGAAGACCTAGGGCACTCGAGGAGGCCCATTGTTGGAATATACAAGCCAAGTTCTATAATGAAAATTTCCCACTAGTATATGAAAGTGACAAAATAAGAGACTCTCTATCATGAAGATCATGGTGCTACTTTGAAGCACAAGTGTGGAAAAAAAGGATAGTAGCATTGTCCCTTTTATTTTTTTTATTTTTTTATTTGGCCTTTCTTTTTTTATTTGGCATTTCTCTCTTTTTTTCTTTTTTTGGGACAATGCTCTATTAATGATGATCATCACACTTCTATTTGTTTACAACTCAATGATTAAAACTCGATACTAGAACAAAGCATGACTCTATATGAATGCCTCCGGCGGTGTACCGGGATTGCGATGAATCAAGTGTGACATGTATGAAAAATTATGAACGGTGGCTTTGCCACAAATACGATGTCAACTACATGATCATGCAAAGCAATATGACAATGATGATGCGTGTCATAATAAACGGAACGGTGGAAAGTTGCATGGCAATATATCTCGGAATGACTATGGAAATGCCATAATAGGTAGGTATGGTGGCTGTTTTGAGGAAGATATAAGGAGGTTTATGTGTGACAGAGCGTATCATATCACAGGGTTTGGATGCACCGGCGAAGTTTGCATCAACTCTCAATGTGAGAAAGGGCAATGCACGGTACCGAAGAGGCTAGCAATGATGGAAGGGTAAGAGTGCGTATAATCCATGGACTCAACATCTCTCCCTACTAATAAAGCACCGAGTGCTTCTGGTCGTCCATCGTCGCGGCTATTTTGCAAAAAAGTCCTTCTACTTTTTGGTAATGCAACCCGCAATCCCTTTATAAGTGGTTATGAGAAAATGCTTCATTTTTACAAAAAGGACCCTGTTGTTTAGTATATTCAACCCGTAGTCCATACGTCTGGTTCAGGATCGAGTCAACGCGCGGTGGCACGAGCGGCTGGCGGCGGCTCGATGCAGAAGGCGGCGGCGGATGGAGCTTGAAGGGGACAGATCCATGCACGGAAGGCGCTTGGGAGGCGGATCCAGAGGCCGGCAGCGAGGCAGGGGTCACCGGTGACGATGAGCAAGGCCGGCGGCGAGGCTTCCCGGGCGCACCCATGGCATCAGCGGGTCCTGGGGAGAAAGAAGACAGAGAGGTGAGGCCGTGAGGAAGAGAAGAAGGGAGAAAGGAGGGGTGGTGTGGCGACCTAGGTAGGAGCTCGCCGGAGCTGGGTGACAGAGGACGGGCGCGGGAGACGGAGGACGGGCGTGGGAGACAGAGGGATCCAGCGTTGCGTCTCGAAGTTCTTGCAGGTGGAGGCGGGCCTCAAGGCTGGCACTCCCGTGTCGCCTTGGCCTCGGCCTGCTCTTTGCCCGCCCCGCTCGCCCTACTTGCCGCCTCTGACTCTATCCACACCTCCATCGCCATTGACGTCGCCGGGCGAGAGTACACCCATTCCTGGCTAAAGTGGCCCCAAGAGGATGGCAACAATGGCGGGGCAGTACAATTGGAATCGCCGGAGAAAAAGCGATGTCATGGGAGCCAGCGGTGGTGAAGCTTTTGCTGCTTTGATGTTGCGTTCTTCAGAGAACACAACAGTTTGTGGCGGCAACCATGGTGTGAGTCACGACTCGCGACCAGGTCCAGGACGACGGCAACACGAGGGCTTCGGCGAGCAGCAGCATGCGGCGCCGACGAGCAAGAGCAGTAGCAGCGGCAGCCCGTAGCAGTGGTGGGCGTCGGGGAGAAGCAGCTACTGCCCAAGTGGAAGCGGGTGCACCTGCCAGAGAATGCATCAGCGGCGCCTGGTGATGGACATGGTCTGCATCCCCATATCTCTGAACCCCTTGGCGTTCATCGGGGTAGCCAGGCATGCCTTTGATTGCTGCTTTCGACAAAATCAACAACTTCCTGCCATGGTTTGATACAGGTAATCAAGTGGATGGCCGGTTTTGGGTTCAGGAGTAGCCGCAAGATTGCTATGTATTGTGAAACAAGTGTTAAGGTAATTCCAATAATAATTAGGCGTAGACATTCTGTTGATGTGATTTCAATCATAATTGCACAACCATGTTTATATTAACCAAAGAGATTAAAGAGTACCACAAAGTGACAAAACAGATCACATATATTCAAGAGAAACTTACTCCAAGATTAGACAATAGGAAAACAGGATCATCACAAATTAATTATTTTGCTAAGCATATCGAGAGGGGCAAAACATATACCTCATATGTTTATTTGAAGAGATTCCTGAGACTGTTGAATAGCAACAGAGCTTTAAGCTCACTGCCGGACCTCACGTCCCTCAACCTCCTACTCAATATCTGCAAGAAATCAACGGAACGATGTGAGACGCCAAGCATGACGTACAGAGAATTGTAGGCGAGGCCATACTGCACATCCGCAAATGCGCACTGGTCATTTTGAAACCAATGCCAGAATGGAGACTAAACAAATCAGACCAGGAGATACTAGACATAATAGCTAGCTAGCTTCATGAACTCAGAAACCAACGCCAACATTGAGACTCACATACGAGCAGAATGAAGCCTGTTCCTACAGTTGCATATTGCTCCAGAACTCAATCCAATTACTCACTACAACAAGACACACACTGGCTGAATGTTGGCAACCACAATCACCACCACATGGTGCCAGCCAAGTGCAAACAAGTGCTATAAACCTCAAAATGTAGAGTGTTATTCACATACTAGCTCTGGAAATTGACAAGTCTATCTCAAACAACAGACGAATATACAGCACACCATTGAGCTCTTTTGGATTCATTAAGGCCTAGCACCACGTCCCATTTGGTTTCCTCGTCACCTGAACAACCTTCTCTTTTTTTCCTTATCCCCGGTGCACATCACGCAGCAACACCTCCATGAGGAAACCGCACTAGGGAAACGGGAAGAAAAGTAAATCGAACCAAACCGAACAAGGGGCAGCGGCACAAAGAGGAGAAGAGGGGCAATACAGGGAAATTTCAAGGCGTTAATACACAAGACTATATGCGTCATTGGTTATAAGTACACAATTTTGGGCAAATTCCAGCGACAACATACTTGACTAAAGGAAACCACATAGTTTTGCAAGCAGATATTAACTTTGTTGCAGGTTATTGTAGCCCTAGGCTTTTAAAAAAAAGATAGGATCTGCTTGTTTGTTTTTAACTGAATGTTTAAGACAATGGTCATACGAAGTTATCCTACAGCAACAACATGACCAAAGGAAACCTACATGTCTTTAAAAATCTGAACAATCACATGACTCAACTCCAAGCACAGGAATCTTCCTCTGTTCTTTAGAACTCTGCAACATACAAATCCATGTGAAACTAATTAGATGCGAAGGAAGAAAAAACCAGTCAGATTTCAGAAGACATAGAACTAATTAGATTAATACCTTGGTGGATGCAGTACTAGATGGATTGTAACACCCTCGATGCGACTATATCTCCCATGTGTCGAGGCACGACTTAAAGGCATAATCGCATTGAAGGCATATGTCGCAAGTGAGGCAATCTTCACACAACCCATGTAATATAATCAGGGAAAGAGATACATAGTTGGCTTACAATCGCCACTTCACACAATTACATGAATAAAGCATTACATCATCCAAATACAATCAAGGTCCAACTACGGAACCAAAATAAAAGAAGAACCCCAAATGCGACAAAGGTCCCCGATCGACCCCAACTGGGCTCCACTACTGATCAACTAGAACGGAACAACACAAAGGACAAGATCTTCATCGAGCTCCTCCTGAGCTTGGTTGCGTCAACTGCACGGTCTCATCGGCACCTGCAAGCTGGTTTTGGAAGTATCTGTGAGCCACGGGGACTCAACAATCTTGCACCCTCGCGATCAAGACTATTTAAGCTTATGGGTAAGGTAAAGGTATGAGGTGGAGCTGCAGCAAGCGACTAGCATATATGGTGGCTAACATACGCAAAAGAGAGCGAGAAGAGAAAGCAAAGCACGGTCGAGAATCTATGATCAAGAAGTGATCCTAGAACAACCTACGTCAAGCATAACTCCAACAACCGTGTTCACTTCCCGGCCCCCACTGGAAAGAGACCATCACGGTTACACACGCGGTTGATTCATTTTAACTAAGGTCGACTTTAGGTTTTCTACAACCGGGCGTTAACAAATTCCCATCTGCCCATAACCGCGGGCACGGCTTTCGAAAGTTCAAATCCCTGCAGGGGTGTCCCAACTTAGCCCATGACAAGCTCTCACGGTCAACGAAGGAATAGACCTCCACCCGAGACATTCTGATCAGACTCGGTATCCTGGTACAACAAGACATTTCGACAGGGTAAAACTAAACCAGCAACACCGCCCGAATGTGCCGACAAATCCCGATAGGAGCTGCACATATCTCTTTCTCAGGGCACACTCAGATGAGCCAGACGTCGGGTAAGCCAGCCTAGAGTTGCCCCTGGTAGCCTCGGACATCGCTCAGTTGGACCAACACTCAGAGGAGCACTGGCCCGGGGGGGGGGGGGTAAAATAAAGATGACCCTTGGGCTGGCCGACCCAAGGGAAAGAAAAAGGCTAGGTGGCGAATGGTAAAACCAATGTTGGGCATTGCTGGAAGAGCTTTACTTAAGGCGAACTGTCAAGGGGTTCCCATAATAGCCCAACCGCGTAAGGGACACAAAATCCGGGAACATAACACCAATATGACGGAAACTAGGGCGGCAAGAGTGGAACAAAACACCAGGCATAAGGCCGAGCCTTCCACCCTTTACCAAGTATATAGATGCATTAATTAAATAAGATATATAGTGATATCCCAACAAGTAAACATGGTCCAACAAAGAACATCTCCACGTTCCAACAAGGAACAAACTTCAATCTTCACCTACAACTAACAACGCTATAAGAGGGGCTGAGCGAAGTGGTAACATAGCCAATCAACGGTTTGCTAGGACAAGGTGGGTTAGAGGCTTGGTTCAACAATATGGGAGGCATGATAAGCAAGTGGTAGGTATCACAGCATAGGCATAGCAAAAGAGTGAGCATCTAGCAAGCAAAGATAGAAGTGATTTCGAGGGTATGGTCATCTTGCCTGAAATCCCGCAAGGAAGAAGAACGCGTCCATGACGAAGACAAACGAACGTGGTCGAACGAATCCTCAGAACACGACGTTATCGGAACCAACCCGAAGAAGCAACACCGGAAAAGTAGCACACAACATAGTAAACAACCAACACATGAACATGATATGATATGCGGGATGCGGGATGCGATGCATATGCATGATTTGACAAGAGATGAAAGAACCTGGCCTCAACTTGGAAATCCAAGTGTGCCACTGGAAAGGTGAGATGAAATCGTTTGAAAACGATATAAAGAACGCCGGAATTGGAGTTACGGTTTGGAAATGGCAAGTGATGCAAAATGACACCGGTCTGCGATTTACAGCAAGTAGCCATCTAAATGCAATGAGATGAACATGCTACAGCACCCAAACATGACAACAAAATACATGGCAGGGATGCATTCAAGATGCTTAACAAAAGTCTAGCACTGAGCTACGGCCAATTCATCCATTAACAGGTTCAAACAAGCATGGCAAAAATGCATATGACAAACAGATCTCAGACTTAGTGAAATTAACACTTGTCTGGAATTTCAGATCAGGTAGCCCACTTCGGAGCAACAAAACTACATGCTACAGGACCTGATCATGGCAAAGTAAAGCATGGCATGGAGCTACTCAAAGAGCTTAACAAAAGTCCCTTAGTGACCTTGAGACAAAAGGGATCAGAAAATACAATTGTAAGCATGTGAACATAGCAAAAACATAATCAGTTTTTATACTTAGTGAAAAACTGGCACATGCTGAAATATAACTCAAGTAGGCATGTTTACGAGCTCGATGCACTCACTACGGTGCAAGTCATGGCAAGGCAAGCATACACCCATCAAGAAGGCACAAAATGCAAGCTAGACATGGAAAGAACAATAGCATAGCATGCACGGATCAACTACAACATCACCGGCAAAATTGCAAACAAGTTGACAATCTGCCCAGATTCACGAAGTAGCAAAAGTAGAGCTCGATTGACTCAAGCTAGGGTGCTCCATAATTGCGAACAAAGACATGGATGTATACAGCACTACAATATTAACAAAACTCCCTTACTGATCATCCTCAAAAGAGGCACGTATCACTAGGAAACAACAAGAACATGTGGCATCATGAGATAAACAGCTCCAGGACAGTGAAATCATTAAGTCCCTGAAAACAGACTTAGCAAGTGCACCACTTTGCAAGCTTGCACAAGTCACCACACACATCCTAAAAATGCATGGGTTGCACCTCTGGAAAGATGACAAAACCCCTAACAAAACACATGTAGAACTCACGGGCATAACATGCACACAATAATCATGGCAAAAATGACAAAAGTGCTAAACGGAGTAACAGATCTGACAATTAACTCAAGTAGCCCTCTTCTAACAGCATTTTGGGCATCAAGATGAACTCAAATGAAAATGATGCATTGTAATGAAATGATGTACTCTCTGAGATGAACATTTTGATATGCTATATGCATGAATCGGAGCTACGGATGCAAAGTTACGGCCTGACGAACATGTGCATATGGATCTGGAATTTCGGGGACTTATTGAAAATTATACCTCCGGAAAAGTCAAACCGGGACGGAGCGGTGCAGATCTGAGACGGGTGTTTGGTTCGGGGAGTGGTGGATCTGATCCCGATCCACGAGATCTCACCGGAGACGATGGAGATGGCCGGACTTGGAGGAGATCGCCGGAGTAGGCGTGCGGCGGTGATGATGGCTGAGTCCGGCCGGCCGGGGCGCCGCGGGGCTCGCCGGAGTCATTGGGCCGGCGTCGAGGTGGTGTGGCGAGGGCGGCGGCCGGTGGCGATTCGGGGCGGCGCGGTGGTGTCCCGGCGAGGCGCCGGTCGCCGGCGGGCGGCACAAGGCAGCGAGGGAGCTCGCCGGCGGCGGGGAGACCGGCGAAGGCGGCGGGGACTCGGGCGGCGCGCGGCAGGGAGAGGCGCGCTGGGCGGCGGCGGGATCTGGGCCCCCGCGGGCCTGCCTCGGGCCCCGCGGGCCGGCGGCGGCGCTGTGAGGAGAGAGAGGGAGCGGCTGGGCTGAGGTGGCGTGCCGCGGTTGGCCCGGAGCGGTGGTGCGGCTGATGTGGCGGCTGCCCATTGGGCGGGGTGAGGTGGAGGGCGAGCGGACATGTCCGGGCGCGGTGGGAAATTGTCCGGCGGCGCACGGAGGAGGAGGTTAGGGTTCATCTGCGCGAAAATTCCGGGAGGAACACATATTTATAGGTAGAGGGAGCTAGGAGAGTCCAAATGAGGTGCGGTTTTCGGCCACGCGATCGTGATCGAACGCTCTAGATGATGGAGAAGGGTTTGGTGGGTTTTGGGCCAAAATGAAGGGGTGTTGGGCTGCAGCACACACACGAGGCCTTTTCGGTCCCTCGGTTAACCGTTGGAGTATCAAACGAAGTCCAAATGATACGAAACTTGACAGGCGGTCTACCGGTGGTAAACCAAGGCCGCATGGCAAATCTTGGTCGAATCCGGAAATGTTTAATCCCCACACCTGAAAGAAAGGTAGAAATGACCACCGGAGGAGAACGGAGCGCCGGATTGCAAAACGGACAACGGGAAAAATGCTCGGATGCATGAGACGAACATATATGCAAAAGAAATGCACATGATGACATGATATGAGATGCATGACACGCAAGAAATGACAAGGCAACAACAGCGAATAACTGCACGACACCTGGCACATCGGTCTCGGGGTGTTACAACACTCCACCACTACGAAAGGATCTCGTCCCGAGATCTAGAACGGCACCGGGGAAACAACGGAAGGAAGAGAGGAGAGGTAAAACTAAGTTGCTTCTTTGACAAACGAGTGAAACCACGAACCTTGAAAAGGTTAAGCCAAATCGAGAAAAGAATACAACGGAGATGATCGAAGGTGGAAACACTCCGTTAGAAAAGAGGAACAAGGCAGAACAAGGTTGAAAGCACTCCGATTGAAAATAAAAAGAGTTAAATAATAACTTGATAAGATGAGAAGATACTTGTTGACATTACAAAACACTGCCTCCGGAACGAAGGGAAAACAAAATCTTGAGAGAGCACGGTTACAACAAATGCTATAATGGAGTTGTTGAAAACCAAGAACGAAAAGAATAAGCTTGTAGTGGGCTTATAGAAAACATCTCGAAATTATGAGGTGAAATTCTGCCACTAACAGAAATGATAGATTGGATTGATATCAACAAGGAGATGAGACGCTAATTTCACCGGAAAGGATAGATGAAGAACTTGGATCATATATTATCACCATTAATAGCATTAATCCTTAGGAAAAGCTTTAGGTGAAATATAACTCTAGATAACTCCAAATGACGAAATTGATGGATTTAAAATATCTCATTTTTAACAACATGTGAAACATGGAACATGAACTAAAATTATCAAGAATGACATAATACCGCCTCTATTGATACAGAAGGAAGAATTGCACCCCGGATTACAAGAAGAAGACTGCTTGAGCTCCTTAAAAGAATCTTGCTGAAAACTTCGAGAAGGAAATAAATCCTTGATGAACCATCATGTAGAACCTCCATGAAGAACTCCGTTAAACAAAAGAATGATCAAACAGAAGTAAAGAGAAGTTGAAAACACAAAGTGAATCCTTGTACCGATTTAGATGGATCTCCGTGATAATTAGCGCTTGGAACTCCGGGAAAGACAAGATGAACAAAAGAAAAACAAGAATTTGATGAGCCTCCGGAATAAGGAATTAATCACTTGAAAGAACAAGAATAAGAATTACGTTATGCGTATCCTTCACCAATTTGAATCGATGACAAACAACAGATTTGGCATACTACTTATTCCCTAAAAAAGGATTAAGATAGATATCGCGCCAACTTGAAGAGGTCTTCGATGATCCACCAGTAGGATTTGAAAGAACGAAAGAATTAGTATGACAACCAAGGAAGAGATCTTGAGAGAACCACCATAAAAGTTGAAAAGGACAATGAGAAGAAAAAGAAACACTGGGTAATAATTAGCAAATGAATGAAGAAGCTTGAGAGAATTTAGATGCAAGTGAACGAAAAATCACGAGTTGAATAGAGGATATTTGAATGATGCACCGGCAAGATAGGAGAATGATAACTGACAGCTGAGAATGAATAAACCTGAATTGATGGACTCTGGATAAACAAACTGAAAAGGCTCCTAAATTACTTCGTTGTTTGAAAAGAATATCTCACAATCGCAAATAATTATGAGAGGATGGCAACAAGATAGAATCGCGAATCTTGAAGAGAATGGAGAAAGATTGAGAGAAAAAATCTTCTTCGGTCTTCAAATGACGACGAGAAACACCACCAAGAGTTATTGAGGCACACCGGAAGAATCAAAACGAAGAGGTTGAACCAACGATGAAAAGAATTTGGAAGATCTTGGAGAAGACATTTGACTGATGATAACTCATTCTTACGTCAAACTTTAAAAGTAATTTAGGATAGCTCTGGGAAATAAGAAGAGTCAGGTAAGATCCTGGGAAAAGACCTGTGGGTTAGGGCCCACTCAAAAGAAGCACCGTTGAAATGATTTAAAAGAGAGGTTGCACCGGTTGAATTAAATGACTTGAATGAGATAACAACCTCGAAAGAGCTTGAACGAATGCAGAGTGGAAACACGAATCTTCGAGATATCTTGAGCACTCCGGAACAATTAAATGGCGAGAAGTGAATGAATATGAGGTGCACCGGCATGAGAAGATATTTGAAACAAAGAAAAAGATATGATCAACACCGAAAGCTTGAATTGGTACCACCGGAGAAGAAAAGAATGAAGAATGACGAACTAGTAGAACATCTCCTTGAGAACCACCGGGTAAGAATATTGACGAAAAAGAATGGAGTGACTTCACATGAATTGAATGGATACCCGATGAAGAAAACTGGGTCCTCGAAAAAACAAAAAGGGAGGGAGGGTGGGAAAAAGAAAGACAACTTGGAGATGGATGAAACGAACGCCGTTGAGAGAGCTGATACTTGATTTTGCAGATGTTGAAATGATCGGATCCACTTGAGGAGAGACACACCGGTCGAAAAGAAATTGAAATGAGAAACTCGATGATCGAGAAGGATTAGTATTCACATAGGAATATGAGAACACCATTTGGGGAAGGTATGGAATCAACATTTGACTTCGAAGCAACTCGAATACCACAACTCAAAACAAAAACAAAGGGATTGGCTTGCAGAATAAGCCGGAACAAACATATGATAGAGATTTCGTCCGAAGTTTTCGTGGTGGGGCCTACACGGGCTCGATCGTACAGCACCATCATGTACAAGGCAGTGCACATGACATACGAAGCGTCCCCGAGTCGGCATAGCCAATGACTCTTTAAGACACAACGAGACCACTGTAAAACCGACCGTGAATAGGCGGACCACTAGACGTCGAACCCCAATTTAATATCATACATCTGTCGGAAAGATATCCTACGAGCTACTTGAATTCCCACCTATGAAACTCCCGAACCTTTCCGGTTATGCAATCAGGTGTTGGGGATACAGGGGAAGCATAATATCTCACCCAAACTAACAAATCCTACATCCAGCTGTATCCATCCTTCAACACATAACCAAGAAACCTTCGGAAATCATCTACCTCAACCTTTGAAAAGCATCTGTTATACAAGTTATGGCGATACTCCCGAACTCCCGCCCCAGTACTGGGTGGCGTCGATGTTATCTCACCAACGAACTGCATAAAAGAGATTTTCGATGTCGGCGTACTAAACTCAGGTATTCCAGAACTACAACGATAAAATTATGATGGCAACACCTCAGAGCTCAACTCCCCGGGACACTTCCACAAAACCCCTGACAGGAGGCACCAAGACAATGTTCTCATCATAAAACCATCGGAACGATTCCAAGATACCCGCGTGATCCTAAATTTTTTTTAGTGAAATTTGAGAAGAGAAGAGTCAAAACTCTACGTCAGAATGCCTTACCAGAGCGATGAGGAGACTGGGAAGTAAAAAAGAATTCCTAAACTCTCCGATATATAATTCCTAAATGACTCAAAACATTTTTCTAGACACAACTCGGCCGCTAAAAACGATCAAGCAATGGGGCTCCTAAGGTCGGGGAAGGCTCCGATACCAACTTGTAACACCCACGATGCGACTATATCTCCCACGTGTCGAGGCACGACTTAGAGGCATAATCGGATTGAAGGCATATGTCGCAATTGAGGTAATCTTCACACAACCCATGTAATATAATCAGGGAAAGAGATACATAGTTGGCTTACAATCGCCACTTCACACAATTACATGAATAAAGCATTACATCATCCAAATACAATCAAGGTCCGACTACGGAACCAAAATAAAATAAGAACCCCAAATGCGACAAAGGTCCCCGATCGACCCCAACTGGGCTCCACTACTGATCAACTAGAACGGAACAACACAAAGGACAAGATCTTCATCGAGCTCCTCCTGAGCTTGGTTGCGTCAACTGCACGGTCTCATCGGCACCTGCAAGCTGGTTTTGGAAGTATATGTGAGCCACGGGGACTCAGCAATCTTGCACCCTCACGATCAAGACTATTTAAGCTTATGGGTAAGGTAAAGGTATGAGGTGGAGCTGCAGCAAGCAACTAGCATATATGGTGGCTAACATACGCAAAAGAGAGCGAGAAGAGAAAGCAAAGCACGGTCGAGAATCTATGATCAAGAAGTGATCCTAGAGCAACCTACATCAAGCATAACTCCAACAACCGTGTTCACTTCTCGGCCCCCACCGGAAAGAGACCATCACGGTTACACACGCGGTTGATTCATTTTAACTAAGGTCGACTTTAGGTTTTCTACAACCGGGCGTTAACAAATTCCCATCTGCCCATAACCGCGGGCACGGCTTTCGAAAGTTCAAATCCCTGCAGGGGTGTCCCAACTTAGCCCATGACAAGCTCTCACGGTCAACGAAGGAATAGACCTCCACCCGAGACATTCCGATCAGACTCGGTATCCCGGTACAACAAGACATTTCGACAGGGTAAAACTAAACCAGCAACACCGCCCGAATGTGCCGACAAATCCCGATAGGAGCTGCACATATCTCTTTCTCAGGGCACACTCAGATGAGCCAGACGTCGGGTAAGCCAGCCTAGAGTTGCCCCTGGTAGCCTCGGACATCGCTCAGTTGGACCAACACTCAGAGGAGCACTGGCCCGGGGGGGGGGGGTAAAATAAAGATGACCCTTGGGCTGGCCGACCCAAGGGAAAGAAAAAGGCTAGGTGGCGAATGGTAAAACCAATGTTGGGCATTGCTGGAAGAGCTTTACTTAAGGCGAACTGTCAAGGGGTTCCCATAATAGCCCAACCGCGTAAGGGACACAAAATCCGGGAACATAACACCAATATGACGGAAACTAGGGCGGCAAGAGTGGAACAAAACACCAGGCATAAGGCCGAGCCTTCCACCCTTTACCAAGTATATAGATGCATTAATTAAATAAGATATATAGTGATATCCCAACAAGTAAACATGGTCCAACAAAGAACAACATCTCCATGTTCCAACAAGGAACAAACTTCAATCTTAACTTGCAACTAACAACGCTATAAGAGGGGCTGAGCGAAGCGGTAACATAGCCAATCAACGGTTTGCTAGGACAAGGTGGGTTAGAGGCTTGGTTCAACAATATGGGAGGCATGATAAGCAAGTGGTAGGTATCACAGCATAGGCATAGCAAAAGAGTGAGCATCTAGCAAGCAAAGATAGAAGTGATTTCGAGGGTATGGTCATCTTGCCTGAAATCCCGCAAGGAAGAAGAACGCGTCCATGACGAAGACAAACGGACATGGTCGAACGAATCCTCACAACACGACGTTATCGGAACCAACCCGAAGAAGCAACACCGGAAAAGTAGCACACAACATAGTAAACAACCAACACATGAACATGATATGATATGCGGGATGCGGTATGCGATGCATATGCATGATTTGACAAGAGATGAAAGAACCTGGCCTCAACTTGGAAATCCAAGTGTGCCACTGGAAAGGTGAGATGAAATCGTTTGAAAACGATATAAAGAACGCCGGAATCGGAGTTACGGTTTGGAAATGGCAAGTGATTCAAAATGACACCGGTCTGCGATTTACAGCAAGTAGCCATCTAAATGCAATGAGATGAACATGCTAAAGCACCCCAAACATGACAACAAAATACATGGCAGGGATGCATTTAAGATACTTAACAAAAGTCTAGCACTGAGCTACGGCCAATTCATCCATTAACAGGTTCAAACAAGCATGGCAAAAATGCATATGACAAGCAGATCTCAGACTTAGTGAAATTAACACTTGTCTGGAATTTCAGGTCAGGTAGCCCACTTCGGAGCAACAAAACTACATGCTACAGGACCTGATCATGGCAAAGTAAAGCATGGCATGGAGCTACTCAAAGAGCTTAACAAAAGTCCCTTAGTGACCTTGAGTCAAAAGGGATCAGAAAATACAATTGCAAGCATGTGAACATAGCAAAAACATAATCAGTTTTTATACTTGGTGAAAAACTGGCACATGCTGAAATATAACTCAAGTAGGCATGTTTACGAGCTCGATGCACTCACTACAGTGCAAGTCATGGCAAGGCAAGCATACACCCATCAAGAAGGCACAAAATGCAAGCTAGACATGGAAAGAACAATAGCATAGCATGCACAGATCAACTACAACATCATCGGCAAAATTGCAAACAAGTTGACAATCTGCCCAGATTCACAAAGTAGCAAAAGTAGAGCTCGATTGACTCAAGCTAGGGTGCTTCATAATTGCGAACAAAGACATGGATGGATAGAGAACTATAATATTAACAAAACTTCCTTACTGATCATCCTCAAAAGAGGCACCTTACTGATCATCCTCAAAAGAGGCACGTATCACTAGGAAACAACAAGAACATGTGGCATATGAGATAAACAGCTCAAGGACTTAGTGGAATTGCTAAGTCCCTGAAAACAGAATTACTAAGTGCACCACTTTGCAAGCTCGTACAAGTCACCACACACATCACAAAAATACATGGGTTGCACCTCTAGAAAGATGACAAAACCCTTAACAAAACACATGTAGAGCATCAGGGCAAAGCATGCACACATTAATCATGGAAAAAATGACAAAAGTGCTAAACGGAGTAGCAGATCTGACAATTAACTCAAGTAGCCCTCTTCTAACAGCATTTCGGGCATCAAGATGAACTCAAATGAAAATGATGCAATGTAATGAAATGATTTACTCTCTGAGATGAACATTTTGATATGCTATATGCATGAATCGGAGCTACGGATGCAAAGTTACGAGGCCATGAACAGAGGCACTTGGATCTGAGAATTTCGGGACTTAGTGAAAATTATACCTCCGGAAAAAGTCAAACCGGGACGGAGAATCGGACGGAGCGGTGCAGATCTGAGCGGGTGTTTGGATTCGGAGGGTGTGTGGATCTGATCCCGATCCACGGGATCTCGCCGGAGACGATGGAGATGGCCGGAGGAGGAGATCGCCGGAGTAGGCGTGCGGTGGGGATGGCCGAGTCCGGCCGGCCGGGGCGCGCAGTCGCCGGAGTCATGGCGCCGCGTCGAGGTGTGTGGCGAGGGCGGCGGCCGGTGGCGATCGGGCGGCGCGGTGGTGTCCCGGCGAGGCGCCGGTCGCCGGCGGGCGGCACGAGGCGGCGAGGAGCTCGCCGCGCGGGGAGAGCGCGAAGGCGGCCGACTCGGGCGGCGGCCGGAGAGGGGCTGGGCGCGGGAGATTGGGCCCCGCGGGCCCGATCCGGCGCGGCCGGCGGCGCGGGCTGAGGAGAGAGAGGGAGCGGCTGGGCTGAGGTGGCGCGCCGCGGTTGGCCCGGAGCGGTGGCGCGGCTGATGTGGCGGCTGCCCATTGGGCGGGGTGAGGTGGAGGGCGAGCGGACATGTCCCGGCGCGGTGGGAAATTGTCCGGCGGCGCGCGAGGAGGAGGTTAGGGTTCATCTGCGCGAAAATTCCGGGAGGGACACATATTTATAGGTAGAGGGAGCTAGGAGAGTCCAAATGAGGTGCGGTTTTCGGCCACGCGATCGTGATCGAACGCTCTAGATGATGGAGAAGGGTTTGGTGGGTTTTGGGCCAAATGGAGGGGTGTTGGGCTGCAACACACACGAGGCCTTTTCGGTCCCTCGGTTAACCGTTGGAGTATCAAACGAAGTCCAAATGATACGAAACTTGACAGGCGGTCTACCGGTAGTAAACCAAGGCCGCATGGCAAGTCTCGGTCCAATCCGGAAATGTTTAAACCACACATGAAAGAAAGGTAGAAATGACCACCGGAGGAGAACGGAGCGCCGGATTGCAAAACGGACAGACCACCGGAGGAGAACGGAGCGCCGGATTGCAAAACGGACAACGGGAAAAATGCTCGGATGCATGAGACGAACATATATGCAAAAGAAATGCACATGATGACATGATATGAGATGCATGACACGCAAGAAATGACAAGGCAACAACAGCGAATAAATGCACGACACCTGGCACATCGGTCTCGGGGCGTTACATGGATGCAGACTGCATCGACGCCGAGGAGGCCAGACTGCTGGAGCACTGCGCCTGCTTGGCGTTGAGGACGTGCTCGTTCATCCAGGTCCGGTCGGCGGCGGACGACAGCAAGGGAGGAGGCAGGAGGAAAGAAGCGGAAGCAACTTGAGCGACAACTGCGGGCTGTTGAGGAACCGCTGGGTGAGGCGCTCGGAGGTGGAGGGGGAGGGGCGAGAAGGTGAGCGCCTGCCATGGTTGGAGAATGGGGATTAGAAGCTGAGTAGGGAGAGGTAAGAGACGATGGTGTTTTTTCCTCTGTTTGCTGGATAAATGCACAGGTGTCTGAAGCGGCGACTAACATCCAGGTGTAGGAGGGGGAGGGGCGAGAAGGTGAGCTCCCCCATGGAGAATAGCGACCACTCTGAAGTAGGAGTAGCTTTTTTTTATTGTAGCAAATGACACAGAGCTAGCTGCTACTCCCTCCGTCCGGAAAATTTCTTCTAGAAATTTTATCCATTTTTAGGACAAGTATTTCCGGACAGAGGGAGTACCAAAATAACACATCCACTCTCGATGGACCAAACACAAAAAATAGTGCAAAATAAATAAGACATGAAATATAATATTAAAATAATGTCCGTCGCCATAAAAATAATTCCATTTTAAAAAATATTCTCGAAAATATAAAAACAACTACTCAAAGTAAAAATAATAATTGTGTTTTACTGGACAATAAAAAATATATAATTATTACTTTTTAATAGGATGAAATGAAAATGAGGATCTGAAATAGGTCATGACAAACATTGTTAGGGTACGTCCAAATTACAAAGTCCAAAAAGAAATACTCGATGTAACCTTATTTCTAATGTTTCCAACACATAAAAATAGTTAAAAAATATTTGAACAAAATATGTTCGTACTTTTAAAAACACTTAAAAATTCCCCCCAAAAAACTACTAACTACAAAAACCATTTCAAAATGTACAACAGAAATAATTAATTTACATAAAAATATTTTATAGAGAAATGTTCCGATTTACATAATTTTTTAGACTACTCTTCAAAAGGTTTTGCATTTTAAATAGGAAAATTATTTTTTTAATAAAAATAAGGAAATTTTCATGTTCAAAATTTATTTAAATTAGATATAGAAAATGGCAAAAAAATACCCATGAAGCAAGTTCTGCCACATTTATCGCCCGGTGCAACGCATGGGCATTTGTACTAGTTAGTCATAAAGAACTCACATACTTATTGCAAAAATCTACAAGTCATCAAAAACCAAGCATTACGCGCATGCTCCTAGGGGGATAGATTGGTAGGAAAAGACCATCGCTCGCCCCGACCGCCACTCATAAGGAAGACAATCAAATAACACCTCATATTTCAAATTTGTTACACAACGTTTACCATACGTGCATGCTACAGGACTTGCAAACTTCAACACAAGTATTCCTCAAATTCACAACTAGCTAACTAGCACAACTTTGATATCACTATCTCCATATCTCAAAACAATCATCAAGTATCAAACTTCTCTTAGTATTCAATGCACTTATATGAAAGTTTTTATTATACCCCTCTTGGATGCCCATCATATTAGGACTAAATTCATAACCAAAGCAAATTACCATGCTGTTTAGGACTCTCAAAATAATATAAGTGAAGCATGCGAGTTCATCTATTTCTACAAAATAAATCCACCGCCGTGCTCTAAAAAGATATAAGTGAAGCACTAGAGCAACAACAAACTACTCCGAAAGATATAAGTGAAGCTCAATGAGTAGTCGAATAATTATGCAACTATGTGAAGACTCTCTAACATTTAAGAATTTCAGATCTTGGTATTTTATTCAAACAGCAAGCAAAACAAAAGAAAATAAAATGACGCTCCAAGCAAAACACATATCATGTGGTAAATAAAAATATAGCTCCAAGTAAAGTTACCGATGAACGAAGACGAAAGAGGGGATGCCTTCCGGGGCATCCCCAAGCTTAGGCTCTTGGTCATCCTTTAATATTACCTTGGGGTGCCTTGGGCATCCCCAAGCTTAGGATCTTTCCACTCCTTATTCCATAGCCCATCGAATCTTTACCCAAAACTTGAAAACTTCACAACACAAAACTTAACAGAAAACTCGTAAGCTCCGTTAGCGAAAGAAAACAAAACACCACTTCAAGGTACTGTAATGAACTCATTCTTTATTTATATTGGTGTTAAACCTACTGTATTCCAACTTCTCTATGGTTTATAAACTATTTTACTAGCCATAGATTCATCAAAATAAGCAAACAACACACGAAAAACAGAATCTGTCAAAAACAGAACAGTCTGTAGTAATCTGTAACTAACGCAAACTTCTAGAACCCCAAAAATTCTAAAATAAATTGATGGACGTGAGGAATTTATCTATTAATCATCTGCAAAAAGAATTAACTAAATAGCACACTCCAAATAAAAATGGTAGAAATTCTCGTGAGCGCTAAAGTTTCTGTTTTTTACAGCAAGATCAAAAAGACTTTCCCCAAGTCTTCCCAACGGTTCTACTTGGCACAAACACTAATTAAAACATAAAAACTCAATCACAACAGAGGCTAGATAAATTATTTATTTCTAAACAGGAGCAAAAATCAAGGAACAAAAATAAAATTGGGTTGCCTCCCAACAAGCGCTATCGTTTAATGCCCCTAGCTAGGCACGATGATTTCGATGATGGTCACATAAAAGATAAGAATTGAAACATAAAGAGAGCATCATAAAGAATATGACTAGCACATTTAAGTATAACCCACTTTCTATGAATAGGGATTTTGTGAGCAAACAACTTGTGGGAACAATAATCAACTAGCATAGGAAGGTAAAACAAGCATAACTTTAAAACTTTAAGCACATAGAGAGGAAACTTGATATTATTGCAATTCCTACAAGCATATATTCCTCCCTCATAATAATTTTCAGTAGGATCATGAATGAATTCAACAATATAACCATCACATAAAACATTCTTTTCATGATCTACAAGCATAGAAAATTTACTACTCTCCACACAAGAAAAATTCTTCTCATGAATAATAGTGGGAGCAAACTCAACAAATTAATTATCATGTGAGGCATAATCCAATTGAAAACTGAAATCATGATGACAATATTCATGGATATTATTATTCTTTATAGCATACAAGTCATCACAATAATCATCATAGATAGCAACTTTGTTCTCATAATCAATTGGAACCTCTTCCGAAATAGTGGATTCATCACAAAATAAAGTCATGACCTCTCCGAAACCACTTTCATCAACATAATCATCATAAATAGGAGGCATGCTATCATCATAATAAATTTGCACATCAAAACTTGGGGGACTAAAAATATCATATTCATCAAACATAGCATCCCCAAGCTTGTGGCTTTGCATATCATTAGCATCATAGATATTCAAGGAATTCATACTAACAACATTAAAATCATGCTCATCATTCAAATATTTAGTGCCAAACATTTTAATGCATTCTTCTTCTAACACTTCGGCACAATTTTCCTTCCCATCATACTCACGAAAGATATTAAAAATATGAAGAGTATGAGGCAAACTTAATTCCATTTTTTGTAATTTTCTTTTATGAAGTAAGTTAGTGATAAAACATGAAACTAAAAGACTCGATTGCAAGATCTAAAGATATACCTTCAATCACTCACCTCCCCGGCAACGGTGCCAGAAAAGAGCTTAGTTGACAGGGTGTTAGTTCCGCTTTCCTCGCCTCCCCGGAAACGACGCCAGAAAAGAGCTTGATGTCTACTACACAACCTTCTTTTTGTAGACATTGTTGGGCCTCCAAGTGCAGAGGTTTGTAGGACAGTAGCAAATTTCCCTCAAGTGGATAACCTAAGGTTTATCAATCCGTAGGAGGCATAGGATGAAGATGGTATCTCTCAAGCAACCCTGCAACCAAATAACAAAGAGTCTCTTGTGTCCCCAACACACCCAATACAATGGTAAATTGTATAGGTGCACTAGTTCGATGAAGAGATGGTGATACAAGTGGTATATGGATGGTAGATAATGGTTTTTGTAATCTGAAAATATAAAAACAACAAGGTAACTAATGATACAAGTGAGCGTGAACGATATTGCAATGCTAGGAAACAAGGCCTAGGGTTCATACTTTCACTAGTGCAAAGTTCTCTCAACAATAATAACATAATTGGATCACATAACTATCCCTCAACATGCAACAAAGAGTCACTCCAAAGTCACTAATAGCGGAGAACAAACGAAGAGATTATGGTAGGGTACGAAACCACCTCAAAGTTATTCTTTCCAATCAATCCGTTGGGCTATTCCTATAAGTGTCACAAACAGCCCTAGAGTTCATACTAGAATAACACCTTAAGACACAAATCAACCAAAACCCTAATGTCACCTAGATACTCCAATGTCACCTCAAGTATCCGTGGGTATGATTATACGATATGCATCACACAATCTCAGATTCATCCATTCAACCAACACATAGAACCTCAAAGAGTGCCCCAAAGTTTCTACCGGAGAGTCAAGACGAAAATGTGTGCCAACCCCTATGCATAGGTTCATGGGAGGAACCCGCAAGTTGATCACCAAAACAGGATCACGTGATATCCCATTGTCACCACAGATAAGCACGGCAAGACATACATCAAGTGTTCTCAAATCCTTAAAGACTCAATCCGATAAGATAACTTCAAAGGGAAAACTCAATCCATTACAAGAGAGTAGAGGGGCAGAAACATCATAAGATCCAACTATAATAGCAAAGTCGCGATACATCAATATTGTATCACCTCAAGAACACGAGAGAGAGAGAGATCAAACACATAGCTACTGGTACATACCCTCAGCCCCGAGGGAGAACTACTCCCTCCTCATCATGGAGAGCACCGGGATGATAAAGATGGCCACCGGAGAGGGATTCCCCCTCCGGCAGGGTGCCGGAACGGGTCTGATACGTCCATTTTGCATCATGTTTTTATATCGATATTTATTGCATTATGGGCTGTTATTACACATTATATCACAATTCTTATGCCTATTCTCTCTTATTTTACAAGGTTTACATTAAGAGGGAGAATGCCGGCAGATGGGATTCTGGGTTGGAAAAGGAGCAAATATTAGAGACCTATTCTGCACAGCTCCAAAAGCCCTGAAACTTCACGAAAGACATTTTCAGAATATATAAAAAATACTCAGCGGAAGAGATTCACCAGGGGGGCCACACCCTGCCCACGAGGGTGGGGGCACGCCCTACCCCCTGGGCACGCCCCCTACCTCGTGGGCCCCCTGGTGGCCCTCCGGTGGCCATCTTCTGCTATATGAAGTCTTTCTATGAAAAAAAAATAAGAAGCCATCTTCTCGGACGAAACTCCGCCGCCACGAGCTCCGGCAGAACCTTGGCGGAACCAATCTAGAGCTCCGGCAGAGCTGTTCTGCCGGGGAAACTTCCCTCCGGGAGGGGGAAATCATCGCCATCGTCATCACCAATGCTCCTCTCATCGGGAGAGGGCAATCTCCATCAACATCTTCATCGGCACCATCTCCTCTCAAAACCCTAGTTCATCTCTTGTATCCAATTCTTGTCTCCAAGTCCGGGGTTGGTGCTAGTAGGTTGCTAGTAGTGTTAATTACTCCTTGTAGTTGATGCTAGTTGTTTTAATTGGTGGAAGATCATATGTTCAGATCCTATATGCATATTAATGCCCCTCTGATTATGAACATGTTTATGCTTTGTGAGTAGTTACTTTTGTTCCTGAGGACATGGGAGAGTCTTGCTATTAGTAGTCATGTGAATTTGGTATTCGTTCGATATTTTGATGAGATGTATGTTGTTTCTCCTCTAGTGGTGTTATGTGAACGTTGACTACATGACACTTCACCATTATTTGGGCCTAGAGGAAGGCATTGGGAAGTAATAAGTAGATGATGGGTTGCTAGAGTGACATAAGCTTAAACCCTAGTTTATGCGTTGCTTCGTAAGGGGCTGATTTGGATCCATATGTTTCATGCTATGGTTAGGTTTACCTTAATACTTTTGTTGTAGTTGCAGATGCTTGCAATAGAGGTTAATCATAAGTGGTATGCTTGTCCAAGTAAGGACAGTACCCAAGCACCGGTCCACCCACATACCAAATTATCAAAGTACCGAACGCGAATCATATGAACGTGATGAAAACTAGCTTGATGATATTCCCATGTGTCCTCGGGAGCACTTTTCTCTATATAAGAGTTTGTCCAGGCTTGTCCTTTTCTACAAAAAGGATTGGGCCACCTTGCTGCACTTTATTTACTTTTGTTACTTGTTGCTCGTTACAAATTATCCTATCACAAAACTATCTGTTACCACTTATTTCAGTACTTGCAGAGAATACCTTGCTGGAAACCGCTTATCATTTCCTTCTGCTCCTCATTGGGTTCGACACTCTTACTTATCGAAAGGACTACAATAGATCCCCTATACTTGTGGGTCATCCAGACTCTTTTCTGGCGCCATTGCTGGGAGTGAAGCGCCTCTGGTAGGTGGATTTTGGTAAGGAAAAATTTATATAGTGTGCTGAAATTTACTGTCACTTGTTACTATGGAAAGTAATCCTCTAAGGGGCTTGTTTGGGGTATCTTCACCCCGACCAGTAGAGCAAAGAGTTGCTCCTCAACCTACTCAACCTACTGAAAATGAAAATGCCTGCTTTGAAATTCCTTCGGGTATGATAGAAAAACTGCTAGCTAATCGTTTTTAGGAGATGGAACAAAACATCCTGATGAGCATCTGATATATGTGGATGAAGTTTGTGGATTATTTAAGCTTGCAGGTGTACCCGAAGATGTTGTTAAGAAGAAGGTCTTCCCTTTATCTTTGAAGGGAGATGCATCGACATGGTATAGGCTATGTGATGATATGGGGTCTTGGAATTACAAACGATTGAAATTGGAATTTCATCAGAAGTTTTATCCTATGCATCATGTTCATCATGATCGCAATTATATATATAATTTTTGGCCTCGCGAAGGAGAAAGCATCGCTCAAGCTTGGGGGAGGCTTAAATCAATGTTATATTCATGCCCCAATCATGAGCTCTCAAGAGAAATGATTATTCAAAATTTTTATGCTCAGCTTTCTGATAACAATCGCACCATGCTTGATACTTCTTGTGCTGGCTCTTTTATGATGAAGACTATTGAATTCAAATGGGATTTGTTGGAAATAATTAAATGCGACTC
Organism: Triticum urartu; assembly: GCF_003073215.2. Lineage (NCBI taxonomy): Eukaryota > Viridiplantae > Streptophyta > Magnoliopsida > Poales > Poaceae > Triticum > Triticum urartu. The sequence continues at coordinate 177,333,027 of NC_053024.1, read as the reverse complement.
TGAAGATTGGGACCTCGACAAAGGTAAGGAGTCAGGTATGACACCTAGGTTTGATTGTGTTAAATCTTTTACGGATATCGATGTTTTCCATAAATTTAGCACTAAATATGGACTTGACTCTGAGATAGTAGCTTCTTTCTGTGAATTTTTTGCTACTTATGTTGATCTCTCCAAGGAGAAGTGGTTTAAATATCATCGTCCCATAGAAGTAAAAGTATCTGCACCTATTAAAGTTGAAGAAAAGATTGTCACTTATAATGATCCCGTTGTTCCTACTTCTTATGTTGAGAAACCACCTTTCCCTGTTAGGATAAAGGATCATGCTAAAGCTTCAACTGTGGTTCGTAAAAGCAATATTAAAACTTATACACCTCATGAGCAAGTTAAAGTTGAACCTAATATTGCTATTGTTAAATATCTCTTGTCTGATAATATTGATGGGCATGTTATTTATTTCTGTGATGAAACTGCTAGAATTGCTAAACCTTGTGCTAAAGATAAACCTAGACCTGTAGTAGGCATGCCTATTATTTCTGTTAAAATAGGAGATCATTGTTATCATGGCTTATGTGATATGGGTGCGAGTGCTAGTGCAATACCTATTAGCCTTTATAAAGAAATCATGCATGATATTGCACCTGTTGAGTTAGAAGATATTGATGTCACAATTAAACTTGCCAATAGAGATACTATTTCACCAATGGGAATTGTTAGAGATGTTGAAGTCTTGTGTGGGAAAACTAAATATCCTGCCGATTTTCTTGTTCTTGGTTCCCCACAAGATAGCTATTGTCCCATTATATTTGGTAGACCCTTCTTAAATACTGTTAATGCTACCATAGATTGCAAAAGGGATGTTGTTACTATCGGTTTAGATGATATGACTCATGAATTTAATTTCTCTAAATTTAGTGGACAACACCGTGAAGAAGAATTACCTAGTAAGGATGAAATTATTGGTCTTGCTTCTATTGTCGTACCTCCTAGTGATCCTTTAGAACAATATTTGCTAGACCATGAAAATGATATGTTTATGAATGAAAGAAGGGAAATAGATGAAGTATTCTTTAAACAGGAACCTATTCTGAAACACAATTTGCCTGTTGAAATCCTAGGGGATCCTCCTCCACCCAAGGGTGATCCCGTGTTTGAGCTTAAACCGTTACCCGATACTCTTAAATATGCTTATCTTGATGAGAAAAAGATATATTCTGTTATTATTACTGCTAACCTTTCAGAGCATGAGGAAGAGAGATTATTGAAAACTCTGAAGAAGCACCGCACTGCTATTGGGTATACTCTCGATGATCTTAAGGGCATTAGTCCCACTCTATCTCAACATAAAATTAATTTGGAAGAAGATGCTAAACCAGTTTGTGATCATCAATGACGGCTGGACCCTAAAATGAAAGAAGTGGTAAGAAAGGAAATACTAAAGCTCCTTGCGGCAGGTATAATTTATGCCGTTGCTGATAGTCAGTGGGTAAGTCATGTCCAGTGTGTCCCTTAGAAGGGAGGTATTACTGTCGTTCCTAATGATAAAGATGAATCAATTCCTCAAAGAATTATTACAGGTTATAGGATGGTAATTGATTTCCGCAAATTAAATAAGGCCACTAAAAAGGATCATTACCCCTTACCCTTTATTGATCAAATGCTAGAAAGATTATCTAAACATACACATTTTGCTTTCTAGATGGTTATTCTGGTTTCTCTCAAATACCTGTGTCAGCTAAGGAACAATCAAAGACTACTTTTACTTGCCCTTTTGGTACTTTTGCTTATAGACGTATGCCTTTTGGTTTATGTAATGCACCTGCTACCTTTCAAAGATGCATGATGGCTATATTCTCTGACTTTTGTGAAAAGATTTGTGAGGTTTTCATGGACGATTTCTCCATCTATGGATCTTCTTTTGATGATTGCTTAAGCAACCTTGATCGAGTTTTGCAGAGATGTGAAGAAACTAATCTTGTCTTGAATTGGGAAAAGTGCCACTTTATGGTTAATGAAGGCATTGTCTTGGGGCATAAAGTTTCTGAAAGAGGTATTGAAGTTGATAAAGCCAAGGTTGATGCTATTGAAAAGATGCCATGTCCCAAGGACATCAAAGGTATAAGAAGTTTCCTTGGTCATGCCGGTTTTTATAGGAGGTTCATTAAGGACTTCTCAAAAATCTCTCGGCCTCTGACTAATTTATTACAAAAAGATATACCATTTGTCTTTGATAATGATTGTGTAGAAGCATTTGAAATACTTAAGAAAGCATTGATCTCTGCACCTATTGTTCAGCCACCTGATTGGAATTTACCCTTTGAAATTATGTGTGATGCTAGTGATTATGCTGTAGGAGCTGTTTAAGGGAAAAGAGTTGATAAGAAACTAAATGTTATTCAATATGCTAGTAAAACCCTAGACAATGCTCAAAGAAATTATGCTACCACTGAAAAAGAATTCTTAGCAGTTGTATTTGCTTGTGATAAGTTCAGACCTTATATTGTTGATTCTAAAGTAACTATTCACACTGATCATGCTACTATTAAATATCTTATGGAAAAGAAAGATGCTAAACCTAGACTTATTAGATGGGTTCTCTTGCTACAAGAATTTGACTTACATATTGTTGATAGAAAGGGAGCTGAGAACCCCTCTGCAGACAACTTGTCTAGGTTAGAAAATGTGCTTGATGACCCACCACCTATTGATGATAGCTTTCCCGATGAGCAATTAAATGTTATAAATGCTTCTCATACTGCTCCATGGTATGTTGATTATGACAATTACATTGTTGCTAAGTTTATACCACCTAGTTTCACATACCAGCAAAAGAAAAAGTTCTTCTATGATTTGAGGCATTACTTTTGGGATGACCCACATCTTTATAAAGAAGGAGTAGATGGTGTTATTAGACGTTGTGTACCTGCTACCTCTTTTAGCACTGCGTTGGTTTTCCCCGAAGAGGAAGGCATGATGCAGCAAAGTAGCGTAAGTATTTCCCTCAGTTTTTGAGAACCAAGGTATCAATCCAGTAGGAGGCTACACGCAAGTCCCTCGTACCTGCAAAAACAAATAAATCCTCGCAAGCAACGCAAATATGGGTTGTCAATCCCTATAGGGCCACTTACGAGAGTGAGATCTGATAGATATGATAAAGATAATATTTTTGGTATTTTTATGATAAAGATGCAAAGTAAAATAAAGGCAAAGTAAATAACTAAGTAAATAACTAAGTAGTAGGAGATTCATATGATAAAGATAGACCCGGGGGCCATAGGTTTCACTAGTGGCTTCTCTCGAGAGCGTAAGTATTCTACGATGGGTGAACAAATTACTGTTGAGCAATTGACAGAATTGAGCATAGTTATGAGAATATCTAGGTATGATCATGTATATAGGCACCACGTACGAGACAAGTAGACCGACTCCTGCCTGCATCTACTACAATTACTCCACTCATCGACCGCTATCCAGCATGCATCTAGAGTATTAAGTTAAAAACAGAGTAACGCCTTAAGCAAGATGACATGATGTAGAGGGATAGACTCATGCAATATGAAGAAAACCCCATCTTGTTATCCTCGATGGCAACAATACAATACGTGCCTTGCTGCCCTTACTGTCACCAGGAAAGGACACCGCAAGATTGAACCCAAAGCTAAGCACTTCCCCCATTGCAAGAAAGATCAATCTAGTAGGCCAAACCAAACTGATAATTCAAAGAGACTTGCAAAGATAACCAATCATACATAAAAGAATTCAGAGAAGATTCAAATATTATTCATAGATAGACTTGATCATAAACCCACAATTCATCGATCTCAACAAACACACCGCAAAAAGAAGATTACATCGAATAGATCTCCACAAGAGAGGGGGAGAACATTGTATTGAGATCCAAAAAGAGAGAAGAAGCCATCTAGCTACTAACTATGGACCCGTAGGTCTGAAGTAAACTACTCACACTTCATCGGAGAGGCTATGGTGTTGATGTAGAAGCCCTCCGTGATCGATGCCCCCTCAGGCGGAGCTCCGGAAGAGGCCCCAAGATGGGATCTCGTGGATACAGAAAGTTACGGCGGTGGAATTAGGGTTTTGTCTCTGTATATGATCGTTTGGGGGTACGTGGGTATATATAGGAGGAAGAAGTACGCCGGTGGAGCAACAGGGGGCCAACGAGGGTGGAGGGCGCGCCTGGGGAGGGGGTCAGGCGCGCCCCCTACCTCGTGGCCTCCTGTTAGTTGGCTTGACGTAGGGTCCAAGTTTCCTGAGTTGTATTCGGTGAGAAAATCACGTTCCTGAAGGTTTCATTCCGTTTGGAGTCCGTTTGATATTCCTTTTCTTCGAAACCCTAAAACAGGCAAAAAACGGCAATTCTAGGCTGGGCCTCCGGTTAATAGGTTAGTCCCAAAAATAATATAAAAGTGGATAATAAAGCCCAATAATGTCCAAAACAATAGATAATATAGCATGGAGCAATCAAAAATTATAGATATGTTGGAGACGTATCAAGCATCCCCAAGCTTAATTCCTGCTCATCCTCGAGTAGGTAAATGATAAAAATAGAATTTTTGATGCGGAGTGCTACTTGGCATAATTTTAATGTAATTCTTCTTAATTGTGGTATGAATATTCAGATCCGAAAGATTCAAGACAAAAGTTCATATTGACATAGAAAATAATAATACTTCAAGCATACTAACAAAGCAATTATGTCTTCTCAAAATAACATGGCTAAAGAAAGTTTATCCCTACAAAATCATATAGTCCGGCTATGCTATATCTTCACCACACAAAATATTTAAATCATGCACAACCCCGATGACAAGCCAAGCAATTGTTTCATACTTTTGACATTCTCAAAACCTTTTCAATCTTCACGCAATACATGAGCGTGAGCCATGGATATAGCACTATAGGTGGAATAGAGTGGTGGCTGTGGAGAATACAAAAAGAGGAAGATAGTATCACATCAACTAGGCGTATCAACGGGCTATGGAGATGCCCATCAATAGATATCAATGTGAGTGAGTAGGGATTGTCATGCAACGGATGCACTAGAGCTATAAGTATATGAAATCTCAAAAAGAAACTAAGTGGGTGTGCATCCAACTTGCTTGCTCATGAAGACCTAGGGCAATTTTGAGGAAGCCCATCATTGGAATATACAAGCCAAGTTCTATAATGAAAAATTCCCACTAGTATATGAAAGTGATAACATGAGAGACTCTCTACTATGAAGATCATGGTGCTACTTTGAAGCACAAGTGTGGTAAAAGGATAGTAACATTGTCCCTTTTCTCTTTTTCTCTCATTTTTTTATTTGGGCCTTTTTTATGGCCTCTTTTCTTTCTCTTTTTTTTATTTTTGTCCGGAGTCTCATCCCGACTTGTGGGGGAATCATAGTCTCCATCATCCTTTCCTCACTTGGGACAATCCTCCAATAATGATGATCATCACACTTTTATTTTTCTTACAACTCAATAATTACAACTCGATACTTAGAACAAGATATGCCTCTATATGAATGCCTCCGGCGGTGTACCGGGATATGCAATGATGCATGAGTGGCAAGTATGAAAGAATTATGAACGGTGGCTTTGCCACAAATACTATGTCAACTACATGATCATGCTAAGCAATATGACAATGATGGAGTGTGTCATAAACGGAACGGTGGAAAGTTGCATGGCAATATATCTCGGAATGGCTATGGAAATGCCATAATAGGTAGGTATGGTGGCTGTTTTGAGGAAGGTATATGGTAGGTGTATGATACCGGCGAAAGATGCGCGGTATTAGAGAGGCTAGCAAAGGTGGAAGGGTGAGAGTGCATATAATCCATGGACTCAACATTAGTCATAAAGAACTCATATACTTATTGCAAAAATCTACAAGTTATCAAAGCAAAGTATTACGTGCATGCTCCTAGGGGGATAGATTGGTAGGAAAAGACCATCGCTCGTCCCCGACCGCCACTCATAAGGAAGACAATCAATAAATAAATCATGCTCCGACTTCATCACATAACGGTTCACCATACGTGCATGCTACGGGAATCACAAGCTTCAACAAAAGTATTTCTCAAATTCACAACTACTCAACTAGCAAGACTTTAATATCACCATCTCCATGTCTCAAAACAATTATCAAGTATCAAACTTATCATAGTATTCAACACACTCATACGAGAATTTTTATTATTAATCTTGCATACCAAGCATATTAAGATTTTAAGCAAATTACCATGCTATTTAAGACTATCAAAATAATCTAAGTGAAGCATGAGAGATCAATAGTTTCTATAAAACAAATCCACCAGCATGTTCTAAAAGATATAAGTGAAGCACTAGAGTAAAATTATATAACTCAAAAGATATAAGCGAAGCACATAGAGTATTCTAACAAATTCCAAATCATATAGGGCTCTCTAAAAAGGTGTGTAAAGCAAGGATGATTGTGGTAAACTAATAAGAAAAGACTCAAATCATACAAGACGCTCCAAGCAAAACACATATCATGTGGTAAATAAAAATATAGCTCCAAGTAAAGTTACCGATAGAAGTAGACGAAAGAGGGGATGCCTCCCGGGGCATCCCCAAGCTTTGGCTTTTAGGTGTCCTTAGATTATCTTGGGGGTGCCATGGGCATCCCCAAGATTAGTCTCTTTCCACTCCTTGTTCCATAATCCATCAAGTCTTTACCCAAAACTTGAAAACTTCACAACACAAAACTTAAAGTAGAAAATCTCGTGAGCTCCTTTAGCGAAAGAAAACAAAAGACCACTTCAAGGTACTGTAATGAACTCATTATTTATTTATATGGGTGTTATACCTACTGCATTCCAACTTCTCTATGGTTTATAAACTAATTTACTAGCCATAGATTCATCAAAATAAGCAAACAACACACGAAAAACAGAATCTGTCAAAAACAGAACAGTCTGTAGTAATCTGTAGCTAGCTCAAGATATGGAACCCCAAAAATTCTAAAATAAATTTCTAGACGTGAGGAATTTATCTATTAATCATCTTCAAAAATAATTAACTAAATAGAACTTTCCAAATAAAAATGGCAGTAGTTCTCATGAGCGCTAAAGTTTCTGTTTTTTACAGCAAGTTCAACAAGACTTTCCCCAAGTCTTCCCAACGGTTCTACTTGGCACAAACACTAATTAAACACAAAAAACACAACCAAAACAGAGGCTAGATAAATTATTTATTAAATAGCAGTAAGTATAAATATTGGGTTGTCTCCCAACAAGCGCTTTTCTTTAAAGCCTTATAGCTAGGCATAATATTTCAATGATGCTCACATGAAAGACAAGAATTGAAGCACAAAGAGAGCATCATAAAACACGTGACAAACACATATAAGTCTAACGTACTTCCTAGGCATATGCATCTTATAGGCAAACAAATTATCAAGGCAAGCAAAAACTAGCATATGCAAGGAAGCGGAAAGAAACAATAGCAATCTCAACATAACGAGAGGGAATTTAGTAATATAATAATTTCTACCACCATATTTTCCTCTCTCGTAATAATTACATGTAGGATCATAAGAAAATTCAACAAAATAGCTATCACATAAAATATTTTCAACATGATCCACATGCATGCAAAGTTGATGCTCTTCCAAAATAGTGGGATTAACATTAACTAAATTCATGACCTCTTCAAACCCACTTTTATTAAAAACTTATAAGATTGAACATTATCCAAATATGTGGGATCTAAAGTTGACACTCTTCCGAACCCACTTTCAGTATTATTGCAAACACTATTATCAATCTCATAATCATCATGGGGAGTAAATAAATTTTCAAGATCAAAAGATGAATCACCCCAATCATGATCATTGCAACAAATAGTAGTCGTAGCAAAACTAGCATCCCCAAGCTTAGGGTTTTGCATATCATTAACACAATTGACATTAAGAGAATTTATAATAACATCATTGCAATCATGCTTTTCATCAAAGGAACTATTAAGTATGGGTGCAATAGCAACGATCTCATGTTTAACATAAGGAACTATAGCAAATTCATCTTCATAAATATTGGCATCATGGCCACAAGAATAGCAAGCATCATGTTCATCAAGGGATATTTCAACCAAATCATCGGAATCATCATTATCTATAGATTCATGCATATCATTATTTTCTTCCAAAGCAACGGTCATTCTTTCAATAAATTCTTGGACATAGACATTATGAGCAAAGTTTTCATTGCAATATTTAAGTATGACGGAATTTTCAGATTTATTGAGAGTAAAATCATACTTTTCAATCAAAGAAGCAACTTCATGAGCACCCTTAAAAACGACAAATTCTTCAATTTGTTCGATAGCATAGTAACTATAAACACCCTTTGCATAAGAAGATAAGATTTCATTAGGGAAGGTGTTTTTTAGGGTTCTTAGAGCAACAAGTAAAATCACAAATTTCACAAAGATTCCAAGCATAGCATAGCAAAATATTTATATGATACCATAAGAGCTTCCCTTTTTCAGACAAACGATGACGCACAAAATGAGCATGCTCATCTAAAGATTTCCCATCAACTAGGCTAGTTGGGGTTTCAGCACGAGCGCATAAGGATCGAAGATGATCCAAGTAGAACACTTTAAGTGGATCCATATTAATAGATTATTAGCAAGCAAAGATGCAAGCAAATGGAAGGCACATGGTAACACAAGCAAACAAACAACAGGCAAAAAGAGGCAAATAAAGAAAGAGAGGGAGGATAGAGAGAGAGAGAGGGCGAATAAAACGGCAAGGGTGAAGTGGAGGAGAGGAAAACAAGAGGCAAATGGCAAATCATGTAATGCAGGAGATAAGGGTATGTGATGGGTACTTGGTATGTTGACTTTTGCGTAGACCTCCCCGGCAACGGCGCCAGAAATCCTTCTTGCTACCTCTTTTAGCACTGCGTTGGTTTTCCCCGAAGAGGAAGGCATGATGCAGCAAAGTAGCATAAGTATTTCCCTCAGTTTTTGAGAACCAAGGTATCAATCCAGTAGGAGGCTACACGCAAGTCCCTCCTACCTGCACAAACAAATAAATCCTCACAAGCAACGCAAATAGGGGTTGTCAATCCCTATAGGACCACTTACGAGAGTGAGATCTGATAGATATGATAAAGATAATATTTTTGGTATTTTTATGATAAAGATGCAAAGTAAAATAAAGGCAAAGTAAAATAAAGGCTAAGTAAATAACTAAGTAAATAACTAAGTAGTAGGAGATTGATATGATAAAGATAGACCCGGGGGCCATAGGTTTCACTAGTGGCTTCTCTCGAGAGCATAAGTATTCTATGGTGGGTGAACAAATTACTGTTGAGCAATTGACAGAATTGAGCATAGTTATGAGAATATCTAGGTATGATCATGTATATAGGCATCACGTCCGAGACAAGTAGATCGACTCCTGCCTGCATCTACTACTATTACTCCACTCATCGACCGCTATCCAGCATGCATCTAGAGTATTAAGTTAAAAACAGAGTAACGCCTTAAGCAAAATGACATGATGTAGAGGGATAGACTCATGCAATATGAAGAAAACCCCATCTTATTATCCTCGATGGCAACAATACAATACGTGCCTTGATGCCCTTACTGTCACCGGGAAAGGACACCGCAAGATTGAACCCAAAGCTAAGCACTTCTCCCATTGCAAGAAAGATCAATCTAGTAGGCCAAACCAAACTGATAATTCGAATAGACTTGCAAAGATAACCAATCATACATAAAAGAATTCAGAGAAGATTCAAATATTATTCATAGATAGACTTGATCATAAACCCACAATTCATCTATCTCAACAAACACACCGCAAAAAGAAGATTACATCGAATAGATCTCCACAAGAGAGGGGGGACATTGTATTGAGATCCAAAAAGAGATAAGAAGCCATCTAGCTACTAACTATGGACCCGTAGGTCTGAAGTAAACTACTCACACTTCATCGAAGAGGCTATGGTGTTGATGTAGAAGCCCTCCGTAATCGATGCCCCCTCCGGCGGAGCTCCGGAACAGGCCCCAAGATGGGATCTCGTGGATACAGAAAGTTACGGCGATGGAATTAGGGTTTTGGCTCCGTATCTGATCGTTTGGGGGTATGTGGGTATATATAGGAGGAACAAGTATGTCGGTGGAGTAACAGGGGGCCCATGAGGGTGGAGGGCACGCCTGGGGGGGGGGCAGACGCGCCCCCCTACCTCGTGGCCTCCTGTTAGTTGGCTTGACGTAGGGTCCAAGTCTCATGAGTTGTATTCAGTGAGAAAATCATGTTCCCGAAGGTTTCATTCTGTTTGGACTCCGTTTGATACACCTTTTCTTCGAAACCCTAAAACAGGCAAAAAACAACAATTCTGGGCTGGGCCTCCGGTTAATAGGTTAGTCCCACAAATAATATAAAAGTGGATAATAAAGCCCAATAATGTCCAAAACAGTAGATAATATAGCATGGAGCAATCAAAAATTATAGATACGTTGGAGACGTATCAGTACCTGAGCATGAACAGGAACAGATCTTACGCAAGTGTCACTCCGAAGCTTATGGAAGACACCATGCTGGAGATAGGACTGCACATAAGGTATTGCAATCTGGTTTTTATTGGCCTACTCTCTTCAAGGATGCCCGTAAGTTTGTCTTATCTTGTGATGAATGTCAAAGAATTGGTAATATTAGTAGACGTCAAGAAGTGCCCATGAACTATTCACTCGTTATTGAACCATTTGATGTTTGGGGCTTTGACTATATGGGACCTTTTCCTTCCTCTAATGGTTATACACATATTTTAGTTGCTGTTGATTACGTTACTAAGTGGGTAGAAGCTATTCCAACTAGTAGTGTTGATCATAACAATTCTATTAAAATGCTTAAAGAAGTTATTTTTCCAAGGTTTGGAGTCCCTAGATATTTAATGACTGATGGTGGTTCACATTTTATTCATGGTGCGTTCCGTAAAATGCTTGCTAAATATGACATTAATCATAGAATTGCATTCCCTTATCACCCTCAGTCTAGTGGTCAAGTAGAATTGAGTAATAGAGAACTCAAATTAATTTTGCAAAAGACTGTCAATAGGTCTAGAAAGAATTGGTCCAAGAAACTTGATGATGCATCATGGGCCTATAGAACTGCATATAAAAATCCTATGGGTATGTCTCCGTATAAAATGGTCTATGGAAAAGCATGTCACTGACCTCTCGAACTAGAACACAAGGCATATTGGGCTATTAAAGAACTCAATTATGATTTTAAACTTGCTGGTGAGAAGAGGTTATTTGATATTAGCTCACTCGATGAATGGAGAACCCAAGCCTATGAAAATGCCAAGTTGTTTAAAGAAAAAGTTAAAAGATGGCATGATAAAAGGATACAAAAGCGTGAGTTTAATGTAGGTGATTATGTATTGCTATACAACTCTCGTTTAAGAATTTTTTTTGCAGGAAAACTTCTCTCTAAATGGGAAGGTCCTTACGTTATCGAGGAGGTCTATCGTTCCGGTGCCATAAAAATCAACAACTTCGAAGGCACAAATCCGAAGGTGGTGAACGGTCAAAGAATCAAACATTATATCTCAGGTAATCCCATAAATGTTGAAACCAATATTATTGAAACCATAACCCAGGAGGAATACATAAGGGACACTTTCCAGAACGTTTTAGACTCCGAAAAGGAATAGGTATGTGGTACGGTAAGTAAACCAACTCCAAAACAGTTTTTAAGGCAATATTTCTCCGTTTTGGAATATTTAGAAAAATAAGAAGCAGTCCGGGAAGGACACGAGGGCTCCACAAGGGTGGAGGGCGTGCCCTACCCCCATGGGCGCGCCCCCTACCTCGTGGGCACCTCGTGTGCTCTCCGGACTCCGTTTTCATACACAAAACGTATTTTGGTTGGCAAAAATTCATTATATAATCTCCCGTATCACACAAATATCTCTTGTCTTTGTTTCGAGCTGTTTCCTGTCAAGGTTGTCAAGGCCAGGCACTATGTCTTCTCCCTCCTCCTCCAACCATGAGGGCAATGATGCTTGGCTACTGAAGATAGAGCTGAAGAGGGAAGAACCCATGGAGATCAACAAGGATGAAGGGATCAAGGAAGCCACGGAGGACCAAGCTCTGGCAACAGAAGACATCCTTCAACCTGATCACAATCTTCTTACCCCAACTGAGATCGAAGCTTTCAAGATGATTGAGCTAGCTCGTATACAAAATAAGTATCTCACATGTGAAAATATTTTGTTAAAGGAGCATATCATCGCACTCAAGGGCATTATCCGCAAGTTAGAAGACCTCCTACGCTCGATGTGCAACTATCCAGCATCAACAACTCCCCCTTCTTCACCAACAAAGAAGAATTGAGCATCGGGTATGGGCACTCCCCTTGGCAACTGCCAAGCTTGGGGGAGTGCCCCGGTATCGTATCACCATCACTTTTATCTTTACCATTTTTCTTAGTTCGATCCTTTTGATAATATCTTGACCTATTAGAATAAAAGCTTTTATGGCATGATCTAGTTTTGAGTTTTGCTTTATGATCCCTCTATGTAATCAAGTCCGTGAGCTATATATAATAAAGATTAGTGTTGAGTCAAGGGCTTGATTATTTTGCCATGATCCTAAGTGAATAAAAGAAAAGAGAAATAATAAAAAGAAACAAAGAGATCATGTGAACCTTATGGAGAGTAATGAGATCACATAGAAAAGGTATGATGAATAAAAATTGTTGAGGGTTGACAAACATACTTTTGGTCATCGTTGCAATTAATAGGAAGTAATAAAGAAAGAGAGGTATTCACATATAAATATACTATCTTGGACATCTTTTATGATTGTGAGCACTCATTAAAATATGACATGCTAAAGAGTTGACGTTGGACAAGGAAGACAACATAATGGGTTATGTTTTCTTACATCTGAGATAAATTATATTGTCTTGGATCCTCCAACATGTTGAGCTTGCCTTTCCCCCTCATGCTAGCCAAATTCATTGCACCAAGGAGAAATACTACTTGTGCTTCCAAATACCCTTAAACCAGTTTTGCCATAAGAGTCCACCATACCTACCTATGGATTGAGTAAGATCCTCTAAGTAAGTTGTCATTGGTGCAAGCAATAAAAATTGCTCTCTAAATATGTATGACTTATTAGTGTGGGAGAAAATAAGCTTTATACGATCGTGTGATATGGAAGAAATAAAAGCGACAGACTGCATAATAAAGGTCCATATCACAAGTGGCAATATAAAGTGACGTTCTTTCGCATTAAGATTTTGTGCATCCAACCATAAAAGCGCATGACAATCTCTGCTTCCCTCTGTGAAGGGCCTATCTTTTACTTTCACTTCCTAACTTGCATAAGAGTCATGGTGATCTTCACCCTTCCTTTTTACATTTTATCCTTTGGCAAGCACGATATGTTGGAAAGATCCTGGTATATATGGCTAGTTGGATGTGAGTTTTCATAAACTATTATTGTTGACACTACCCTTGAGGTAAAACGTTGGGAGGCAAAACTATAAGCCCCTATCTTTCTCTGTGTCCGATTAAAACTCCATACCCATAAGTATTGCGTGAGTGTCAGCAATTGTGAAAGATTATATGATAGCTGAGTGTGTGGACTTGCTGAAAAGCTCTTATACATTGACTCTTTCCTATGTTATGATAAATTGCAATTGCTCCAATGACTGAGATTATAGTTTGTTAGTTTTCAATGAAGTTTACGATTCATACCCCTGTTCAAGAATTCATCCGATTAACCAGTTAACTTGCTGATTAATCCCTACTCATAGGGTCACCGAGTAGCCGATAAACTGATAAATCGTCCGATTAATTGATTAAATAGCCGATTAACTTGCCAATTAGCCTATTAATCCCCTACTCGCTAGCCAACCGAGCAGTTACCAGTTAACGATTTCCTCAACAATGATTCATACTTGAAATTGTGATTGAATTATTACTCTAGCATAAGAGATTATATGACAAGAATTATATAAGTTGTTGTTCTAAGAACCATCATGATGCTCTCATGTCCGTATTTTATTTTTATCGACACCTCTATCTCTAAACATGTGGACATATTTTTCGATTTCTGCTTTCGCTTGAGGACAAGCGAGGTCTAAGCTTGGGGGAGTTGATACGTCCATTTTGCATCATGCTTTTATATCGATATTTATTGCATTATAGGCTATTATTACACATTATGTCACAATACTTATGCCTATTCTCTCTTATTTTACAAGGTTTACATTAAGAGGGAGAGTGCCGGCAGCTGGGATTCTGGGCTAGAAAAGGAGCAAATATTAGAGACCTATTCTGCACAGCTCCAAAAGTCCTGAAACTTCACGAAAGACGTTTTCAGAATATATAAAAAATACTCAGCGGAAGAGATTCACCAGGGGGGCCACACCCTACCCACGAGGGTGGGAGCGTGCCCTACCCCCTGGGCACGCCCCCCTACCTCATGGGCCCCCTGGTGGCCGTCCAGTGGCCATCTTCTGCTATATGAAGTCTTTCGATGGAAAAAAATAAGAAGCCATCTTCTCGGATGAAACTCTGCCGCCACGAGGCGGAACCTTGGCGGAATCAATCTAGGGCTCCGGCAGAGCTGTTCTGTCGGGGAAACTTCCCTTCGGGAGGGGGAAATCATCGCCATCGTCATCACCAACGCTCCTCTCATCGGGAGAGGGCAATATCCATTAACATCTTCAACAACATCATCTCCTCTCAAAACCCTAGTTCATCTCTTGTATCCAATTCTTGTCTCCAAGTCCGGGGTTGGTGCTAGTAGGTTGCTAGTAGTGTTAATTACTCCTTGTAGTTGATGCTAGTTGGTTTAATTGGTGGAAGATCATATGTTCAGATCCTATATACATATTAATACCCCTCTATTATGAACATGTTTATGCTTTGTGAGTAGTTACTTTTGTTCCTGAGGACATGGGAGAAGTCTTGCTATTAGTAGTCATGTGAATTTGGTATTCTTTCGATATTTTGATGAGATGTATGTTGTTTCTCCTCTAGTGGTGTTATGTGAACGTCGACTACATGACACTTCACCATTATTTGGGCCTAGAGGAAGGCATTGGGAAGTAATAAGTAGATGATGGGTTGCTAGAGTGACAGAAGCTTAAACCCTAGTTTATGCGTTGCTTCGTAAGGGGCTGATTTTGGATCCATATGTTTCATGCTATGGTTAGGTTTACCTTAATACTTTTGTTGTAGTTGCGGATGCTTGCAATAGAGGTTAATCATAAGTGGGATGCTTGTCCAAGTAAGGACAGTACCCAAGCACCGGTTCACCCACATACCAAATTATCAAAGTACCGAACGCGAATCATATGAACGTGATGAAAACTAGCTTGACGATATTCCCATGTGTCCTCGGGAGCGCTTTTCTCTATATAAGAGTTTGTCCAGGCTTGTCCTTTGCTACAAAAAGGATTGGGCCACCTTGCTGCACTTAATTACTTTTGTTACTTGTTGCTCGTTACAAATTATCCTATCACAAAACTATCTGTTACCACTTATTTCAGTACTTGCAGAGAATACCTTGCTGGAAACCGCTTATCATTTCCTTCTGCTCCTCGTTGGGTTCGACACTCTTACTTATCGAAAGGACTACGATAGATCCCCTATACTTGTAGGTCATCAGGGTCTAGATTGGTTTTCGGTGGCTACGGAGGCTTCTGGCGGCGGAACTCCCGATCTATTGTGCTCCTCGAAGTTTTTAGGGTATATGGGTATACATGGGAGGAAGAAATACATCAGGGGAGCCACGAGGGACCCATGAGGGTGGAGGGCACGCCCAGGGGGGTGGGCGCACCCCCCTACCTCGTGGCTTCCTCGTTGATCCCCTGACGTGCACTCCAAGTCTCCTGTATTGCTTTCTTTCCAAAAGTAACTTTTCCAAAGGTTTCATTCCGTTTGGACTCCGTTTGATATTCCTTTTTTGCGAAACACTGAAACAAGGGAAAAACAGAAACTGGCCCTGGGCTCTAGGTTAATAGGTTAGTCCCAAAAATCATATAAAATAGCATATAAATTCATATAAAACATCCAAGGTTAATAATATAATAGCATGGAACAATCAAAAATTATAGATACATTGGAGACGTATCAATGAACAAACAATGGCACTTTTCTTGAATGGACTCAACCATCCTATCAAGAAGATCGCCGACTTCCAACCATACTCGAACCTCATCGAGCTAGTGCACCAAGCTACCAAAGCGGAACGCCAAGTGCAAGATGATTTCAAGTATGCCAAGTTCTCATCCAAGTCATACGGCTTCTCCAACAACCAAGCTTCAACGACTCCAACACCGACTACCAAGCCTTCTACTAGCACCATCGACAAGTCGAGTTCCAAGAAAGCTTCGTCAACTCCAAGTCATCCTCCTACTACGAGCAACTTCAAGCCGAGAGCTTCATCATCATCAACTCCAACCGATGAGACCGTCAAGACGAGTTCCTTCAAGTGTTTCACTTGCGGAGCCCGAGGCCACAAATCCTTCGAGTGCACCAACAAGCGGACCATGATCCTCAATGACGACGACACTTACGACTCAATGAGTGAAGAAGAAATGGACGCCATGGAGCAAGTCGCCATGCACCGGCAAGTGAACGATGAAGAGGAACAAGTCTTTTGCGATGAAGATTCAAGTCCCGCCCTTGTTGTCTCCAAGGTCTTGACTCTCCAACATCATCAAGAAGAATACCAAAGATGCCATATCTTTCATACCAAGGCCGGCATCAATGGACGATCCGTCAAGGTCCTCATTGATGGAGGAAGTTGTCATAATCTCGTAAGTGAAGAACTTTGCTCCAAGCTCCAATTGCCCAAGACGAAGCATCCACATCCATACAAAGTGCAATGGCTTAGCGACTCCGGCACCATCCAAGTCGAGCACCGAGTACAAGTCTCCTTCAAAATTGGCGCCTACGAAGACACCTTGGAGTGTGACGTCATTCCAATGACCGTTTGCCATCTTCTCCTTGGATGCCCATGGCAGTTCGATAGAGGAGTCATCCACAACGGCCGAACGAACCACCACATCTTCAAGATGAAGGACAAGGAGTACGTCCTTCGTCCAATGTCGCCAAGTCAAGTGATCGCCGACAAGCAAGCCACCCATCGTGGAGATCATAGTGAGAGAGCGAGCCACCAAAACGAGAGTGAGCGCCACAAGCCCAAATCGAACACCTCCACGATGAGCGACAAGAAGAACTTGGTCCTATTTGCCACCAAAAGTGAGATAAGAGGAGTGTGTGAGAACCCATCTAGTGTCCTACACTACGTCCTTGTGTGCAAGGACAATGCACCACAAACTAACACTTCTCACCCTCTCCCCCTAGTGTTGTCTTCTCTTTTGCAGGATTTTCACGATGTTTTCCCCGACGAGCTACCTCCGGGACTACCTCCACTACGAGTCATTGAGCACCGCATCGACCTCATCCCCGGAGCACCGCTTCCGAACAAAGCTCCCTACCGCGTCAACCCCGAAGAAACCAAAGAAATACAAAGGAAAGTAAAGCATCTCATAGACCATGGACATGTGCGTGAAAGTTTGAGCCCTTGTGCCGTCCCGGTCATTCTTGTGCCAAAACGAGACGGTAGCTTTCGCACGTGCTCCGATTGTAGACCTATCAATGCTATCACCGTCCGATATAGGTATCCCATTCCACGCCTTGACGATATGCTTGATGAACTTAGTAGTGCCACTATCTTTTCGAAGATTGATCTTAAGAGTGGTTACTATCAAATCCGCATACAAGAGGGTGATGAATGGAAAACCGCTTTCAAAACCAAGTTTGGCTTGTATGAGTGGTTAGTCATGCCTATGGGTCTCTCGGAAGCACCGGGCACTTTTATGCGTCTTATGAATCATGTCTTTCTCCCTTACATTGGTATATTTGTTGTGGTCTACTTTGATGATATCCTTGTTTATAGCAAATCTCTTAGAGATCATGTCACCCATGTTCGAACCGTTTTGCAAACTCTTCGAAAAGAGCAACTCTATGCTAATATGGAGAAATGCCTTTTTGGTGTTGACAAGCTCGTTTTCTTGGGTTTTGTTGTTTCTTCTAAGGGTGTTCATGTTGATGAGTCCAAGATCAATGCTATCAAGACTTGGCCACAACCAACCAATTTGCATCAAGTGCATAGTTTTCTTGGCCTTGCGGGTTTTATCGTCGCTTTGTGAAGGATTTTAGCACCATTGCTTCGCCTTTGCATGCTTTGAGCAAGAAGAATGCGCCTTTTGTTTGGGGACCATCCCAAGACACCTCATTCAATGAGCTTAAAAATTGCTTACTCATGCTCCCGTACTTGCTTTACCAAACTTTGAAAAGCCTTTTGAGATTCATTGCGATGCTAATGGTAATGGCATAGGAGGTGTGTAGCGACCAGACCTCAAACGGTCCAATCTCTATGCTCAGGTGTCATCCCTGGATCAGTAATGCTGACACCACACAGTACTTGAAGGATTTATAACAGAGTAGCAATCACACACTTATTACACCGAGTGTCTCAAAAGAGAGCTTATTACAATAAATATGGCTTAAGGCCATCTAATGACGATAACAGCGGAAGGCTTGGAAGATAAGTGAGTCCATCAACTCCAACGGCATCACTGAGTATAGAACCACGACCTAAAAACTCCTTAATCGTCGTCTGAAAAGTCTGCAACATTAACGTTGCAGCCCGAAACGGGTCAGCACATGGAATATGCTGGCAAAGTAACACACAGAGATTAATGGAATAATCAGGCTATTCTATATGCATATTTGACTGGTGGAAAGCTCTATGGTTACAGTTTTGCGTAAAGCCAATTTTTCCCTACTGCAAAGGAATAAATTTATTTAGCTATCATGGTGGTTGTTAAACATTGAGAATGGTTGACAACATTCTCAATCCCAATTAAGCATCATCATTAAACAAAACACATAGAGATTCACATGATAATCCAGGTACTAGATACTCAAGATGTCCATAACCGGGGACACGGCTAACCATGATTAGTTTATACACTCTGCAGAGGTTTGCGCACTTTTTCCCACAAGACTCGATCTCCTCCGTTGAGATTCTCACACTACATGGTGTTTGAGAAACGGATGACTGAGACATAGTCTTTTAGAAGCGCTAGCACCTTACGAACGGGTAGACCGTACCAACCTACATCCCCTACATTTGCTAGTCTACCACTGTAAGAGTTCGCACAACTTAGTCAACTACGCTAGAGCCCATAATAGCTTGTGGCTGCACACGGAAGTTTCTAGCATGAATAATCTCATGATCCCTTTGAGCCTGGGTGGCGGTCCATAAAGAAAAACAGGCAATCCCTGGAATACCCAGGTGCCTCAATCCACCCAGATGTGTATTTAAGTTGCCACCTTAAGTAAACCATTAATTAACAAACTCACATCTGTCATGGATACATTCACCCAATCCACGTCTACTAGCATAGCATGGCATAATAAGCAAATGTAAAAGAAACTCCCAGGGTTTGATAATAACAGGTAATAGGTACTACCTCAACTACTTCCCAAACCCACAATTTAATTAGATCCTAATCATGCAATGTGTGAGGATAGATCTAATGCAATAAAAGTGGGTAGTTGGAAAGCATGATCAAAGTGTTACTTGCCTTGCTGATGATCCGGGAAACCTAGCGATTCGAAGTAGCAAATGGCGCACTCCGGGTACTCTATCGCAAACAAACAAGCATACAATAAGTACTCAACTAATGCACAACTAAAACTCAAATAAGAGTTCTAACCAGAAAGTTCAACTTAAGAACTCCGGTTGGCAAAAAGAATCGAATCGAACGAAGCAACAAAAAACAAACGGCAAAAGAAACAAGCTTCGTTTACTATTCTGGATCTAGGGTAATTTTTACAATGGCAAAAACTTGTTTAAGTTGGTTAAACGGAAAGAGGGTTTCGAGATGAAACTCCAGGCGCTTGAATCGTCTGATTCCGATAAACGAGCGAAAAGTTAGACTAAAATGAAAATCGGATCAGAAATCGTGATCTGGAAAATCGCGGATTTATTCCAAGAAAAAGAAAAACGACGAACGTTCGTTAAAACGAACGAACGAGCGAACGCTCGCTAATTAAATAAACCAGAAAAACCGATCTATTTAAAAAACCGAAACTAAAAAACAAACAAAACCGTCGGAAAAACCGGCGGCGGCGAGGTCTACCTCCGGCAACGGATCCGGCGGGCAGCGGCGGTGCTCCGGCGGCGGCGCGGGGCGGCGACGGCGGTGGCGGCGGCGCTAGGGCGGCGGGGCTGGGGCTGGGTGCTAGGGTTTTGGCCCGGGGCGGGCCGGCGGCTTATAAAGGCTGAGGCCGGAGGAGTCCGGGCCTAACACGGCCCGTAGGTCGGTTCAGTTTTTTTTTAAATAGTTACGCTCCGAAAAAACAAAAGAAATACTAAACGGACTCCAAAAATCCCGAAATAAATTTTCCCCGGCTCCTAATATCAAGTCGCATAGGATGAACATTTATTTCGGGCCTAAATGCAATTTTGAAAAACGCGAATTTTTCCTAAATTCAAATAAAATAGCAAATAAAACCAGAATAAATCTTATTTGATTTTTTTATTAAATCCTCAATATTTCTTTATTTTGGGAAAGTCATTTTATTCCCTCTCTCATATTTTTGTAATAGAAATAATTGAATATAAAATAAATAAAATCAAATGATCCTATTTTTCAAAATTTGAGACAACTCAAATATGAAAATAACAAAATCCCCAACTCTCTTTGAGGGTCCTTGAGTTGCGTGAAATTTCTAGGATCAACCAAAATGCAATAAATATGATATGCAATGATGATCTAGTGTATAATATTCCAAATTGAAAATTTGGGATGTTACAAGGTGTGTTAACACAAGAGAAGCGCCCCATAGCTTACTTTAGTGAGAAACTCTCCGGCGCACAACTCAATTACCCCATCTATGACAAAGAGCTATATGCTTTAGTGCGAGTCTTGCATGAATGGGAACATTACCTTCGTCCCCATGAGTTTATCATTCATACCGATCATGAGACTCTCAAGTATCTTAAGGGCCAAACCAAGTTGAACAAGCGTCATGCTAAATGGAGTGAATTTATTGAGTCTTTTTCTTATGCCATCAAGTACATCAAAGGTAAGGAAAACATTGTAGCAGATGCTCTTTCCCGCATATGCATGCTTGTTACCCAACTTGAGTTAGATGTCATTGGCTTCGAGCATATCAAAGACTTGTATGAGCATGACCCTACTTTTGCTACTCCTTATGCCAAGTGTTTGATGCACACTTCTTGGAAATGCTATTACATCAAATATGGATATCTTATGAGAGCTAACAAACTTTGCATCCCCGAGTCTTCTCTTCGTTTGTTGCTTTTGCAGGAATCTCATGGAGGAGGGTTAATGGGACATTTCAGACGCGACAAGACGTTCGCTACGCTCTCGAAGAACTACTTTTGGCCCAAGATATTTCGGGACGTCAACCGCTTCACCAACCGATGCTCTACATGTCGCAAAGCTAAGTCCAAAGCTCAATCTCATGGCCTTTATATGCCTCTACCAATTCCATATCAACCATGGGAAGACATTAGCATGAACTTTGTACTTGGTTTGCCTAGGACTCGAAATGGGAAAGATTCGGTATTTGTCGTTCTGGACCGTTTCTCAAAAATGGCACATTTTATTCCTTGCAACAAGATAGACGATGCTTCACATGTTGCTACTCTCTTTTGTAGGGAAATATTGCGTCTACATGGAGTGCCAAAGACGATCGTCTCGGACCGCGACGTCAAGTTTCTAAGCTTCTTTTGGAAGACCCTATGCGGCAAGCTCGGAATCAAGCTACTCTTCTCCACGACTTACCACCCTCAAACTGACGGCCAAACGGAGGTGACCAACCGCACACTCTTCGCTCTACTTCGAGTACTCATCAAGAAGAACATCAAGGAGTGGGAGGAGTGCCTACCAATCGCCGAGTTCGCCTACAACCGAGCCAGACACTCAACAACCGGCAAGTCCCCCTTCGAGGTCGTCTATGGATTCAACCCATTGTCACCATTGGACGTTCTTCCGATACCACTCCAAGAGCGCATCAATTTGGACGCAAGTGCATGAGCGACACATCTCAAGAAGGTGCATGAAGATACAAGAAACACCACCGAGCGACAAGTTCAACGCCTTGCGACCAAGCTCAACTTCAACAAGCAACCTATGGTCTTCAACATTGGTGATCTCGTGTGGTAACACCTTCGCAATGATCGCTTCCCACAAGAACGCAAGTCCAATCTTCGACCACGAGCGGATGGACCTTTCAAGGTGCTCGCACGATACAACAACAATGCTTACAAGATCGACCTCCCACATGACAAGTACAACGTGAACGACATTTTCAACGTCAAAGATCTCTCTTCCTTCCATGGTGATGAAGAATTCGATCCGAGGACGGATCTTCCCCAAGGGAGGGGAGATGATGCGGAGCATCCCAAGGCCATCCCCGTGGACCCAACTACATCTCCTTCGACACCTCTTGGACCCATGACACGAGCACGTGCAAGAGCTCTTGAAACCGAGGTGACATCTCTCCTCTCACATTTCCACTTTGATACACATGAGACATGGCTACTACCTCATACGGATACTTTGTGCATGCTCAGGTACCATGGAGAAGCTAAGGAGCAAGGAGAAGAAGAAGAGAAAGATGGACGTGAAGACGGAGAAGAAGTGATGAAGAGGAAGCTACAGGCTCCGGACGACCGGCCTGGATCGGACGTCTGACGACCTCCAGGCTCCGGACGACCGACGCCCCCGCACCCGAGCCAAATCTACGGATTTCCGGAGCCCCTCGAACGACCGACGACGCCCGGACGTCCGACCCCGACCGTACGTCCGACCGAAGCACACCCGAGCCGAAATTACAGACGTCCGACAGGCACCGGACGTCCGGACCCTCGCGAGCCTTCGGACGACCGGTGACCCCCGGACGTCCGACGCCTGTGTGCTGATTCGTGTTGGGCCGCAGCCCATGTACCCCTTTGCCCCACTCTTTTGCACTAAGACTATAAATACTCCACCTATTCCTTCTAGTTAGGGTTAGCAAAGGTTTAGCTCATGTTTGTGTGAGAGCTTTGCTCATCCACTTGGTTACCTTCTCCACGGAGATTCGAGCCTCCACCGGAGAAGATCCCCCGAGCAGATTCAAGACCCCTTTTTAGAGAAGAACTCAAGACCTCCTCACGAAGAAGACCGTTACCATTGCATCATCCCTAATTGATCATGTACCATGTATCGTTCCATGTTTCCGAGGATCTAACACTTTTGAGACTTGTTCTTGTTAGTTTGAGTGTTCCTCTTGTGTTTTCCCTCGTTTTCCTCCTCGTGTTCATCACAGGATCCACTCCTTTCGTGAAAGATCGGCCCCTAGAGTTCCTACCCTACATCACATTTTTATTTTTATTCAGCTTGTAAAACTATGCTATTTTATTCAATTCAAACTATGTTATTTGACTATATGTTTAAATGCAAATTCATCAGTGCAAAATAGGGCGGCCAGCCGACACATATGGGTCGGCACGTTGGACGCGCTGCCGACCCATATCTAAAACAAGGCGGACGGCCGACCCAAACGGACAAAAAGCGGACGAAATCGCCGTCCATTTGGGTCGCCCCATTGGAGTTGCTCTTAGATGACTAAAATAGTATTCTAAAAACTCTTACAGAGGGGGAACATGACATAACTGAGAAATAGATTCCACATCGACAATGACACATCTAAAAAAACTGACAGCATAACAGCATTACTATGGTCACTGAACATTTCAGCAGTATATCATGGGAGTATGTGATCAAGTGCCAGGAATATGTCACAACTTTGGTAAGTAAGCAAACTAGACATTGCTGTATATAAAAGCAAGAATACTCCATCTCTGCATCCACATCTAAAAAGAGACAAAATTGGCAAAAGCTTGGAAACCAAGTTCCTTCTCAATCATCTGCAGTCAAGCTGGAGAAAACGTTCCTTTCCCTGTTCCTGATATAGGTGCCTCATGCTTGAATCAACAGGAGGAACAACCAGTCGATACTACACCTTGCAAAACACCTGTAGGAGAACAACCAAGAGAGGAACCGAGATCATTAGGATGTCAAAATCAGAATCATCTCATAAAAAAAAGGAAACGGGGGTAATATTTGTCATCTAGATGGTCATCATCTCAAGTAAAAGGTTTACAACCTCGGGTTTAACATAATATTTTCCAACATTATTGACTAAACTGTCAAGCAGGCAAGCACAGGCAACCTCAAATAAGATAAGACATGCATGGCCCTCCATAATAGACTACAATGACATTAGCAACTAGCACAGATTTACAACTCAGCAAAAGATTAACAGAAACAAGGAAATGGTATCACAGGGCAAAAGGCTGCAAACATTTCATAGGCCAGTCTGCTTCACTAATTCTTTCTGCAAGGCTACAACTGCACAATGGAACAATACCAGCATGCTTTACCTGACACCATCATGATAAAAATTTGCTAAAAAATATTTCCCCAGGCACAAAAACTACAACAGAATCTAATGTGAAGAATAAAAGGAGCCAGTTCTAGTCTCCTACATAAAGCAAGAGATGGTAGAAAACCAATACTATGCAGTGAGAAGTAGACAAAAATCAAGTACCTCAACAAAGTTCTGTGAGAAGATTAATCTGGGCTTAATTCTGCGCTTCAAACTCCTGCTTGCTCATGAATATTGCAACCGGCTCACCAGGGGAAGGCGGATTCTTGTCCAGCAGAGAAGCATGCTTTCCAGCTTTGGCACGAGCAGCTCCATCAAATGCCGACAGGACCTCAACATGCTCAAGACCCAACTGCCTTCTGATCAGCTCCAGGTTCTCCTCAAGCACATTTATTTCACCAAAAGGAAGCTTCAAATTTAGAGCCTGGGGACCAACATTCCTTGCTTCATCTTTCTTGAACCTGATGAAAGGCATGCAGAGCTTCTGTACTTGTTTGAAACTTGTTTCGCGGTCGATGAAGCAGTTCCTCAATGCTTCGCTAATCTCCTCGTCAGGGGCAAAGGAGCGTGCTTGGCTATCAAAATTTGATTGAAGCACCCTCAAACATTGCTCTTTCCATCCATCATAGTGCTCATTGACATATATCAGACCAACTGTGAGCTTGTTTTCTGCTGATGGAGTAGGTGCAGCTCCCTTCTTGGGTTTCTTGGAACCAGACTCCTGCTTCTGAAGCAACTTCCTCATTAAAACAATGGAGTCCTGCAAGTATTTGTTTGCACTTCTTAGAGTAGGATCCGGGGTGCCTGCAACTGGCCAGCCAGCTTTTATTGCAAAACCTTCCTTCTTCAGAATCTTTTGCCACACATGCTCAGCATAGTGGGGACAGATCGGGGTGATAAGCTTGGTCTGGATTTCCATAAACCGCCCCAACAACTCACGGTTCATGCCCGCCGCTCCACAAGAGAGTCTGTACTCATCTCTAGCCAGTTGTAGGTCATAGAAACCAGACTTCAGGGCATCTCTGAACATGAAGGCATTGTAGCTCTTCTCAGTTTCTTTTACAGCAATGTTGATCTCATTAGCAAACACATGGTCAGCATAAGTAGAGGGAGGACCGCCTCTCAAAGAAGATTCAGCAGCTATAACTTCTTCCATCCATGCGATTTCCTTTGTAAGCCTCAAAATAGCAGCATTTGCAGTTTCAGTAACAAAGTTTGCATCGTCCATACCATCGCCAGCATCAGCAAGGGCAAACCTAGTGGCATCCGAGGAATATCTTAGAATAGCCTCCTTGAGAGTCAGGAAGTTCCCTGTGGACTTGGACATCTTCTCAGAGTTAAGCATAAGATGCCCATTGCAACGAAAACCACGAGGCCAATGATGCCCTGGAAGAAGTGCTGTATGATTGTAGATGCTGAATGTCAGGTGGTTCTGGATAAGGTCCTTCCCAGATACCCGAATATCAAAGGGGTACCAATACTTGAACTCTTGCTTCATTTTGCTCAAGAGGGCAGGAGAGATGCTGCTATTGGGTGCTGGACCATCACAGAACACATATTCCCATACTTCATCTGTCATTTCTTCAGGCTTGATAGAAGATATTTCTTCTCCATACATGTTACCATTTTGTAAATGATGTGCAATGGTGTAATAAGCCATGTACAGGGTTGAATCTGAAAGAGATTCTACCAGGAACTGCTCGTCCCATGGAATGCGAGTACCTAGGCCAAAAGAGCGAGAACATGCCCACTGGTTCAGCCAGCCCAACGTGTGTTCGAATCCGTTACGGGTTTCAGCTGAGAATGTATTCATATTTTCCAAACATTTGACTGCCTTCTGCTTCCATTCAGTTTCACCGTAAGTTATGTACCACTGATCTGTAAGAGCAACGACACACTCATCGCCGGATCTTGACATGACTTTCTTCTCAGGCTCACTATACAACACAGCAGAGCCTTCTCCAAGAAGCTTGTTCTTTATCAGTGGCTTCGCTTCTTGAACCTTTCTACCATCAAACTCCCCTGCAATCATCACTCCATCAGTAAATCCTTTAAGGTATGTCATCCTTTTTGCTTCAGCAAGCTTCTCCTTGTCATTCTGGCTCTTAATCTTAAGATCAAGGCACACCTTCTCAGCTGATTTATCCCCAAACTCAGGTATGTTGATTATTGGTATGATATTAAATGGAAGAACCCACTCATCTTGGACCCCATACTTCTGTCTCAAAGCAGGCTTTGTGATTAAATCTTGCAGTGCCATGTAATCATCTGGGGAATCACTTGGCACACTAGTCACGATGCCAGTACCTTTATCTGTCAAGATAGTGAGCATGGGAAGTGCATATATGATTTCATTGAATGAAAGAGGAGACTTTAATGGCAACCCAATCAAATCATTGCCAGTAAGCTCAGCTAAGCAGGTGGGCTTTTCTGGGACCCTGGATAGATGCTGATATGCAAGATTAAGGGCTGACCTTGCTGTCACAATGAAGACATCAGTTTCATTGATCTCAAAAGCCCCATAATTCCCATCAGGCAATACCCAACAGTTTGTTTGCCCATACATTGTCTCAGGTCTTAATGTAGCAGCTGCCAGATAAACATTCTTTCCTTCCAAGACCTTCAACTTGGGGGGAAAAGGTGGGATCACCATCATTTTAATCAACACATATTCTTGTGGCTGCACACCTTCACCTGATGCCCTATCATGATCAGCACAAGGTTGGCCATCCAGTGGTGAGTAGATCGTGTACCTCATATCCTTGACAACTTTGCCCATTTTCTTCAGCTTCCTCATCTGCCAGCGAACAAAAGCATCATAGAAAGGATTCATATCAGTGGTTATGAATGAGCGCCTCCAATCACAACCCAGGCCAAACTCCTTAAGATCCTCCTTTGCCAGCGGAGGGAAGTGGGTCAACCAGTGAGACGGATCCTGAAATTTGGCGATTTTTTCATCTGTCAGTTCAAAGCCCTTCATGATCTCCCACTGGAACTTCTGCATGCCGGTCTTTGCAGCAGCCTTAGATTTCTTACTCTTAAATTGCCCTGGGGCAAGAGCAGCCTGGTCAGCCTGGCTATCATCTGCCACTTCAGCACTTGAATCATCCTCTGCTGCAGGGAACACTGGAGGATTTCCATACTGTTGAATCTCCCTAGCAAGTTTATCAGCTGAGGCCTTGATGGGCATCCCAGTACAATGAAAAGCAAACGGCAAAAGGACATTCGAGCCACGGAGTCTGTGGTATGCAGCACCGAACTCAAGCTTGGACAGTGAGAAGGCGTGACCCAGATGTAGCAATCCATTCATGTAAGGGTACGGAAAATTGCCAAAGAATTTTTCACCAGGGCCAGGAGGTCCATTGCCAGGTTCAGCCTGAAAAACCTTGCTCTCCTCCCAGCAAGTTTGAGCATCTGATTGGATCTTGAGCAAAAGGTCTCTACGTGCATGACTCTTGGGTCCTTCAGTATTTGACGACATTTTCCTGAATGATCAACAAAAAGAAAAGGTGTCAAAAGGGCAAGCATCTGAATTTAATCTAACTCAGGAATAAATTAATAAATATCTTAGATACATCGACGAAACATTGTTTTTGGACGAATTGTAGTAGTGCAATCTCCTTGAATATCTCTTTTCAAACATAGCTGACAAACTCATGGATAGGAAAGCCATGTGATGAAGCTAATTATGTAACAGAATCATAATAAGCCATAAGCAAACATCATCAAGATATCAAACAAAATTGGCCTTCTAACAAGCTAATTATGGAGGATCAGGTAAGCTGGTGTTATGTTGCATAGTCTTCTAACAATGTAATGTTTCTTCTGACACTGATATTGTGTGTACTGTGTAGGTTGGTATATTTGATGCAACAGACAGCACAAGAGAAAGAAGATATATGCTAATGGAGATGGCTGGAGAGAACTGCAAGGCAATTAACATTTGAAATCACAGTGGACATGGTTCTTTGACCTTTCCTATTAAGTATCTTGAGCTAAAATTGATTCACGTGGATGAAAGTCAACATAATACAGTCACGGCACAGACAGTTTGTGGGTTAGTATAATTAATTTGCTTTTGTGCATTTGGTACATTTCTGTCCTTTGTCACCCTGGACAACGCTGGCTAACTGAACTCACTTTCTGCAGATAATATGTCTGGAGACAATATGTAAGGATCGAAACATAATCGAAAGGAACGTAAGCTTAAAATTCAGCAAAGTGCTGACTGTGCTGACCAGTTAGAAACCAAAAGTCCCTCGAAATTCGCCCTGTGCTAGAAAGATTGATATTCATGACCTTATTTCTGTTAAATTTTGCAGGCCGGATTATGAAGCTGGATTGCAGGACTTGCAGAGCCAGGAACAGAAGCTACGCATCACTTGGGCCAACTACGAACCCACAAACTAGAAGAACGCCGCCAGATTATAGTACAAAACATAAGAATCAACATCGATCTGCCTGCCCCGAAGCTAAATCACAGGACAGCTAAAGCTCACAGTTTCCCCGTGCACTCAACCAGTACGAAATTCGTCATCGCATCACTAACCCGTCGACTCCGCGGCGGCACTTTTCTACTGTCCTAGCAATCAATCGCGCGGATGGACAGGGGGGCGGAACAGGATGGGTACCTGACGACGGCGCGCGAGGCAGGGAGCCGCAGCAGCCGCAGGGCGGGGAGCAAACCGGGAGCCAGCAGAATGCGACGGCGACGGAGACGGGGGAGGAGGAGGCTGCGGATGGAAGGAGGACTAGGGTTTATCCTGGCACACTGTCACGTGGGCCTTGATTGACGACTTGGCGTGCACGAACCGGTTGAGGCTGGAACGGGCCGCCCAAGGAACTTGATTCAGGAGGCCAGGGATTTCATGACGTCGGTTGGACATCACGATCTCTCCCTTTTTTTTACCGACAATTTTACCCTTAAGTTTCACGCTTTTCACAGGATTTACCTCATTTAAGATAAATTCATTCATTTTATGCCAATTATTTGCCGGTTTTTATTCCTTGTGAGAAAGCTAATTATTTTTATGAAGATAAAACTAGCAAATACTCCCTCCGTCCGAAAATACTTGTAATCAAAATGCATAAAAGGGATGCATCTAGAACTAAAATACGTCCAGATACATCTCCTTTTATCCATTTTGATGACAAGTATTTCCGGACAAAAGGAGTAGTTAATTAAATGGAGTAAGTTTTGTCGAGAAACTTGAAACTTGAAGGTAAAAATGGAATTGACGCTAAATCTCTATGCAAAGGATGGCTAGTTCAATGGGAATGCTAACTCTAAGGACCGAATACATTGCTTCGTTGGGTGTCCTAGAATTCGATTCCAAAATTTTGATGACCTCAAGTTGAATGACATACTGTACAAAGAGATGGCTAAATGGATTACGCGGTTTCCAGTTTATAAGAAAAATTATAAAATTAAAAGGAGTGGATGTATTTGAAAAGTAATAAGATGTACTCTCACTAAAAGAAAAGTAACAGGATGTTGAAAACATGCATATGACCTCTTAGGTTGGCGAAATTGCACAAATAGAACAAGCATGGTATTGCAAGTCATGTCATCTTAAATCAAATGGTATACTATTGAATACTGCATGAACTTGCGTGGAAGATTGTCCAACTATGGCAAAGTTAAACAAAGATTAGTTTTCAAGAGATTTGAGTCAACAAAAGTATTCAAATGAGTTATAGTGTAAATTAAGCGCGTGAAGGAAACAGATAGTATAAAAGGAGCTATGAAAATCGTGATCCTTCAAAATTACTCCCTCCGTTCCTAAATAATTGTTTTTTTAGACATTTTAAATGACTACTATATACGGATGTATGTAGACATACTTTAGAATGTAGATTCACTCATTTTGCTTCGTATGTAGTCACTTGTTGAAATGCCTAGAAAGACAAGTATTTAGGAACGGAGGGAGTGTTATTGGAGGTGTATATATACAGGTGTAAATTATAAATAACTAAGGTTAATCAGTAACTTCAGCATAACAGCCCCCGTAGCTCAGTTGGTTAGAGCGTTGGTCTTATGAGCCGAAGGTCGCGGGTTCGAGCCCCGCCGGGAGCACCTTTTTTACTCGTTCGTATCTGTACTTTTTTTTTCTCTTTCATTTTTCCCTTATTGTTTGTATCTGTACTTTTTTTTTCTCATTCGATTTTTTTTCTTATCGTTCGTATTTGTACCTTTTTTTGCCTTATTGTTCGTATATGTACTTTCTTTTGTCCTTATTCAATTTTTTTCTTATTTATCGAATCTGTACTTTTCTTTTCTCCATTGGTGACAACAACAGGTGTTGTACTTCTGTGCACTAAAGATCGAGGTGTAATTTTTATTATTTCTGATGTTTTTTGTATTATTATGATTGAAAATGAATACTTTCTATGTATTAAAATAAGTGTTTCAACTTTATACTAATTTTATATTAAAGTTACTGTAAAGTTTATTATTTTTTATGTTCGTTGTACTATTATAATTGGAGATGAATATTTCTTCCTACCTAGAATAAGTGCCTTTATAGTACAAAGTTTCCTGTTATAATTGGAGATGAATACTTCCTCCGTCTTTCGTCACTTATTTTAGAATAGAAAAAGTAGATTGAAAGGTTTCTCGCAAAAAAAAAAACTGACGTTGGTACTTAGGTGTCATACACGCCATCATTGCTAGTTGGTCGTACCTTCAATCTCTTTTTTTATGTGTTCCAGGCTATGCGGTAATTTTTACATTTGTCAGATAGTTAGGTTTCTGATGTCCCAGGCTATGCGATTTCTTTTCTTATCGTTTGTATCTGTATTTTTTTTCTCATTCATTTTTTTCTTATCGTTTGTATTTATATTTTTTTCTCTATCTGTACTTTTTTTTTCTCATTCGATTTTTTCTTATCGTTCGTATTTATACCTTTTTTGCCTAATTGTTCATATATGTATTTTCTTTTGTCCTTATTCATTCTTTTCTTATCTATTGAATATGTACTTTTCTTTTCTTCATCGATGACAACTATACCTGGCCATCCCTCGGCCCGATGCAAAAAACCTAGGCCCGAGCCCAGTTGTCCGGTCTAAAAATCGTGCCCGAGCCCGGCCCATCATACTAAAAGCCTGTCGGGCCTCAGGCCACGGGCCGGGCCTCTTCCTTAAACGACAAAAATGACGGGCCCGGGCCCAGCCTGGCCATCGGGCTCAAAACCTAGGCCTGAGCCTGGCCCGTGGACAAGGTCGGACCGGGCCGGGTCGGGCCGACCAGGCCGGGCTGGTGTTGTACTTCTGTGTACTAAAGATCGAAGTGTAATTTTTATTATTTCTGATGGTCGCTGTACTGTTACGATTTGAAGATGAATACTTCCTGTGTACTAAAATAAGTGTCTCAACTTTATACTAATTTTATATTAAAGTTACTGTAAAGTTTATTATTTCGGACGTTCATTGTACTATTATCATTGAAGATGAATACTTCTTCCTATCTAAAATAAGTGCCTCAATAGTACAAAGTTTCCTGTTATAATTGGAGATGAATACTTCCTCCGTCCTCCATCACTTATTTTGGGACAGAGGGAGTAGATTGAAAGGTTTCTCGCAAAAAAAAACTGACGTTGATACTTAGGTGTCATACACGCCACCATTGCTAGTTGGTCGTACCTCCGATCTCCTTTTTTTATATGTTCCAGGCTATGCGATAATTTTTACATTTATCAGATAGTTAGGTTTTTTGTGGTAGAACTGACCCACCAAAATTCAAGTTCTATGAAAGGAGACGTTCCCCTCAATTACGAGATGCCTATGATGACTTCGACAATCATAAGATGTTGTGCCGGATCCCGGAGGTGCTCATAAAGATAGAGTGTGTGTGCATATGTTTATACGGATGAGTGTATGTGCATATATGTGAGTTATCTGCGATTGTATTGTGTTAAAAAAAGGTTACAATTTTTTCTATTAATCTTACCAAAACATAGGTCAACTGGAAGTAATGCCTATATTTTCTTTGTTAGCTACAGATGTTTGCCTGACAGTCTAGTTTATGTATGGCTTCTGGCTTGTAAACTAGTGGACTCTGTTGTATTCATGATGCAAAAACCAATTGCAGCGGGGAAGTTAGGTGAACAAGTGAAAAGACATTTTTTCATGAATTATATGAAAAGTATGGTCCTAGTTCATGACATGACAATTTACAACATGATGTTTACTTAATTTCGAGTGGATGTTTATATATAGGTACGCAACGATGGGAAGAACTATTGGCACCTCACGCGACGGCTGGCCACCTTCTTCGTCGGTTGTAGTTTGTCCTTCCTATTTATCCAATTGAATGTCTCCGCAATGCGGGCCTCAAGCCGTGCCTCGATGACTCACATATCCATTGCGATCTTCGCCCGCCGCTCTGAGTGAGCATTTTATAGTAGGTGATCTTCTGGCGGACCATGGTGGATGGGACTGCACGGGGATGGGGACAACAACGGTGTGGATGGGATTAGGACGGTGCTGACGGGAGGAAAAATGAGGAGTAGGAGGATAAGATTTGGCCATTTCCATTCGGCATAAATCTTCGAGTGCAGGTTCCTTGGACGAAGCACCGTTCTCCATGCCATGAATGCGGATAGTTGTGTAACGCCCTCGATGCGTCTATAGCTCTGACGTGTCGAGGCACGACTTAGAGACATAACTGCATTGAAAGCAATGTCGCAAGTTAGGCAATCTTCACAACATCTCATGTAATATAGATAATAAAAGGGGAGATACAAAGTTGGCTTACACTCGCCACGTCAATCAAAGTACATAAATAACATTACATCAATCAAACACTCATGGCCTGACTACGACGCCAAAATAAAAGAACAACCCAACATGCGACACGGTCCCGATCACCCCAACTGGGCACCACTACTGATCATCAGGGAAAGACACGTAGTAACGGCGTGAGTCCTCGTCGAACTCCCACTTGAGCTCAAGCGCGTCATCTGAAACGGAATCATCAGGCCCTGCATCTGGTTTGGAAGTAATCTGTGAGCCACAGGGACTCCGCAATCTCGCACCCTCGCGATCAAGACTATTCAAGCTTATAGGTAAGGCAAGGTAATTATGTGGAGCTGCAGCAAGCGACTAGCATAATATGGTGGCTATCCTGTTCGCAAAAGAGAGCGAGAAGAGGAGGCAAAGCGCGATCGAGTATCTAGAGGGCATCCTGCGGCAAGCATTACTCCAACACCGTGTTCGCTTCCCGGACTCCGCCGAGAAGAGACCATCACGGTAACTCACACTGTGGATTCATTTTAATTAAGTTAAGGTTCAAGTTATCTACAACCGGACATTAACAAATTCCC
Source organism: Triticum urartu (assembly GCF_003073215.2). Lineage (NCBI taxonomy): Eukaryota > Viridiplantae > Streptophyta > Magnoliopsida > Poales > Poaceae > Triticum > Triticum urartu. Next base: position 177,299,160 of record NC_053024.1, on the reverse strand, counting down.
ATCTGCCCATAACCGCGGGCACGACCTTCGAAAGTTCAAATCCCTGCAGGGGAGTCCCAACTTAGCCCATGACAAGCTCTCACGGTCAACGAAGGAATAGACCTCCTCCCGAGACATTCCGATCAGACTCGGTATCCCGGTTCTACAAGACACCTCGACAAGTTAAAACAAGTCCAGCAACACCGCCCGAATGTGCCGACAAATCCCGATAGGAGCTGCACATATCTCGTTCTCAGGGCACACTCAGATGAGCTAGACGTCGGGTAGGCCAGCCCAGAGTTGCCCTTGGTAGCCCCGGACATCGCTCGGTTGGACCAACACTCAGAGGAGCACTGGCCCGGGGGGGGGGGGTTTAAATAAGATGACCCTCGGGCTCCGGAAACCCAAGGGAAAAAGAGGCTAGGTGGCAAATGGTAAAACCAAGGTTGGGCATTGCTGGAAAAGCTTTAATCAAGGCGAACTATCAAGGGGTTCCCATTATCACCCAACCGCGTAAGGAACGCAAAAATCCGGGAACATAACACCGATATGACGGAAACTAGGGCGGCAAGAGTGGAACAAAACACTAGGCGAGAGGCCGAGCCTTCCACCCTTTACCAAGTATATAGATGCATTAAGATAACAGGATAATATAATGATATCCCAACAAGTAAATAATGTTCCAACAAGGAACGATCTCCAATCTTCACCTGCAACTAGCAACGCTATAAGAGGGGCTGAGCAAAGCGGTAACATAGCCAATGAACGGTTTGCTAGGACATGGTGGGTTAGAGGTAGAACATGACAATTTGGGAGGCATGATAAGCAAGTGGTAGGCATCGTAGCATAGGCATAGCAAAAGAGCGAGCATCTAGCAAAGCAAAGATAGTAGTGATTTCGAGGGTATGATCATCTTGCCTGCAAAGTTGTCAGAGTTGACTGGATCCTCGAAAGCAAACTCAATGGGCTCCTCGTTAGCGAACTCATCTCCCGGCTCCACCCAAACAAGACAAACAAGCAACAAGGACACAATCAACCACGTGCAAGGCTCAAACAATATGATGCAAAGATGATATGCTATTTGGGATGCAATATGTGATGCATATGCAAGATTTGACAAGGAATGCATGAACCTGGCCTCAACTTGGAAATCCAAGTGTGCCACTGAAAAGGTGAGATGAAATCGCTTGAAAATGATATAAAGAACACCGGAATCGAAGTTACGGTTTGGAAATGGCAAGCAATTCAAATATGGCACCGGTCTGCGATTTACAGCAAGTAGCCAACTAAATGCAACAAGATGAACATGCTACAGCACCCAAACATGGCATCAAAATACATGGAAGGGATCCATTCATGATGCTTAACAAAAGACTAGCACTGAGTTACGGCCAATTCATCCATTAACAGGTTCAAACAAGCATGGCAAAAATGCATTTGGTAAACAGATTTCAGACTCTTGGCTATGTTACCGCTTTGCTCAGCCCCTCTTAGTGAAACACTTGTCTGGAATTTCAGATCAGGTAGCCCATTATGGAGCATGAAAACTATATGCTACAGGACCTGAACATGGCAAAGTAAAGCATGTCATGGAGCTAATCAAAGAGCTTAACAAAAGTCCCTCAATGACCTTGAGCCAAAAGGGATCAGAAAATACATTTGCAAGCATGTGAACATGACAAAAACATAATCAGTTCTTAGACTTAGTGAAAACTGGAGCATGCAAAATCAGATATCAAGTAGGCATGTTTACGAGCTCGATGCACTCACTACAGAGCAAGTCATGACAATCTAAGCATACACCCATCAAGAATACACAAAATACAAGCTAGACATGGCAAGAACAATAACATAGCATGCACGGATCAACTACAACAACCTCGGCAAAATCGCTAACAAGTAGACAATCTGCCCAGATTCATGAAATGACAAAAGTAGAGATCGATTGACTCAAGCTAGGGTGCTCCATAATTTAAAACAAAGACATGGGTGGATAGAGCACTACAAGATTAACAAAACATCCTTACTGATCATCCTCAAAAGAGGCACGGATCACTAGGAAACAACATGAACATATGGCATATTGAGATAAACAGGTCAAGGACTTAGTGGAAATGCTAAGTCCCTGAAATCGGCATTAACGAATGCTTCACTTTGCAAGCTTGTGCTAGTCACCACACACATCACAAAAATACATGGGTTGCATCTTTGGAAAGATGGCAAAGCATATAACAAAACACATGTAGAGCTCAGGGGCATATCATGCACACAATAATCATGGCAAAAATGACAAATATCTAATTGGAGCAGCAGATCTGACAATTATCTCAAATATCATTCTTCTAATAGCATTTCGGGCATCAAGATGAACTCAAATGAAAATGATGCAATGGGATGAAATTATGTGCTCTCTAAGACGAACATTTTGATATGCTATATGCCCAAAATGGAGCTACGGATGCGGAGTTACGATGCTGTGAATAATGCAAAAAAAATAGGAGAGAGGGAGAAGTCAACCGAGTGAATAGGATCCAGATCTAGGGTTCGGTGTGCACGCGAACCGAGGCGGTGGCGCACGCACTCCGGCGAGGCAGGTGGTGGCTGGGGTCGTCGAGGGATGGCCGGATCAGGCCGGTCCCTGCTCGGATCCGGTCGGAGGGGAGGCAAGGAGGCGCGGGGAGGCGGCTCCGGCAAGCTCCCGTGGCGGCGGCGAGGTTCGGTGGCAGTGGCCGGCGATGGTGCGTGGCGGCCGCCGGTGATGGGACGGCGAGGTGGTGAAGCGTCGTCGGACGGCGGCGGAGGTAGAAGACGAGGCGCGGGGCAGCTGGGCCCGGGAGGGCCTCCCGCGGGCCGGGCAGGCCACGGCGGTGTGGCGGCGATGTGGGCGCGCACCCGCCATGTGGCGGTCGCTGGTAGGCGGCGGCGGGATGTCCGGTGCGATCTGGACGTTGTCCGGCCGTGCGGATGGAGCGGGGCTAGGGTTTGGAAGAGGGGATCCGGGATTTTCGAGGAGGGGTCTTTATATAGGCATAGAGGGAGCTAGGAGAGTCTAAATGAGGTGCGGTTTTCGACCATGCAATCATGATCGAACGCTCTAGATGATGGAGAGGGTTTTGGGCCAACTTGGAGGGGTGTTGGGCTGCAACACACACGAGGCCTTTTCGGTCCCTCGGTTAACCGTTGGAGCATCAAACGAAGTCCAAATGGTACGAAACTTGACAGGCGGTCTACCGGTAGTAAACCAAATCCGCTTGGCAAGTCTCGGTCCAATCCGGAAATGTTTAAACCCCACACATGAAAGAAAGGTAGAAATGACCACCGGAGGAGAACGGAGCGCCGGAATGCAAAACGGACAACGGGGAAAATGCTCGAGTGCATGAGACGAACACGTATGCAAATGCAATGCACATGATGACATGATATGAGATGCATGACAACGACAACAACACATGGAGACAAAAACCCAAACCCGAGAAAATAAAATAACTTAACGCCGGAAACGGCAAGAGTTGGATTACATATTGGGAAAATCATATCCGGGGTGTTACAAGTTGACCGGCAAGCGCATGTGCAGACAATTTGCATATTCCTATGACATGGCGGTCAGACTAACTGTTGGTGCAATAATTTGTCTCCTTGTGTTTTGGAGATTGTTGACATAAATAATAAGGAACTAATATGTTGCTAGTGCATGCAGAGAAATTAGGTCCCTAGAGTTATGAGGATTTTGCTATAAACTCAAAAGATTATCATCTATATTGCAGAGTAGATTGCTATCTGAAAGTGCTAGTTATCGACTAGAGGGGGGTGAATAGGCGATTTTTATGAAAGTCTTGAAAACACGGGGGCTTTGAAGGCAAACGATAGAAATGAACCTATTGATATGCAACGGAAGGTAGACTACACTAGACATGCCATAGTCAGGTGAGTAATGAGAAAGCACGAAGATTATCAGCAGCTAGGTAGTAAGGATCAGGATGGAAGACAGTATGAAGCCAAACAGTAAACAGTCTTCACCCAGTGAAGTCAATTAGATCATACATGCAAGCAATGACTTCATGAAGACAAACTGTAAAGTAAAGGGAAGTGAAGAATAGAACCAACAGCTTGGTGAAGACAAGGATTTGGTAGACCAGTTCTAGTTGCTGTGACAACTGTACGTCTGGTTAGGGAGGCTGAGATTTAACTCAGAAGACTGCGTCTTCACCTTATTCCCCTTGAGTTAAGGACACACAGTCCTCACCCAATCACTCTGGTAAGTCTTCAAGGTAGACTTCCAAACCTTCATAGACTTCGTTCATCGGCAATCCACAATGACTCTTGGATGCTCAGAACGTGACGCCTAACCGGCTGGAGGATTCACAGTCCTCAAGTGTAACAAGTCTTCAGATCACGCAGACAGAAAGACTTCAGTGATGCCTAACAGTCTTTGGCTTTGGGTATAGGGATTTGTCCTCGCAAGGATCTCTCTCTCTCAAAAGTTTCGGAGGTGGGTTGCTCTCAAACGACAAAAGCCGTGCACTAACTCTGAGCAGCCACCGATTTATGGTATAGGGGGTGGGCTATTTATAGCCAGGAGGCAACCCGGCCTGATTTGTCCAAAATGACCCTAGGTCACTAAGGAACTGACACGTGTCCAACGGTTAGATTTTAAACACACGCGACAACTTGACTTGGGCTACAAGTAAAGCTGACTCATCCAACTCTGCATAAGATTTGCTCTCATTGTCTTCGCTCGAAGACATAGGATTTGGTTGAGCATCACATCAGTCACTCTGACTTTGTTCACTTGGACCCCACTTAACAGTACGGTGGTTCCTATGACTCAACAAAGAAGAAAAGGAAACTACGAAACAACTATGTCTTCGCACTCCATAGTCTTCATGCGATGTCTTCTCATGTCATAATCTTCACTATGAATATCTTCACAGACCACCATTGTCTTCAATGTCTTCACATATTTTAGGGGTCATCTCTGGTAGGTAAACTGAATCAATATGGGACTACTACCTGTGTTATCCTGCAATTCTCACAAACACATTAGTACCTCAACCAAGTTTGTCGTCAATACTCCAAAACCAACTAAGGGTGGCACTAGATGCACTTACAATCTCCCCCTTTTTGGTGATTGATGACAAACCGGTTGAAGTTTTCAACGGGGATAAAAGTATGTGAAAGTTTAAGGATTGAGGTATTGTCTTCATAAGTAGCAAAGGCTCCCCCTGAAGATGTGCATATAAGTAGTTTGCTTTTGAATGCAAATGCACATGGCAGGTTTTACTTTGTGGAGATCCTCTTCAACTTATGAAGACAATTCATCATGCATATAAAGAGATAACAAAGATAATGATATGCATAATGAAAAATGGACGTCTGCGGAATGGCTTCATGAGGAATTTATCATCGCATCACAAGGTAGCAGAATAAAGTAGCAGAGGACCATCGAGTTTAAGTGTTACAACTCAAAGAAGCAAATGTTTCAAAAGACGAGAGTTGTAAAGACTTAGCAAAATAAAGCAACCACTCATAAGGACCCGCTTGAAGACTATCAATTCATATGCTTCTCCCCTTTTTGTCAGTAATGACCAAAAAGGTTCGAAGACATAGAGTATCTACTCGTTCCCACCAGGAGTAGATGAAGGAGCAGGGTCAACGTTGGAGTTCGATGGTGCAGACGGGCCTAGTGCAGTGTCGAGATGCAGTGAAGCCATGGTTGGTGAAGTGGCATCGTCTACTTCATCGACGACTCTCGCAACAACAGTTGCAGCCGAAGATGAACGCTCAGAATCTTCAATTGAGGGTGTGCGACGCTAGCTTGCATTTTGTGGAGGCCTGGAATCAAACTTGAAGCCCTCAGTGAAGCCATCTTCGCGAAGATCGTCTTCAGAGCATAGCAGTGTGAGACTCTTCCAGGACCGCCGATAGGCTTCATGGGCAACGGATGAGTTCTTGGTGGCCAAGTTTCGAATGTGATTGACACCCACCAAGATACTCTGCATCTGACGCTTAAGCCAGTCATGATGCTTATCTTGTTTCTGGTTCAGGGCCACAAGAAGCTCTCGGTCATTGAGTACACGAGAATGCTTCTGAGGCCTTTGAGCAATTATACTGTCAGTGGCTTCGGTGTTTGCACGATGGGGCATACGCATATTGCCAGCAAGAGGATAAGTTGGAGGTGCAGCATTGGGGACAAGAATTCCCTCCATTGGTTGAGAGAAGATTTGATGATCAACATTGCACTACTACGGAAAAGCCTATACACACAGGTATAGCAGTAGCGCTGGTTAAAATAGGGCACTACTGCTACTTTGTAGTAGCGCGTTCCAGGAAAGCGCGCTATAGCTACAACTATAGCAGTAGCGCGTGTGCAGCAAAAAGCGCTACCACTATAAATCCCACCGTGTTGGCAGTAGGCTAGGAATAGTAGTAGCGGTTCCGCGCAAAGCGCGCTACCACTATGGTCGTTGTTGCAGTGTGTTTCCTACGTAGAGCGCTATTGCTAAGAAAGAAAAGAAAAATGAAAAAAAATAGGAAAGTAAATGAAAATGAAAGAAGTAGGAAAGAGAGAAATGAAAAAAAGAAAATATAAGGATAAACAAAAGAAATAACTGCTTCCTATAGCAGTAGCGTGTTTTGCTAAACGCGTTATAGCTAACTTAGCTAGCGCGTTTCCGAAACAGCGCTACTGCTAGTTCGACTTAACCACGCGCGGGCTCAAAATTTTGCTAAGTCCTCCTTTCCCCCCTCTCCCCCTTGTTCCCCTAACTCCTCTGTCGCCGCCGCCCGAGCCCAAGTCTGCCCTCACCGCCGCCGCCCGAGCCCGAGCCTGCCCTCACCGCCGCTGCTGTCGACCTCACCGCCGCTGCCCGAGCCCGCCCAGGACCGCCGCCTCCCGATCCCGAGCCCGCCCTCGCCGACCCTACCTCCGTCGCCGAGCACCTCCCCGCCACCGTCTCTCCCCTCTCTATAAGCCCCCACCCCCCCCCCCCCCCCCCCCTCCCTTTTCTTCCTCTGCCATGTTAATTAGCAGCAGTAGTAGATGTTAATTAGTACTAGGGTTCATAGATAATGATTTTTAGTAGTAGTAGATGTTAATTAGTAGTAGTGATGGTACTAGTTAACTAGGGCAGTATGGTTAATAGTAGATATTTTTTAGTTAGGGTAATACTAGATGTTAAGTAGTAGATAATGTAGATGTTAATTAGTTCAGTAGGGTTTAGTTTTTGAACTGAGTTTGTCAAACTAGATGTTAATTAGGGCAGTAGGGTTTAGTTTAGAGTAAAGTTTAGTTCAGTAGTTAACTAAATATAATCTATATTTGGTTTTTGAATTTAGTTTGAGAGAGCATGAGATTTGTGTAGATTTTCTTGAAGTGTCAAACGCTAGGAGATGCAAATTTGAAGTGGTCAGGATATATGAAAATTCCTTAATTGTGTTTGCACATGTTTCGATTGTGCCGAAGTGGCTTTGTTGTTTCCAGGGAATGAAGCCGAGTGGCCTATGTTTTGCCGGAATGTTGATTCATTTATGTTCTGGCAAATTTCAGGTTCTCGATTTGTTCCACAGCCGGCCGATCCCCCTGGACGTCTTCAAGGTTTTCGTGGCCAGTGTCAAACCGTGCCACAAGAATTTGGCTCCACTGGTACTAGTGGGGGATGAAAACGAGACCCCGCGGCCGCTTGGTGATTGTTGCAATGGGTGGGTCTTGTTGTGGCCAAAGAGTCTGCTTCATCTGGAGGCGGCCGGGAGCACAACCACGAGCACGCAGTTAGGTATGAACATCAACACCTCACCTACCCAATTAGCGTCGGTTGTCATGCTGGGTGATAGCGGAGGGGGTGAGGAAGAGGCTCCATTAGTCGCTAGTGACATTACCATAGATGAGGATGACGATGGCACTCAAGAGTATGTCAATACTGGCGCCTACTTAGGGTTTGAGCGTCATGAGTCAGTGCCTGAATTGCCGTCTCCAGAGTGTGAACGTATTATGGACAACCTTCCGGTAGTAAAGAAGTCTAGGAAGAGACCGAGGAAAGGCAAAAAAGCTACTTCTATGATCCAACCGCCTCAGCAGCCTCGGGTTCAAGACCGTATATATATCCCCGGTGCAGCAAAATGGCATATCCTCGGTCAACCAATCCTATCTGAAGGAGCGCTAGGGGCCAGATTCGGCGATTTAAGGAGACTTCATGACGATGTGCTGCGGATAGAGAACGGCCTCATCGCCTCAAAAAATCCAGGATACCCACTCTACGTGGTTAACGTGCCGCGGCAATTATCGTACGTTGACACATTCCCCGTGGAGAAGTTCTTCCTTTGATTCGATTACATCTTCGACATGTTTCACTTGAAGAAGTTGGATTTTACGTTTGCCCGCCTTTATGCCTTGCACATGAACTACCTCATCGGGGTTGAGAAGATACCTCATATCTATGTCGCTGACCCGTACTTCATGCACGAGGGCTTCTTGGGAGTCTGCGCAGAGCACCGTGAATACGCGAGGGAATACATCGCCAATTTCATGCTCGCCAATAAGGACAAGGAGGCGATTCTCGTGCCTTTTCATCCCCTGTAAGTCATCCGCGTGGATATCCTTCCTTTGATTTCAATCATTCATTTGCACGGTGGAGGCTAATTAATTTGAGGTGTACTTATTTTGCACAACGGCGGGCGCGCCGTCCTCATCATCCTCTACCCCCGATACTCCCACGCTCTTTACTTGGACTCGTCGAAGAACATTAACAAAAAGGATTACACCCACATCAAGTCTGTTCTCGACAGTGCTATGTTTTACTACGCGCACGGGGTGGAGAGGTCAAGAACAAGAAGAAAAGGGACGACAGGCCCGCCTTCAGCCATAAGACCGTCTTCTGCTGCATCCAGCAACCGAGTGATTCTCTTAATGATGGATTCTATGTCCTACACCACATGCTGGAGTACAGATGGGATCACCAGAACCTTCACATGTCACCTAGATCTGGTGATGCCCATATTCTACAATGGGCAAAGAACTTAGGAGATATCGAGGATCATCGACTTCGAGCTGAGTTCTATCACATCCATCGCGAACTTGCCCAAATCATCATGAAGGAGGTCGTTAGAAAAATAGGGATGTTCTATGAAGAAGGACAAATGTCACGGCAAGATGTCCGACACGCATAGCCGCTCGGCGTCTCGACCTGAAGCCTTTCACTAAGCTCGGGGACTATCTCCCTGACTTGGATGGATGGCGCGACATGGAGTGATTGTCGATATATGTCAATGTGTCTGTTTAGTCCATACTATCTGTATGACAAAACTTTGAATTATGCACGACGAAACTTTATTTGTGATGTAATTAAACCGTCCTCCTCGACTAGCGAAGATCACTCTAGTTAGGGCATTTTGGGTACGATGAACTTTGTTGTTTATGCTTATGATATGTTGCTTCTATTTTTGCCAAGTCTGTCTCTTTTTGTTGCTCAACTATATATGTTGCATATCATCGACTCATGTGACGATGCGGGTGTATAGATCATCGATGGCGAAGAAGTGCTATGCCAGGAGTATACGACGAGTGGCCGGAATGTCAGGCCCAGGTGTACCGGTTTCTGGTTTCCGAGCGACAACAGTAGTTAGTTTAGGTTCACGCTAATGCGAGAGAGGGATACGAACTCATGTACTGCATAGTTCCACTCTCACTCAAAGTGATAGCTCTTCTCGCGTATATCATTGTTTAGATGGATGATGATGTAGTTGCAAGTAATCAAGACTTGTATCGCTATTTTCGAGATGATGACGAGAGACCACTTTGTGTTGGATGATGATTATGATGATGACATGATTTGATGAGACTATTTGTATATATATGCTATGATTACATTTGCATGTGTATGATATGCTAAATATTATTGTATAAAGCCTATTCAAATACAAAACAAATATGCAGAAAAAAACTAGAAACTAATAAAACTAGCAGTAGCGAGGGGAACAAAGTTAGCAGTAGCGCTCCCTTACCAGTAGCGCTTCCTGCTAAAAAGCGCTACAGATATTAGCAGCAGCGCTCTGCACTAAAGCGCGCTACTGCTAGCCATGTATAGCAATAGTGTGGGACGATAGGCGCTACTGCTACATGTTAGTTGTAGTGCCTTATCAGTAGCGCGTCGTCCCGCGCTACTGATAGGGAAAATACCCGCGCTACTGCTAGGGGTTTCTCTTGTAGTGTTGTGAAGATGTAGAGGTTGCTTGGCAGGCTCTGGGTAGGTGGCTTCAATGGACAGCTCAACCTCAGGCAGGAAGACAAGATGGTTGCTCGCTGAGGGCTAATAATCAACGAAAAAATGGAGCTTGATCAGGTGCATCACCCATGGAGCATAGAACTTCAAGCCAAACAGATCAATCCCGGATGCAACAAGTTGTCTGATGAAGAAGTCCTGGGTATTGAATCTGATGCCATGGATGATATAGAATACCAAAGTCTTCATGGCTCCTTCCAGTTTGGCTTCATAAGAGTGTCCTTTGATTGGACAGAGAGTACGCCTCAGAATATGATAAAAAGTGTGGGGCAGGTACTCGAGGTCTTTAACGAAGAACTCTTTGGGGTATTCATCATCTTGGGGCAGTGGCTTCATCATGCTGAGCATCTCACTCATATTTGGCTCTGGCCTCTGGAAGATACTCTGCAGTTCATCGCAATGACGCTGACAACCAGGCTCATGGAACTCGCGTGGAGTGGGCAGGGAAGTAAGCTCGATGATGTCTTGAGCTTTGGCTTCATGACACACATCTCCTGTCATCCACTCAAGAATCCATGTCTTCAGATCCCTGTTGTAGCCGCGAATATGAAGTGTGGCATAGAATTTTAGCAGCAGTTCTTCATTCCAGTGCTCCTTATCCATAACGAACGACAGAAGACCAACCTCCCAGAAGCAGTCAAGAGCTTCTTCCAGACATGCTAGCCCAGTAATAGCTTCACAATCAAGACGCATGTGCGGAAAGATTTGCTCTTGATTGTATATAATGCAGGAGTAATAGCTTCGCTGCTGATGGCTCCAGAAGTGATTAGAAGAGATCTTTGGCTCGAGTATGGATTCTTAGCACTGTCAAATAAGGTGTTGTGGGCTCTGAAGCTGTTCACGCTGAAAGATCCTGGCGAAGTTGCAGCACCTAGAAGCTTTGGCAGCCTTGGCTTTGGCCTCTGAACCCGAGGCCTCTGCTCCACATGGTAGTCATACTGTGGTCCTGGAACAGTTGGAGGAACTAGGATAGGCCATTTCACGGTGACCACCTGGCCATGATCAAAGGCCTGTTCAATGGTGTGAGGCCTAGGAGGTGGAACAGTGGCTTCAGCATTTATATTGGCTTCAGGTTGCATATGAGCTTCAGGCACCACATTTGCTTTAGGCTCCACATTGTCTTCGGCCATGACAATGTCATTGGCTTCAGTTGCAGTCATTGTGGCAGCCTCAGTGGTTTCAACCTCCATTTGTTCAACAACAGGAGGGTCGGGCACTATCACATTCTCCTCGAGAATGACTGGATCAACAGCTGGGGGTGTGGCAACTCGTTCTTCTTCTCTTCTTGATCTTCATTGGCTGATGCAGCCGGAATGTCTTCAGCGGCTTTGGCTTCAGACTCCAAGACATTCACAGTAGGGGTGGCTTCAGGAAACACTTGACGTGCTACTGAGCTTCGGTACACTTCCCCTTCTGGAATGCTCGACATGGTGACCTGTGGCCTGGGGCCTTTGCGAAGCCTGCGCAATGCGGGCGACACCTGTGGTGATGGATGATACGTCTCCAATGTATCTATAATTTTTGATTGTTCCATGCTATTATATTATCAACCTTAGATGTTTTATATGCATTTATATGCTATTTTATATGATTTTTGGGACTAACCTATTAACCTAGAGCCCAGTGCCAGTTTCTGTTTTTTTCCTTGTTTTAGAGTATCGCAGAAAAGGAAAATCAAACGGAGTCCAATTGACCTGAAACTTCACGGAACTTATTTTTGGAAAGGAAGCAATCCAGAAGACTTGGGGTGTATGTAAGGGAAGCATCGAGGAAGGCCCGAGGCAGGGGGGCGCGCCCACCCCCCTTGTGACGCCCCCGATTTAATCGTACACTAATCATACACGCAAACGTGTACGATCAAGATCAGGGACTCACGGAAAGATATCACAACACAACTCTACAAATAAAATAAGTCATACAAGCATCATATTACAAGCCAGGGGCCTCGAGGGCTCGAATACAAGAGCTCGATCATAGACGAGTCAGCGGAAGCAACAATATCTGAGTACAGACATAAGTTAAACAAGTTTGCCTTAAGAAGGCTAGCACAAACTGGGATACAGATCGAAAGAGGTGCAGGCCTCCTGCCTGGGATCCTCCTAACTACTCCTGGTCGTCGTCAGCGGGCATCACGTAGTAGTAGGCACCTCCGGTGTAGTAGGAGTCGTCGTCGACGGTGGCGTCTGGCTCCGGGGCTCCAACATCTGGTTGCGACAACCAGGAAGAAGGAAAGGGGGAAAGGAGGGAGAAAGCAACCGTGAGTACTCATCCAAAGTACTCGCAAGCAAGGAGCTACACTACATATGTATGCATTGGTATCAACTGGAATAAGGCTATTATATGTGGACTGGACTGCAGAAAGCCGGAATAAGAGGGGGATAGCTAGTCCTTTCGAAGACTACGCTTCTGGCAGCCTCCGTCTTGCAGCATGTAGAAGAGAGTAGACTGAAGTCCTCCAAGTAGCATCGCATAGCATAACCCTAACCGATGATCCTCCCCTCGTCACCCTGTGAGAGAGCGACCACCGGTTGTATCTGGCACTTGGAAGGGTGTGTTTTATTAAGTATCCGGTTCTAGTTGTCATAAGGTCAAGGTACAACTCCAAATCGTCCTGTTACCGAAGATCACGACTATTCGAATAGATTAACTTCCCTGCAGGGGTGCACCACATACCCCAACACGCTCGATCCCATTTGGCCGGACACACTTTCCTGGGTCATGCCCGGCCTCGGAAGATCAACACGTCGCAGCCCCACCTAGACCAACAGAGAGGTCAGCACGCCGGTCTAAACCTAAGCGCCCAGGGGTCTGGGCCCATCGCCCTTAGCACACCTGCACGTTGCGTGGGCGGCCGGAAGCAGACCTAGCCTAGTGGCGTTCCAGTCCAATCCAGCGCGCGCCGCTCCGTCGCTGACGTCAAGAAGGCTTCGGCTGATACCACGACGCCGGGATACCCATAACTACTCCCGCGTAGATGGTTAGTGCGTATAGACCAAATGGCCAGACTCAGATCAAATACCCAGATCTCGTTAAGCGTGTTAAGTATCCGCGAACGCCGACCAGGGCCAGGCCCACCTCTCTCCTAGGTGGTCGGAACCTGCCCTGTCGCTCCGCCTCAAAGATCCACACAGAGGGCCGTTGGGACAAAGGTCCTTTCAGTCCCCAATCCGTGAATCACTCGCGGGTGCTCCACAAGCCGACCCGTCTTTAGTCACCACATGTATCATGTATAAAGCATATAGTATATACCCGTGATCAACTCCCGAGTGATCACGGCCCGATAGTATAGCATGGCAGACGGACAAGGATGTAGGGCCACTGATGAAAATACTAGCATCCTATACTAAGCAGTAGGATAGCAAGTAAAGGTAACAACAGTAGTAGCAAGGACAGGCTATGCAGCAGTATAGGATTAACTAAAAGCAGTAACATGCTACACTACTCTAATGCAAGCAGTATAGAGAAGAGTAGGCGATATCTGGTGATCAAGGGGGGGCTTGCCTGGTTGCTCTGGCAAGAGAGAGGGGTCGTCAACACCGTAGTCGATCGGGGCAGCAGCAGCGTCGGTCTCGGTGTCTATCGAGAGAAGAGGGGGGAGAAACAATAAATATTTAAGCAAGCAGATGCATAGTGATGCATGACATGACAAGTAACGGCGTTAGAGGTGCCCTAACGCGGTATGAGGTGATACCGGTGAAGGGGGGAAACATCCGGGAAAGTATCCCCGGCGTTTCGTGTTTTCGGGCAGAGGGGCCGTAGGGGGAAAGTTGCGAGTTGGATAGGTTAGGAATGTGTGGCGGACGAACGGGCTGCGTATCCGGAATTGTCTCGTCGTTCTGAGCAACTTTCATGTTGAAAATATTTTAATCCGAGTTACGGATTAAAAGATATGATTTTTTAAAGATTTTAATAATTTCTGGAATTTAATTAATTATTTAAATCTAACATTATCCAAAACAGTGTTTGCTGACGTCATCATGACGTCAGCATGACGTCAGCAGTCAACAGGGGCGTTGACTGGTCAAACTGACGTGTGGGTCCAGCGGGGCCCACCTGTCATACCCTGTTTAGGCTAATCAGGTTTTAGCTAAACTAATCACAGTTTAATTAGACTAATTAGTTAATTTGATTAATCTAATTATGATTAATTAACTTAATTAATTCCTTAATTAATTATTTTTATTATTACTAATTTTTTTATTTTTTTTATTTTTTTAATCATTTTGGCGTGGGCCCCGTCTATCATAGGCACAGGGGGTGGTTAACGGGCGCTGAGTTAGCGGTGGCGGGCGCCACCCGCTCGGGGCCGAGCCCAACCAAGGGCGACGGGGCGAGGCCACCGGAGCACGACGGCATAGCGAGGCGGGGCCGGCAGAGGTGTAGGCCACGGCGAGCAAAGGGGGTTCCAGGGCGGCAGCGGTGAGGGGCTGGGCGTGGCAAGGGGCGGCCCAAGCGAGCGCTGCCAGGCGCAGCGGACAGGAGCCGGTGAGCGGAAAGGCATGCGCGGGGACAACGGGGAGCGACGGCACGGCGAGCCGGGCCTGGGCTGCCGCGCGCGCAGGGCGCGAGGCGTGCGCGGGGAGGAGGGGGCTTGGCCTGGCGCGCAGTCGGGCGGCCAGGGACGTGGGCGACGGCGTGGCCGACGCGGTGGTGCTCGTGCACGGCTGCGGGACGACGCGAGGAGCCGGGAGGAAGAGAGGCCGGGGGCCTCACCGTGGATCCGTAGGGTCAGGGGCAACAGGGGGGCGAGGAGGCGGGCGGAGACGACGCGGCGCAGGGGATGCGGTCCGGCGGGGTAGGGCTCCGGCGATGGCGGAGCGGTCCGGCGAGTCGAGGAGGCCCTCGAGCGGCAGCGGATGGGGCGTGGTCGTCGGGGCTCGGGGTGGCGCGGGGTCCAGCCCCCAATCCAGCTCGTGTCGAGGGGGGGCGCTGTGCGGGAGGAGTCGGAGGGCGGGCGACGGGGCGGGAGGCAGGAGGCGCCGGCGGAGACGGGCGGCGCCGGCCGGTAACGGGGCGCAGGGATGAGGCGGCGGGGTCGGGCCTCTCCCCGATCCAGATCGGGGGAGGGAGCGAGGGGGGGGGGCGAGTGGGGGAGAGTGGGGATCGGGTGAGGGTTAGGGTTCGGGGGGGGGGGTGGACCGGGGGTTAAGTGGTGGGGGGTGTGGGCCGGCCTGGTTGGCCCGATGGCTAGCTGGGCCAAGGCCCAGCGAGGGAGGGGGTTTCCCCTTTTTTTTGGTTTTGTTTCCTGATTTCCTTTTTTTTATTTTCTCTTCTGTTTTAATTCATTTTAAGTATTTAGGTCTTTTATAAAGGCATGGATCCCACACCATAAATTCCTAGGCATTTATTTGCACACCTCGAACATTTTTGTTTTAAATTTTGAAAAGTTTTTATCCTTTGGTTGATTTTGAATTTGAATTTGAATCAGTTTCGAACTAGCACGAGATTAGGAATAGTAATCGAGGTGACGTGGCACTATTAGCAGAGGTTCACTGTAGCTTAATTACCCGGGCGTTACACCCCTGGGCGCGCCCTCCACCCTCGTGGGCCCCTCGTGGCTCCCCTGACGTATTTCTTCCTCCTATATATACCAATATACCCTAAAACCATCGGAGAGCACAATAGATCGGGAGTTCCGCCGCCAGAAGCCTCCGTAGCCACCAAAAACCAATCTAGAACCATTCCGGCACCCTGCCGGAGGGGTAATCCCTCTCCGGTGGCCATCTTCATCATCCCGGTGCTCTCCATGACGAGGAGGGAGTAGTTCTCCCTCAGGGCCGAGGGTATGTACCAGTAGCTATGTGTTTGATCTCTCTCTCTCTCTCGTGTTCTTGAGGTGATACGATCTTGATGTATCGCGAGCTTTGCTATTATAGTTGGATCTTATGATGTTTCTCCCCCTCTACTCTCTTGTAATGGATTGAGTTTTCCCTTTAAAGTTATCTTATCGGATTGAGTCTTTAAGGATTTGAGAACACTTGATGTATGTCTTGCCGTGCTTATCTGTGGTGACAATGGGATATCACGTGATCCACTTGATGTATGTTTTGGTGATCAACTTGTGGGTTCCGCCCATGAATCTATGCATAGGGGTTGGCACACGTCTTCGTCTTGACTCTCCGGTAGAAACTTTGGGGCACTCTTTGAAGTACTTTGTGTTGGTTTGAATAGATGAATCTAAGATTGTGTGATGCATATCGTATAATCATACCCACGGATACTTGAGGTGACATTGGAGTATCTAGGTGACATTAGGGTTTTGGTTGATTTGTGTCTTAAGGTGTTATTCTAGTACGAACTCTAGGGCTGTTTGTGACACTTATAGGAATAGCCCAACGGATTGATTGGAAAGAATAACTTTGAGGTGGTTTCGTACCCTACCATAATCTCTTCGTTTGTTCTCCGCTATTAGTGACTTTGGAGTGACTCTTTGTTGCATGTTGAGGGATAGTTATGTGATCCAATTATGTTATTATTGTTGAGGGAACTCTCACTAGCGAAAGTATGAACCCTTGGCCTTGTTTCAACGCATTGCAATACCATTTGTGCTCACTTTTATCATTAGTTACCTTGCTGTTTTATATTTTCAGATTACAAAAACCTTTATCTACCATCCATATACCACCTGTATCACCATCTCTTCGCCGAACTAGTGCACCTACACAATTTACCATTGTATTGGGTGTGTTGGGGACACAAGAGACTCTTTGTTATTTGGTTGCAGGGTTGCTTGAGAGAGACCCTCTTCATCCTACGCCTCCTATGGATTGATAAACCTTAGGTCATCCACTTGAGGGAAATTTGCTACTGTCCTACAAACCTCTGCACTTGGAGGCCCAACAACGTCTACAAGAAGAAGGTTGTCTAGTAGACATCAAGCTCTTTTCTGGCGCCGTTGCCGGGGAGGTTAGCGCTTGAAGGTATATCTTTAGATCTTGCAATCGAATCTTTTGGTTTCTTGTTTTATCACTAGTTTAGTTTATAAAAGAAAACTACAAAAAATGGAATTAAGGATGCCTCATATGCTTCATCTTTTTAATGTCTTTTGTGAGAATAAGGATTCCGATAATTGTGCTCAAGTGCTAGAAGAAGAATGCATTAGAATGTTTGGCACTAAATATTTGAATGATGAGCATGATTGCAATGTTGTTAGTATGAATTACTTGAATATCCATGATGCTAATGATATGCAAAGCCACAAGCTTGGGGATGCTATGTTTGATGAAGATAATATTTTTTGTCCCCCAAGTTTTGATGAGAAAATTTATTTTGATGATAGCATGCCTCCTATTTATGATGATTATATTGATGAAAGTGGGTTTGGAGAGGTCATGACTTTATTTATTAATGATTCCACTATTTCGGAAGAGGTTCCAATTGATTATGAGAACAAAGTTGCTATCTATGATGATTATTGTGATGACATGTATGCTATAAAGAATAATGATATCCATGAAACTTGTCATCATGATTTTAGTTTTCAATTGGATTATGCCTCACATGATAATTATTTTGTTGAGTTTACTCCCACTATTATTCATGTGAAGAATTTTGCTTGTGTGGAGAGTAATAAAATTTCTATGCTTGTAGATCATGAAAATAATGCTTTATGTGATGGTTATATTGTTGAATTCATTCATGATGCTACTGAAAATTATTATGAGGGAGGAATATATGCTTGTAGGAATTGCAATAATATCACGTTTCCTCTCTATGTGCTTAAAGTTTTGAAGTTATGCTTGTTTTGCCCTCCTATGCTAGTTGATTATTGTTCCCATAAGTTGTTTGCTCACAAAATCCCTATGCATAGGAAGTGGGTTAGTCTTAAATGTGCTAGTCATATTCTTTATGATGCTCTCTTTATGTTTCAATTCTTATTTTTTATGTGAGCATCATTAAAATCATCATGCCTAGCTAGGGGCGTTAAACGTAAGCGCTTGTTGGGAGGCAACCCAATTTTATTCTTGTTCCTTGCTTTTTGTTCCTGTTTAGTAATAAATATTTCATCTAGCCTATGTTATGGTTGTGTTTTTGTGTTTAATTAGTGTTTGTGCCAAGTAGAACCGTTGGGAAGACTTGGGGAAAGTCTTGTTGATCATGCTGTAAAAAACAGAAGCTTTAGCGCTCACGAGAATTACTGCCATTTTTATTTGGATAGTAATATTTAGTTAATTATTTTTGAATATGATTAATAGATAAATTCCTCACGTCCATCAATTTATTTTAGAATTTTTGGGGTTCCATAAGTTTGCTTTAGTTACAGATTACTACAGACTGTTCTGTTTTTGACAGATTCTATTTTTCGTGTGTTGTTTGCTTATTTTGATGAATCTATGGCTAGTAAAATAGTTTATAAACCATAGAGAAGTTGGAAAACAGTAGGTTTAACACCAATATAAATAAATAATGAGTTCATTACAGTACCTTGAAGTGGTGTTTTGTTTTCTTTCGCTAATGGAGCTCACGAGATTTTCTACTTTAAGTTTTGTGTTGTGAAGTTTTCTTCAAGTTTTTGGGTAAAGATTCGATGAAATATGGAATAAGGAGTGGCAAGAGCCTAAGATTGGGGATGCCCAAGGCACCCCAAGATAATATTCAAGGACAACCAAAATCCTAAGCTTGGGTATGCCCCGGAAGGCATCCCCTCTTTCGTCTTCGTTCATCGGTAACTTTACTTGGAGCTACATTTTTATTCGCCACATGATATGTGGTTTTTTAAAACTATCATGATATGTGTTTTGCTTGGAGCGTCATTTTATTTTATTTAGTTTTGCTTGCTGCTTGAATAAAATACCAAGATCTGAAATTCTTAAATGTTAGAGAGTCTTCACATAGTTGCATAATTATTCGACTACTCATTGATCTCCACTTATATCTTTCGGAGTAGTTTGTTGTTGCTCTAGTGCTTCACTTATATCTTTTTAGAGCATGGCGGTGGTTTTATTTTGTAGAAATAGATAAGCTCTCGTGCTTCACTTATATTATTTTGAGAGTCTTTAGAACAACATGGTAGTTTGCTTTGGTTATGTAACTAGTCCTAATATGATGGGCATCCAAGAGGGATATAATAAAAACTTTCATATAAAGTGCATTGAATACTATGAGAAGTTTGATACTTGATGATTGTTTTGAGATATGAAGATGGTGATATTAGAATCATGCTAGTTGAGTAGTTGTGAATTTGAGAGATACTTGTGTTAAAGTTTGTGATTCCCGTAGCATGCACGTATGGTGAACCGTTATGTGATGAAGTCGGAGCATGACTTATTTATTGATTGTCTTCCTTATGAGTGGCGGTCGGGGACGAGCAATGGTCTTTTCCTACCAATCTATACCCCTAGGAGTATGCGCGTAGTACTTTGTTTTGATAACTAATAGATTTTTGCAATAAGTATGTGAGTTCTTTATGACTAATGTTGAGTCCATGGATTATACACACTCTCACCCTTCCACCATTGCTAGCCTCTCTTGTACCGCGCAACTTTCGCCGGTACCATAAACCCACCATATATCTTCCTCAAAACGACCACCATACCTACCTATTATGGCATTTCCATAGCCATTCCGAGATATATTGCCATGCAACTTTCCACCGTTCCGTTATTATGACACGCTTCATCATTGTCATATTGCTTTGCATGATCATGTAGTTGACATCGTATTTGTGGCAAAGCCACCATTCATAATTCTTCCATACATGTCACTCTTGAGTCATTGCACATCCCGGTACACTGCCGGAGGCATTAATATAGAGTCATATCTTGTTCCAAGTATCAAGTTGTAATTCTTAAGTTGTAAGTAAATAAAAGTGTGATGATCTTCATTATTAGAACATTATCCCAAGTGAGGAAATGATGATGGAGACCATGATTCCCCCATAAGTCGGGATGAGACTCCGGACGAAAATAAATAAATAAATAAAAGAGGCCAAAGAAGCCCCCCCACACACACAAAAAGGAGGCCATAAAAAAAGATAAGGCCCAAATAAAAAAATAAAAAAATGGGAGAAAAAGAGAGAAGGGACAATGCTACTATCCTTTTACCACACTTGTGCTTCAAAGTAGCACCATAATCTTCATGATAGAGAGTCTCCTATGTTGTCACTTTCATATACTAGTGGGAAATTTTCATTATATAGAACTTGGCTTGTATATTCTAATGATGGGCTTCCTCAAAATGCCCTAGGTCTTCATGAGCAAGCGAGTTGGATGCACACCCACTTAGTTTCTTTTTGAGCTTTCATACACTTATAGCTCTAGTACATCCGTTGCATGGCAATCCCTACTCACTCACATTGATATCTATTGATGGGCATCTCCATGGCCCGTTGATATGCCTAGTTGATGTGAGACTATCTTCTCTTTTTGTCTTCTCCACAACCACCATTCTATTCCACATATAGTGCTATGTCCATGGCTCACGCTCATGTATTGCGTGAAGATTGAAAAGGTTTGAGAACATCAAAAGTATGAAACAATTGCTTGGCTTGTCATCGGGGTTGTGCATGATTTAAATATTTTGTGTGGTGAAGATAGAGCATAGCCAGACTATATGATTTTGTAGGGATAACTTTCTTTGGCCATGTTATTTTGAGAAGACATAATTGTTTGGTTAGTATGCTTGAAGTATTATTATTTTTATGTCAATATTAAACTTTTGTCTTGAATCTTATGGATCTGAATATTCTTGCCACAATAAAGAGAACTACATGGATAAATATGTTAGGTAGCATTCCACATCAAAAATTCTGTTTTTATCATTTACCTACTCGAGGACGAGCAGGAATTAAGCTTGGGGATGCTGATACGTCTCCAACATATCTATAATTTTTGATTGTTCCATGCTATTATATTATCAACCTTGGATGTTTTATATGCATTTATATGCTATTTTATATGATTTTTGGAACTAACCTATTAACCTAGAGCCTAGTGCCAGTTTCTATTTTTCCCTTGTTTTAGAGTATCGCAGAAAAGGAAAATCAAACGGAGTCCAATTGACCTGAAACTTCATGAAACTTATTTTTGGAACGGAAGCAATCCAGAAGACTTGGGGTGTACGTAAGGGAAGCATCGAGGAAGGCACGAGGAAGGGGGGCGCGCCCACCCCCCTGGGCGAGCCCTCCACCCTCATGGGCCCCTCGTGGCTCCCCTGACGTATTTCTTCCTCCTATATATACCAATATACCCTAAAACCATCGGAGAGCACAATAGATCGGGAGTTCCGCCGCCAGAAGCCTCCGTAGACACAAAAACCAATCTAGACCCATTCCGGCACCCTGCCGGAGGGGGAATCCCTCTCTGGTGGTCATCTTCATCATCCCGGTGTTCTCCATGAATAGGAGGGAGTAGTTCTCCCTCGGGGCTGAGGGTATGTATCAGTAGCTATGTGTTTGATCTCTCTCTCTCTCTCTCTCTCGTGTTCTTGAGGTGATACGATCTTGATGTATCGCGATCTTTGCTATTATAGTTGGATCTTATGATGTTTCTCCCCCTCTACTCTCTTGTAATGGATTGAGTTTTCCCTTTGAAGTTATCTTATCGGATTGAGTCTTTAAGGATTTGAGAACACTTGATGTATGTCTTGCGTGGGATACCCGTGGTGACAATGGGGTATTCTATTGATCCACTTGATGTATGTTTTGGTGATCAACTTGCGGGTTCCTCCCATGAACCTATGCATAAGGGTTGGCACACATTTTCGTCTTGACTCTCCGATAGAAACTTTGGGGCACTCTTTGAAGTACTTTGTGTTGGTTTGAATAGATGAATCTGAGATTGTGTGATGCATATCGTATAATCATACCCACGGATACTTGAGGTGACATTGGAGTATCTAGGTGACATTAGGGTTTTGGTTGATTTGTGTCTAAAGGTGTTATTCTAGTACGAACTCTAGGGCTGTTTGTGACACTTATAGGAATAGCCCAACAGATTGATTGGAAAGAATAACTTTGAGGTGGTTTCGTACCCTACCATAATCTCTTCGTTTGTTCTCCGCTATTAGTGACTTTGGAGTGACTCTTTGTTGCATGTTGAGGGATAGTTATGTGATCCAATTATGTTATTATTGTTGAGGGAACTTGCACTAGCGAAAGTATGAACCATAGGCCTTGTTTCAACGCATTGCAATACCGTTTGTGCTCACTTTTATCATTAGTTATCTTGCTATTTTTATATTTTCAGATTACAAAAACCTTTATCTACCATCCATATACCACATGTATCACCATCTCTTCGCCGAACTAGTGCACCTATACAATTTACCATTGTATTGGGTGTGTTGGGGACACAAGAGACTCTTTGTTATTTGGTTGCAGGGTTGCTTGAGAGAGACCATCTTCATCCTACGCCTCCTACGGATTGATAAACCTTAGGTCATCCACTTGAGGGAAATTTGCTACTATCCTACAAACCTCTGCACTTGGAGGACCAACAACGTCTACAAGAAGAAGGTTGTGTAGTAGACATCAATGGAGAGGTTTGCACCATGTAGTCATCGTCGTCAAGCACCGGAGTGGTGACTTGAGGTGGTGGAGTTCTGGGTGTCTCTTCATAGACGAGGGTGTCTTGCTGAGGGCGATCGGCCCATGAATCATCCTGAGCAATTGGCGTCAAGGGACGACCAGTGCTGATGAGTTTGTTGTTCGTAAGAACAGGCGATGATACCAATTGGTGCTCTAGTTGAGGAAGGACTTCATCTTCTTCAACATTGTCATCACGACCAATGTCTTCAGTTGTGGTGGGGTCAACAGCTGGAACTTCTTCATCTTCAGGAGCTTCTGTGGAAGCAAGCTCATGGATTACCAGACGGCGCTCTTGATTCTGTGAGGCTGGAAGAGCAACAGAGATGGGTTCAACATTGAGGGGCTTAGAGGCGGCAGCACGCTCTTTCTTTGAAGACTTTGTCTTCAACTTCTTCTTGGATGGGACCTCATCAGAAGCATTCTTGTGCTTGCGTTTCCTGGCATCAGCTTCAGCTGCCCTTATCTTCTTCACAGATGCTGCGAAGGGGACCTTAGGCTTCGAGCCTGTCATGCTGGCAGGGAAGACAATGTGAGGTTCTTTCTGCCTTGATGCTTCAGTTGGGCCACATCAGACTTCTTCGTTGGCTTGGCAGCCATTCTGGGGTCAATGCCAGGACACCCAAGAGCTTTGCGCTTTTCAGCTTCATTATGTGCTTGAACACATTTCTGCACGAAGTACTTCATGCGTTCTCGAGAGCCTTTGGCTTCTTCACGCTTCTTGTGAAACTGTTCCTTAGATCATGCAACATCTTCTTGAAGATCTGAACATCTGTCACGCCGAGCTTGGCCATGTTCTTCTTGAAGTGAGCCTTCTCATAGTCAATCTTGTTCTTGAGCTCGACAATCTTCTGAGCCAAGGCCAACTCATTAGCTATGGCTCCGTGGAATGTGACACTGATGTCCATAGGAAGCTGAAGATCATCAATGCTGATGCTCTGGTCGTCGAACCACTCATCAATGAAGTTGTTCAGTATATCAACATCAAAGAGGGGCAGATCGTTGAAGATCTCCGCCTCTTGCTTGCTCTTGTTCAGTTGCTCAAGTGCCTCATCACCAAGATCTTCGTCACCAGACAGATCAATGGTGTCATCTTCATTCTTTAGAACGGCAGCATGAGTCAGTTCATGCCCAGAAATCTTCTTGGGCTTCTTGACTTTCTTGGTCTTCTCGGCCTTCTTGGAGACATGAGACAGGTCTTCAGACTGCATACTGGCTTTAGGAGGTGCAGTGGCCAATGGCTTCATAGTCGAAGCTTTTGGTGTGGCAGAGGGCTTCGAAGCTTTTGTCTTCTTAGTCTTCTGCTTCGGTGGTGCTGGTCAGCTGGTGCATCTTCAGAATCTACGTCATTAGCAGATTGTTCCACCATAGCCCTCTGAGCAGCGATATGTGAGAGAGGACCATCAAAGTTGGCGAAGGGGCCAATGACATTTGGATTGGCATCGCGTGTGCCGTCAGCCCTTGTAGCAGATGGACCAGGGTTGAAGTTGAGGCCCAGCTCCTTCCCGTTCTTGTTGGCTGACTCCTTGGCAAACTAATAGTTTCGCTTGAACATATTGTCTTCACGACACCATAACAAGGATGATGGGTCGACATTCTATGGCTTTGGTCCTCGGACCATGCATGGGTAGAAGCCTCGAGCAATGGCTTCAGGCTTCGACTTTGGTTGCAGATTCCTGTATAGGATATCTCCCCGTGGTCGCTTGATAGCATTCTTCTCTGCATATTCAGGGGTCATGAAGTTGTACTTGAACCATTCTTCTGCCCAATATCTTCGAATCTATTGGATTCGTGTCTTGCGCTGATTGTAACTTTCCTCAGGATCTGACTTGTACAATTCGTACAGATCCGGAGGCAGATCTAGAGTTGTGTTGCCTCTGCGCTGTCTGCCACCTTTCCTGATAGATTTCTCAGTGGCCATTATATTCATACTGAATGGCTTCAGAACAGTGAATGGCTTCCTTCTGCTGGTCAGATAAGAGCCTTGCTTCAGGGGAGTGTATATGCTGATGTAAGAACTCTACAAATGAATGCAGACTATGAGAACCAAGGGATTCTCCCATGGATATGTACCTGAGACAGCATTAAGGTGCGAGGGAAGGGGAAGAGGTCATATGCATTCTCAGTAGATTTTGAAGATAAATCGGTTTGAAGACATTGACCTCATAGAGCGAAGATATTCACTTATTTGAAGAGAGCCGGTTCCAGATTTGTACGAATCCATGAATAAGTACAAGTGAGGAATCTAATTAGTTGTGAAGCATAAGTGAATATTCTTAGCATGTTATGAGATGCAGATAAGGGTGGATCCATATTTGGAAGTGAAGAAACCACTTTTGGTTAAAGTGGACGGATTTGAAAGATCTAAAAGGCAGTAAAAAGTGAGATTTTAATTACCACGGACGAACTGCTAGACGAGGTAGAGGTAGAGGCCAAGCAGTTCAATCTTCTGTGCCCTAACTTGGCGACGGAAGACACCTATGGCGGCGGCGGAGAGGACGAGGTCTGTGGCCGGTGTGAGGACAACGTTGAAGACGTCGTGACAGCTAAGCGTTTCGTCTCCAACGTCGACTCGAGTGCTAGCGGAGGCGCTAGGGTTTGTGCGAGGCGGCAGGGTGGAAGAAGAGATAATGACCGCGGTGAGTGTGTATTTATAAGGACAGGGACGACACAGCGTAATTACGCAGGTGCCCCTGGCAGTTCACATCTGAAGGACACGTGGCTTGCATGCAACTCATTGGGAGTTGTTCCATGTTCCCACGCACGCCTGGATTGTCGGATGGTCGTTCCGGCTTCTTCGGTATCCAGGCAAAAAGGATATGGCAATTAAAACAGATTTAAATGTTTGTCTCTATGTCTTGTGCTGACAAGGACTCAGAGAAGACAATTGATAGGTTTCAATAGAATGCATATGATTTGGAAAGATAGAGTTTGAGGAAGAAGCACAGAAGGGGTTAGGGTCCGATCACATTCACTTAGATCAAGAGAAGATTCAAGCATGAAGACATAGCTATAAGTGAATGCTGTAGAGGACATAACACACACACACATATATATATAATATTATATATATATACACACATCTGGGCTATTCTGTTTCGCGTAACAGAATATTATTCTGTTACCCTACTTTAGCTGATGGTTTCACGCGGTTGTACTGATGATTTTTATCTTGTCGAACTGATCGTGTTTTCGTCGGAATGGGGCATGTAATATATCGTTGGAAAGCTCTTGACAACTATACATTACAAATATATAGTAATTTTTTACAAAATCATCATGGTTTAAGAGCGGTTTTGAGAAAACTGTTTTTTTCAAAACCGAAAACATGAATCGTATTTTGGACTCAATTTTCAAACGGTTTGTCAGAATTGAGCAAATAAGATGGCATTGGAAAGCTGGTGAAAATCCGCATCTTCCATATATCTATTGTTTTTTATAATTCTATACTATTTAAAAGTAATTTGAAAAATGGTGAAATTCTGGGCAAAACGCATTTTCGCGATTTTTTGCAAATAGTTTGTCGGATTGATGCAAATGATACAACGTTGGAAAGCTATGGAAAATGTGCAACTTTTTTTGTATTGAAATGTTTTTCTAATTCCTTATGGTTTAAAAACGAATTCGAATACAGTCAAATTTGATTTTGGACGTGTGTGTTTTAAGTTTGTCAAAAGGAGGCAAATAATATACTGTTAGAAAGATATCAAAAATACAAAACTTATTCATGTTGAACGTTTTCTCAAATTCGCCACCGTTGAAGAGTAATTTGGATTACGGTGAGACCCATCGTGCTGTTTTTCCGTCAGAAAAAACAGAGTACTTGTATTGATCTACATGTGCGTTTGTACTGATGTATTCTTTGGAGAGTAATTTTGAAAGGTTCTGAAAAAGAGTACTTGAACTGATGTCCATATGGTTTTGTAGTGAGCGTGTTTTCCCGTCTGAAAAACAAAGTACTCGTACTGATCTATGTGTGTATTTGTACTGAGCTATTTTTTGTAGAGTAATTTTGAATGGTTTTGAAAAAAGAGTAACTGAACTAATGTCCGCATGGGTTTGTACTGAGTGTGTTTTCACTGACTAGATTTTGCTCTGACTAGATTTTCACTGACCTTTTGAATTTGTTTCCCTATTCAAATTGATGATGTCGTTAGCTTCGAACTTGAGTAGCTTATCTAGTAGAGCTGATTGAATTTAAATAAAATGATATGATATGTTTGTTTTCTTCAAACTAATTTTTTTGCAACGAAGTTACGTACATGCCTCTATATGCAAGTTGAACTTTTCTTTGTGAACTTTATTTTTTTGGTGTTTTCGTAGTGTTATCTTTTTTAGGACACTGAGGGAGTCCTGGATTAGGGGGTCTCCAGACAGCCGGACTATATCCTTTGGCCGGACTGTTAGACTATGAAGATACAAGATTGAAGACTTCGTCTCGTGTCCGAATGGGACTCTACTTGGCGTGGAAGGCAATCTAGGCAATACGGATATGTATATCTCCTCCTTTGTAACCGACCTTGTGTAACCCTAGCCTGGTAAAACTCGCTTATCCCCCAAGCGCCGTAATCGATGGCGTGGTTGGGTTACCCACACCCGTATTGATGAGAATCCCGTAATAAGGGGACACGATCTCTGCTTTGACAAGACGTGTCAAAAGACTGCCTCGCGTTATGTGCGGGGCTAGTTAAAGGAAACAGTTCGAATAATCACCGGGCCGTGACGTAATGTCATGTTGCCAAAATGTGTCAGCAGATTAAAGATTTGTGGAAATATTATTCTCTCTACGGTGGTATATGGAACTTGTTTTGCAGGGTCGGACACTATCCTTATATTCAAAATTCTTCCGTGGTGTATTGGGAGGAGGAACCCGCCTTGCAATGCCGAAGACAACACTGCGCGCCGGACTCATCGTCATTGAAAGCCTGGTTCAGGGGCTACTGAGGGAGTCCTGGATTAGGGGGTCTCCGGAAAGCCGGACTATATCCATTGGCCGGACTGTTAGACTATGAAGATACAAGATTGAAGACTTCGTCTCGTGTCCGGATGGGACTCTGCTTGGCGTGGAAGGCAAGCTAGGCAATGCGGATATGGATATCTCCTCCTTTGTAACCGACCTTGTGTAACCCTAGCCCTCTCCGGTGTCTATATAAACCGGAGGGTTTTAGTCCGTAGGACAACAGACAATCATACCATAGGCAGCTTCTAGGGTTTAGCCTCTTCGATCTCGTGGTAGATCAACTCTTGTAATACCCATATCATCAAGAATAAATCAAGCAGGACGTAGGGTTTTACCTCCATCAAGAGGGCCCGAACCTGGGTAAAACATCGTGTCCCCTGCCTCCTGTTACCATCCGCCTTAGACGCACAGTTCGAGACCCCCTACCCGAGATCCACCGGTTTTGACACCGACATTGGTGCTTTCATTGAGAGTTCCTCTGTGTCGTCGCCGATAGTCTTGATGGCTCTTACAATCATCGATAGCGATGCAGTCCAGGGTGAGACTTTTCTCCCCAGACAGATCTTTGTGTTCGGCGGCTTCGCACTGCGGGCCAACTCGATTGGCCATCTGGAGCAGATCGAAAGTTACGCCCCTGGCCACCAGGTCAGGTTTGGAAGCTTAAACTACACGGCCGATATCCGCGGAGACTTGATCTTCGACGGATTCGAGCCCCTTCCTTGTGCGTCACACGGTCACGATGAGTACGATTTAGCTCTACCATTGGACAGTGTTCAGGAGATCTTACCGGCAGCCGCTCCGACCCTCAATTCAGAGCCAGTTGCGCCATCCATGGACGGGTGGATGGACCCCGCCATGGAGGCCTTATCCTCAGCGGCGATCGAGCCGAACATCGACCTTACCCTGCACGAGAGCCGTGTTGTCAAACTGCCGGATCCTTCTTCGGCCACGGACTCCAAACCGCCTGCGCCCGTTCCTAGCGAATCCGATTGGGCGCCGATCATGGAGTTTACCTCCGCGGATATTTTTCAGCACTCGCCCTTTGGCGACATACTGAACTCATTAAGGTCTCTCTCCTTGTCAGGAGAGTCCTGGCCGAACTATGTCCGGCAAGATTGGGATGCGGATGATGAAGAAATTCGCCGCCCACCCACCACCCACTTAGTAGCCACTGTCTATGATTTAACTGACATGCTCGACTTCGACTCCGAAGACATCGACGGTATGGACGACGATGCAGGAGACGAACAGGAACCACTGCCCACAGGGCACCAGACGCCCACTTCATCATATGACATATATATGGTGGACACACCAAAAGAAAACGACGATGAGGAACGGAAGAACGCAACGAAGGATTATCCCCTCGAGAAGCAGTCAAAGCGGCGGCGCAAGCGCCGCCCCAAATCCCGCCTCGGCAGAAATAACGATCATATAGACCCAGCGTTCGAGCAGGGTGAATAAACTCCGGACCACGGCAACACAGAGAATCAAACAGAACAACCCGACTCTGTCAAAGATAATAATCCGGACGACATCACACCGGACAGACACCCGGAGCAATAAAATGCCCATCAAAGGCTTGTTGCCACCGCGAGGAGTCTAAAAAAGCATAAGCAAAGGCTCAAGGCTGTGCAAGACACACTCAGAATCAGATGGAGTAAAGTACTCAACAAAGCGGCGAAATACGGTGGTAATTGCCACACCAAGAGCTACCCGGAGCGGAAGTTGCTACCTGAATTCGATGAGGAGGCCTTAGATCCCCCGCAACCAAAAAATAAAATGGCCATTCGGCCGGATAGACAACCTCACGGCCAACATAAAGCGGCAAACCATGCCACACATAAGCCAATACGCGATCCACGTGAGGGCTCGCATCAAAAGGACGGCGCAACCAGATCCATTTATGGACCACGCAAGCGCGCTCCAGCATACGATGCAACACAACAAATCCGAACACCATGGTACACCCAGATACAGGGGTGCCGCACACCCCCTATGTTTCACCAACGAGGTGCTGGACCATGAATTTCCAGAGGGATTTAAACCCGTAAACATAGAGGCATATGACGGAACAACAGACCTTGGGGTCTGGATTGAGGACTATATCCTCCATATCCATATGGATCAAGGAGATGATCTCCACGCCATCAAGTACTTACCCCTCAAGCTCAAAGGACCAGCTCGGCACTAGCTTAAAAGCCTCCCCGAAAACTCCATTGGAAGCTGGGAAGAGATCGAAGACGCTTTTCGGGCAAATTTTCAGGGGACTTATGTCCGACCTCCGGATGTGGACGATTTGAGTCATATAACTCAACAGCCCGGAGAGTCAGCCCGAAAGCTTTGGAACATGTTTCTTACTAAAAAGAACCAAATAGTCGACTGTCCGGACGCCGAAGCCTTGGCAGCCTTTAAGCACAGTGTCCGAGACGAATGGCTTGCCAGACACCTCGGCCAAGAAAAGCCGAGAACAATGGCAGCATTAACAAGCCTCATGACCCACTTTTGCATGGGCGAGGACAGCTGGCTAGCCTGATGCAGCACCAGCGACCCAAGTACATCCGAAGTTAGAGACGCAAACGGGAAATCATGATGCAGCAAAAATAATAAGCGCCGGAATAAATAAGACAGCCCGAAGAGCACGGCGGTAAACGCCGGATTCAGAAGCTCTCGGCCAGGTCAGCAAAAGCCGCCCTCTAAAGGCGCCAGAGATGAACTGTCCAGCTTAAACAAAATTCTGGACCAAATATGTCAGATCCATAGCAACCCCGATAAACCTGCAAATCATACCCACAGAGAATGTTGGGTCTTCAAGCAGTCCGGCAAGCTCAACGCCGAACATAAGGGGCAGGATACACCAAGCGAAGACGAGGATGAGCCTCGCACGCAAAACACTGGGGAACAGAAGAAATTTCCACGAGAAGTCAAAACAGTAAACATGTTACACGTGATAAAGGGGAGAAGCAAAGCGGCACTCCCAGCTAAACATGCCCAAGGGCCTATCACCACGGAGTTCTGCCACTGGCCGTCTCAACCAATCACCTTCGACCATCAGGATTACTCAGCAAGTATCCAGAGCGCAGGATGGGCTGCCTTGGTATTAGATCTAATAATTGACGGATACCACTTCACACGAGTCCTGATGGACGGCGGCAGCAGCTTAAACCTGATATATCAGGACACAATCCACAAAATGGGGATAGACCCAACGAAAATTTGCCGCAGCAATACTACCTTTAGAGGAGTAACGCCTGGCCTAGGGGCTCATTGCACGGGTTCCCTGCTACTAGAAGTTGTATTCGGCTTCCCCGACAACTTCCGTAGCGAAAATTTAACCTTCCACATTGCTCCGTTCCAAAGTGGCCATCAAGCACTATTTGGACGTGAAGCTTTCGCTCGCTTTAACGCAATACCGCATTACGCTTCCCTCACGCTTAAGATGCCCGGTCCACGTGGCATCATTACAGTAAATGGAAATATTGAGCGATCCGTGCGCGCCGAAGAGAGCGCAGCTGCCTTGACAGCCGCACACTAAAACAGCCTCACCAACTAAAGCATTCGATAGGTCGTAAAGACCACGAACACGATTAGACGAGTCCGGCGCAGCTATATGTAATTCATACAGGTTTGATGACCACACCCCTATTACAAATACAAGGGGCTCAACGCGCGCAGACAAGTGGAAAGTTTTACTCATCTTGAACTATACATGGTTTCTTTAAACCTACTTTTTTTTGCACGACAACTTTTCACCTAAGTTCCTCTCTTTTACAGATGACCATCGTGCTACACCCGTCCAGAATACAGCACAACGGAGACACAGGCGCAGACGTGCAGCAGGGACCCGTTCAAAGGATTCTTTTTAGATTAAGACCCTGCGTCAACCTTTTTTTATTGTCTCTTGTTGATACACATCCCTCGGATTCTCAGCACAATTGAGAAGGATGCTGACGTCTTGGCATGTGGCCACGCCAGAACTATGCACGTACCTGGACACTAGGGGCTTCTTACAAAGGGCACTATTTAGGCCTGGTTCACACCATAAAGACCGAATACCTTAGGGAGTGTTTGGCGTCGCAAGGTTGGCCTTATATGCATCATCTCCGAATCATGTCTTTGGTCAAATGTTGGGTTTGCCCAGCTCCTGTGTTTTGCTGCCTTACGTTCCGCTCTATCGGCTAAGGCGGCACTAGGAGAACTACTGCGATTGTGCCCTGGTTCATCCAGACGAGCACCTCAGTAGAGAAAGCCAAAAACTGACTGTCATGATATAGCGCGAGACTGGTCAACCACTCGATGACCTATCGGAATCTTAGAATTCCTCTGCCTTAACGAAGGGCCGTTTCCCGGCCAGGCATATACGCACCCCGAACTCGGGTGAGTGCGGAGCCACCAGGGGCTATATAGTAGCCCCACTGTCAAACTCCTATGGTTAAGTGAAAGTGTTAAAGCATTATAGTCCGGTTGCCTAGTTCGCTGCGCTATCACCTCCTTATTAGGACCAAGACGTAGTATTAAGTGTGAATAAGCGTCTTCTATGAACACCCCCGCATTCTATGCGTGGGGGCTGAAGCCGACGACTGCAATCTTTCAGGTTATACACATGTATACATAAACGGCCGCACAGGAGGCATCACAATACTTTTGGGCACAAGTATAAATACAGCCTTGATAAATTCAATAAAACATTGTTTTTACAATGGGAATACATGTCACTCAAACATAATATTCTTCGAGCACTGGGCCTCTATCAAACAAGCACCGTCAAGAACTTCTTCAAAATAGTGCTCGGCAGCCACTCGGCCTATTGCCGAACCCTGCGCCGCAACAGTGGTAGCATCCATCTCCGCCCAGTATGCTTTGACACAGGCAAGGGCCATCCGCGAGCCTTCTATACACGCCGACCTCTTCATCGCATTGATATGCGGCAGCGCACCAAGGAACTGCTGCACTAAGCTGAAATAGCTGTTCGACTTTGGCTTTTCCGGCCATAGATGATCTACAACGGACCTCATGGCAAGTCCGGACAATCTATCGAGTTCGGCCCATTTGGCAAGCCGATCAGTTAGTGGAAGCGGACGCTCTGGAACGTTAAACTGCGACCAGAATAGCTTGTCCACTTCATGATCTATTTGATCTCGGAAGTATTCGACCACATCGACAGCACTCACCGTCAAATCCAGATATGCGCCTGCCGAACTCCACAGCTGATCCAGAGGGGCATACCGCGGATCTCCGAACTTCCTCCGCAGCAAAAAGGGCTTCCCAGCCACAATATCACCGGCTTCACGCAGCTCCTCCTTCTTCGCTCTCATGGCCGAGCGGGTGTCTTTGGTCGCCACCGTGGCCTTTTCAAGGTCCGTTGTCTTCGCTCGGTTTTCTTCTTCAAGGAACTGGCAACGGTCGGCAGTGTCTTTTAACTTTACGGCCATCTTGGCCATCTTCTCTTTGCTCTCGCAATGCGCGGCCTTCTCGGCTTTCAACTCTTCGGCCGCCTTCAAAGCAGCCGCATTACTACTCCTTGCTTGTTCTTTGGCTCGGGCAAGTTCCGCCCGAAGGGTTTCCACGGTGGCAGCTCCATCTGCAGTCACAAAATATTAAAGATACTGGCATCACGCTGCTCTTACTATGTGGCATTCACCAGAAAATATCACTTACCCTGTGCCTCATCAAGCCTCTTGTTGACAAGCTCGATGTCGGCATCCGCCGCATCCAGTTGCCGCTTCAGTTTGACAAACTCATGAGTCCAGCTAGCCACCGGAGCTCCCACTACCTGCACATTAAAGCGGTATGGTTATTACCTGGGACTACGATCCTCTGCTTGCCGCCGTTCTCGGCGACAACCAGAGTCTCAGGGGCTACTATCTACACAGGGCACACTTAAAAATGTGCGGTACTATTACAAAGGTATATCATCTCACGTACCTCAAAGCCCGTTAGTAGACACATAAAGGCGTCATTCAACCCGCTTTTGGCGGACGAAATCCTTTCCATCACCGTACTCATTAATGTATGATGTTCTTTCGAGATGGTCGCTCGCTTCAACAGAGCCCTCAGTGCGTCCGACCGCATACCAGACGGCGCCGGACTCCCTCGTTCGCCCTCTTTGAGAGCCAGATGCTGGGGACTTTGGGTGACTATAGGATTATCTTCTGGCCTCACCGGATTCGGAGAGGCCCTCCGCGACGACACTTCAAGGTCGCCCGCTTCTTGAGCGGGGGAGTCCGGGGGAGGCGTTTCGCTCTCCATCATAGAGATGACCCAATCCTTTTTTGTTAGCAAAGGACAAGCCTGGACAATTTCTTATATAGAGAAAAGCGCTCCTGAGGACACATGGGAATTATCGTCAAGCTAGTTTTCATCACGTTCATATGACTTGCGTTCGGTACTTTGATAATTTGATATGTGGGTGGACCGGTGCTTGGGTGCTGTCCTTACTTGGACAAGCATCCCACTTATGATTAGCCCCCATTGCAAGCATCCACAACTACAACAGAAGTATTAAGGTAAACCTAACCATAGCATGAAACATATGGATCCAAATCAGCCCCTTACGAAGCAACACATAAACTAGGGTTTAAGCTTCTGTCACTCTAGCAACTCATCATCTACTTATTACTTCCCAATGCCTCCCTCTAGGCCCAAACAATGGTGAACTGTCATTGCTACCTCTTGAGCACTGCGTTGGATTTTCTTGAAGAGGAAAGGATGATCCAGCAAAGTAGCGTAAGTATTTCCCTCAGTTTTTGAGAACCAAGGTATCAATCCAGCAGGAGGCTACGCGCGAGTCCCTCGTACCTGCACAAAACAAACAACTCCTCGCAACCAATGCGATAAGGGGTTGTCAATCCCTTCACGGTCACTTACGAGAGTGAGATCTGATATATATGATAAGATAATATTTTTGGTATTTTTTGATAAAGATGCAAAGTAAAATAAAAGCAAAGTAAAAAAGCAAAGGAAATAACTAAACATTGGAAGATTAATATGATGAAGATAGACCCGGGGGCCATAGGTTTCACTAGTGGCTTCTCTCAAGAGCATAAGTATTTTACGGTGGGCGAACGAATTACTGTTGAGCAATTGACAGAATTGAGCATAGTTATGAGAATATCTAGGTATGATCATGTATATAGGCATCATGTCTGAGACAAGTAGACCGACACCTGCCTGCATCTACTACTATTACTCCACTCATCGACCGCTATCCAACATGCATCTAGAGTATTAAGTTCACGAAAGAAGAGTAACGCCTTAAGCAAGATGACATGATGTAGAGGGATAAATTCATGCGATATGATAAAAAAAACCATCTTGTTATCCTCGATGGCAACAATACAATACATGCCTTGCTTCCCCTACTGTCACTGGGAAAGGACACCGCAAGATTGAACCCAAAGCTAAGCACTTCTCCCATTGCAAGAAAGATCAATCTAGTAGGCCAAACCAAACTGATAATTCGAAGAGACTTGCAAAGATAACCAATCATACATAAAAGAATTCAGAGAAGATTCAAATATTGTTCGTAGATAAACTTGATCATAAACCCACAATTCATCGGTCTCAACAAACAGACCGCAAAAATAAGATTACATCGAATAGATCTCCACAAGAGAGGGGGAGAACATTGTATTGAGATCCAAAAAGAGAGAAGAAGCCATCTAGCTAATAACTATGGACCCAAAGGTCTGAGGTAAACTACTCACACTTCATCGAAGAGGCTATGGTGTTGATGTAGAAGCCCTCCGTGATGGATGCCCCCCCGACAGAGCTCCGGAACAGGCCCCAAGATGGGATCTAGTGGATACAGAAGGTTGCGGCGGTGGAATTAGGTTTTTGGCTCCGTATCCAATCGTTTGGGGGTACGTAGGTATATATATAGGAGGAAGGAGTGCGTCGGTGGAGCAATAGGGGGCCCATGAGGGTGGAGGGCACGCCTGGGAGGGGGGGTAGGCGCGCCCCCTACCTCGTGGCTTCTTCCTTTATTTCTTGACGTAGGTTCCAAGTCTCCTGGATCATGTTCATTCCGAAAATCACGTTACCGAAGGTTTCATTATGTTTGGACTCCGTTTGATATTCCTTTTCTGCGAAACTCTGAAATAGGCAAAAAATCAGCAATTCTGGGCTGGGCCTCCGGTTAATAGGTTAGTCCCAAAAAATAAAATAAAAGTGGATAATAAAGCCCAATAATGTCCAAAACAGTAGATAATATAGCATGGAGCAATCAAAAATTATAGATACTTTGGAGACGTATCAAGCATCCCCAAGCTTAATTCCCGCTTGTCCTCGAGTAGGTAAATGATAAAAGAGATAATTTTGATGCGGAGTGCTACTTGGCATAATTTTAATGTAACTCTTCTTAATTGTGGTATGAATATTCAGATCCGAAAGATTCAAGATAAAACTTCATATTGACATAAAAAATAATAATACTTCAAGAATACTAACTAAGCAATTATATCTTCTCAAAATAACATGGCCAAAGAAAGTTCATCCCTACAAAATCATATAGTTTAGTCATGCTCCATTTTCGTCACACAAGAATGCTCTCATCATGCACAACCCCGATGACAAGCCAAGCAATCGTTTCATACTTTAGTAATCTCAAACCTATAAACTTTCACGCAATATATGAGCGCGAGCCGTGGACATAGCACTATGGGTGGAATAGAATATGAAGATGGGGGTTATGTGGAGAAGATAAAAAAGGAGAAAGTCTCACATCAAAGAGGCTAATCAATGGGCTATGGAGATGCCCATCGATTGATGTTAATGCAAGGAGTAGGGATTGCCATGCAACGGATGCACTAGAGCTATAAATGTATGAAAGCTCAACAAAAGAAACTAAGTGGGTGTGCATCCAACGTGCTTGCTCACGAAGACCTAGGGCACTTTAGGAGGCCCATTGTTGGAATATACAAGCCAAGTTCTATAATGAAAAATTCCCACTAGTATATGAAAGTGACAAAACAAAAGACTCTCTATCATGAAGATTATGGTGCTACTTTGAAGCACAAGTGTGGCAAAGGATAGTAGCATTGTCCCTTCTCTCTTTTTCTCTCTTTTTTGGGCCTTATCTTCTTTTTTTGGCCTTTATCTCCCCCCTTTTTTTATTTCCTCACTTGGGACAATGCTCTAGAAAATGATGATCATCACACTTCTATTTATTTACAACTCAATGATTACAAGTCGATGCTAGAACAAAATATGATTCTATATGAATGCCTTCGATGGTGTACCGGGATATGCAATGAACCAAGAGTGACATGTATGAAAGAATTATGAACGGTGGCTTTGCCACAAATACTATGTAAACTACATGATCATGCTAAGCAATATGACAATGATGAATGTGTCATGATAAATGGAATGGTGGAAAGTTGCATGGCAATATATCTCGGAATGGCTATGGAAATGCCATAATAGGTAGGTATGGTGGCTGTTTTGAGGAAGATATAAGGAGGTTTATGTGTGAAAGAGCGTATCGTATCACAGGGTTTGGATGCACCGGCAAAGTTTGCACCAACTCTCAATGTGAGAAAGGGAAATGCACGGTACCAAAGAGGCTAGCACTGATGGAAGAGTGAGAGTGCCTATAATCCATGGACTCAACATTAGTCATAAAGAACTCACATACTTATTACAAAAATCTACAAGTCATCAAAAACCAAGCACTACGCGCATGCTCCTAGGGGGATAGATTGGTAGGAAAAGACCATCGCTCGTCCCCGACCGCCACTCATAAGGAGGACAATCAAAGAACACCTCATGTTTCAAATTTGTTACATAACGTTTACCATACGTGCATGCTACGGGACTTGCAAACTTCAACACAAGCATTTCTCAAATTCACAACTACTCAACTAGCACGACTTTGATATTATTACCTCCATATCTCAAAACAATCATCAAGCATCAAACTTCTCTTAGTATTCAAAACACTTATAAGAATTTTTTTACTAATCTTGAATACCTAGCATATTAGGATTATTTAAGAAAATTACCATGCTATTTAAGACTCTCAACATAATATAAGTGAAGCATGAGAGATCAATAGTTTCTATAAAACAAATCCACCACCGTGCCCTAAAAGATATAAGTGAAGTACTAGAGCAAAACTATATAACTCAAAAGATATAAGTGAAGCACATAGAGAATTCTAACAAATTCCAAAATCATGTATGGCTCTCTCAAAATGTGTGTACAGCAAGGATGATTGTGTTAAACTAAAAAGCAAAGACTCAAATCATACAAGACGCTCCAAGCAAAACACATATCATGTGGTGAATAAAAATATAGCTCCAAGTAAAGTTACCAACGAAGTAGACGAAAGAGGGGATGCCTTCTGGGGCATCCCCAAGCTTTGGATTTTAGGTGTCCTTAGATTATCTTGGGAGTGCCATGGGCATCCACAACCTTAGTCTCTTGCCACTCCTTGTTCCATAATCCATCAAATCTTTACCCAAAACTTGAAAACTTCACAACACAAAACTTAAACTAGAAAATCTCGTGAGCTCCGTTAGCGAAAGAAAACAAAAGACCACTTCAAGGTACTGTAATGAACTCATTATTTATTTATATTGGTTTTAAAACTACTGTATTCCAACTTCTCTATGGTTTATAAACTATTTTACTGGCCATAGATTCATCAAAATAAGCAAACAACTCACGAAAAACAGAATCTGTCAAAAACAGAACAGTCTGTAGTAATCTGTAGCTAGAGAAATATATGGAACCCCAAAAATTCTAAAATAAATTTCTGGACTTGAGGAATTTATCTATTAATCATCTTCAAAAAGAATTAACTAAATATCACTTTTCAAATAAAAATGGCATCAGTTCTTGTGAGCGCTAAAGTTTCTGTTTTTTACAGCAAGATATCAAGACTTTCCCCAAGTCTTCCCAACGGTTCTACTTGGCACAAAAACTAATTAAACACAAAAAATACAACCAAAACAGAGGCTAGGTAAATTATTTATTACTAAACATGATCAAAAATCATGGAATAAAAATAAAATTGGGTTGCCTCCCAACAAGCGCTATCGTTTAACGCCCCTAGCTTGGCATAAAAAGCAAGGATAGATCTAGGTATTGCCATCTTTGGTAGGCAATCCATAAGTGGCTCTCATAATATATTCATAAGGCAATTTAATTTTATTTCTAGGAAAGTGTTCCATGCCTTTCCTTAACGGAAATTGGAATCTAATATTTCTTTCCTTCATACCAATAATTGCACCAATCGTTCTAAGAAAAGGTCTACCAAGGATAATAGGACATGAAGGATTGCAATCTATGTCAAGAACAATAAAATCTACGGGCACATAAATCCTACTTGCGACAATAAGAACATCATTGATTCTTCCCATTGGTTTCTTAATAGTGGAATCCGCAAGGTGCAAGTTTAAAGAGCAATCATCAAAATCACGGAAACCTAACAAATCACACAAAGTCTTTGGAATCGTGGAAACACTAGCACCCAAATCACATAAAGCATAGAACTCATGATCTTTAATCTTAATTTTAGTAGTTATTTCCCACTCATCATAAAGTTTTCTAGGGATAGAAACTTCCAACTCAAGTTTTTCTTCATACGATTGCATCAAGGCATCAATGATATGTTTAGTAAACGCTTTATTTTGACTATAAGCATGAGGAGAATTTAGCACGGATTGCAACAAGGAAATACAATCAATCAAATAGAAATTTTCATAATTAAATTCCTTGAAATCCAAAATAGTGGGTTTAGCAACATATAGGGTTTTAATTTCTTCAATCCCACTTTCATCAAATTTAGCGTCAAGATCTAAAAACTCCAAATTTTTGGAACGCCTTCTAGGTAAAGGTGGATCATATTCAGTCCCATCATTATCAAGATTCATATTGCAAAACAAAGATTTAATAGGGGACACATCAATAACTTTTAGATCTTCATCTTTATTTTCATAGGAACTAGAAGAACACGTTCTTATAAAGGCATCTTTCTTAGCACGCGTCCTAGCGGTTCTTTCTTTGCACTCATCAATGGAAATTTTCATGGCCTTGAGAGACTCATTGATATCATGCTTAGGAGGAATAGATCTAAGCTTTAAAGAATCAACATCAAGAGAAATTCTATCAATGTTCTTAGCCAAATCATCAACTTTAAGCAATTTCTCTTCAAGCAAAGCATTGAAATTCTTTTGCAAATTCATAAATTCCTTAACACTATTCTCAAATTCAGAGGGCATCTTATTGAAATTTCCATAAGAGTTGTTGTAGGAATTTCCATAATTATTAGAGGGATTACTAGGATAAGGCCTAGGATTAAAGTTTCCTCTATACGCGTTGTTACCAAAATTATTCCTACCAACAAAATTCACATCCATAGATTCATTATTGTTCTCAATCAAAGTAGACAAGGGC
This sequence comes from Triticum urartu, assembly GCF_003073215.2. NCBI lineage: Eukaryota > Viridiplantae > Streptophyta > Magnoliopsida > Poales > Poaceae > Triticum > Triticum urartu. The sequence goes on along the minus strand of NC_053024.1, from coordinate 177,259,022 downwards.
ATATCATTAGTATAAGAAGAAACACTCTTAATAGCAAACAATTTCATAAGTTCATCCATATTTCCACTCAAAACATTAATTTCTTCTATCGCATGCACCTTTTTATTAGTAGATATTTAAGTATGCCATTGAGAATAATTAACCATAATATTATCTAGGAGTTTAGTAGATACTCCTAAAGTGATTTCCATAAAAGTGCCTCCCGCGGCCGAATCTAAAAGATTTCTAGAAGCAAAATTCAATCTGGCATAAAAATTTTGTATAATAATCCACAAATTCAAACAATGAGTAGGGCAATTACGTATCATTAATTTCATCCTATCCCAAGCTTGTGCAACATGTTCATGATCAAGTTGCTTAAAATTCATAATATCATTTCTAAGGGAGATGATCTTAGCGGGAGGAAAATACTTAGAGATAAAAGCATCTTTGCACTTGTTCCAAGAATCAATACTATTTTTAGGCAAAGACGAAAACCAGGCTTTAGCACGATATCTAAGTGAAAAAGGAAATAGCTTCAACTTAACAATATCATTGTCCACATCTTTCTTCTTTTGCATATCACACAAATCAATGAAGCTATTTAGATGGGTAGCGGCATCTTCACTAGGAAGGCTGGAAAACGGATCTTCCATGACAAGATTCAACAAAGTGGCATTAATTTCACAAGATTCAGCATCGGTAAGAGGAGCAATCGGAGTGCTAATAAAATCATTATTGTTGGTATTGGTAAAGTCACACAATTTAGTGTTATCTTGAGCCATCGTGACAAGCAAGCAATCCAACACACAAGAAAACAAAAAGCAAGCAGGCAAAAAGAGGCAAATAGAGAAAGAGAGGGAGGATAGAGAGAGAGGGCGAATAAAACGGCAAGGTGAAGTGGGGGAGAGGAAAATGAGAGGCAAATGGAAAATAATGTAATGCGGGAAATAGGGGTTGTGATGGGTACTTGGTATGTTGACTTTTGCGTAGACTCCCCGGCAACGGCGCCAGAAATGGCTCATTGTCGGGAGTCAAATCTTGACTTGCGCGAACCTCCCCGGCAACGGTGCCAGAAATCTTCTTGCTACCTCTTGAGCACTGCGTTGGCTTTCCTTGAAGAGGAAAGGATGATGCAGCAAAGTAGCATAAGTATTTCCCTCAGTTTTTGAGAACCAAGGTATCAATCCAGTAGGAGGCTACGCGCGAGTCCCTTGTACCTGCACAAAACAAATAACTCCCCACAACCAACGCGATAAGGGGTTGTCAATCCCTTCATGGTCACTTACGAGAGTGAGATCTGATCGATATGATAAGATAATATTTTTGGTATTTTTATGATAAAGATGCAAAGTAAAATAAAAGCAAAGTAAAAATCAAAGGAAATAACTAAGTATTGGAAGATTAATATGATGAAGATAGACCCGGGGGCCATAGGTTTCACTAGTGGCTTCTCTCAAGAGCATAAGTATTTTACGATGGGTGCACGAATTACTGTTGAGCAATTGACATAATTGAGCATAGTTATGAGAATATCTAGGTATGATCATGTATATAGGTATCACGTCCGAGACAAGTAGACCGACTCCTGCCTGCATCTACTACTATTACTCCACTCATCGACCGCTATCCAGCATGCATCTAGAGTATTAAGTTCATGAAAACAGAGTAACACCTTAAGCAAGATGACATGATGTAGAGGGATAAATTCATGCAATATGATAAAAACCCCATCTTGTTATCCTCGATGGCAACAATACAATACGTGCCTTGCTGCCCCTACTGTCACTGGGAAAGGACACCGCAAGATTGAACCCAAAGCTAAGCACTTCTCCCATTGCAAGAAAGATCAATCTAGTAGGCCAAACAAAACTGATAATTTGAAGAGACTTGCAAAGATAACCAATCATACATAAAAGAATTAAGAGAAGATTCAAATATTGTTCATAGATAAACTTGATCATAAACCCACAATTCATCGGTCTCAACAAACACACCGCAAAAATAAGATTACATCGAATAGATCTCCACAAGAGAGGGGGAGAACATTGTATTGAGATCCAAAAAGAGAGAAGAAGCCATCTAAGTAATAACTATGGACCCGAAGGTCTGAGGTAAACTACTCACACTTCATCGAAGAGGCTATGGTGTTGATGTAGAAGTCCTCCGTGATGGATGCCCCCTCCGGCGGAGCTCCGGAATAGGCCCCAAGATGGGATCTCATGGATACATAAGGTTGCGGCGGTGGAATTAGGTTTTTGGCTCCGTATCTGATCGTTTGGGGGTACGTAGGTATATATAGGAGGAAGGAGTACGTCGGTGGAGCAATAGGGGGCCCATGAGGGGGGAGGGCACGCTTGGGGGGGGGGTAGGCACGCCCCCTACCTCGTGGCTTCCTCCTTTATTTCTTGATGTAGGGTCCAAGTCTCTTGGATCATGCTCGTTCCAAAAATCACGTTCCCGAAAGTTTCATTCCGTTTGGACTCCGTTTGATATTCCTTTTCTGCGAAACTCTGAAATAGGCAAAAAACAGCAATTCTGGGCTAGGCCTTCGGTTAATAGGTTAGTCCCAAAAAATAATATAAAAGTGGCTAATAAAGCCCAATGATGTCCAAAACAGTAGATAATATAGCATGGAGTAATCAAAAATTATAGATACGTTGGAGACGTATCAGTCATGTAGTCGACTTTCACATGACACCACTAGAGGGATGACAACATACATCTCATCAAAATATCGAACGAATACCAAATTCACATGACTACTAATAGCAAGACTTCTCCAATGTCCTCAGGAACAAACGTAACTACTCACAAAGCATATTCATGTGCATAATTAGAGGGGTATTAATATGCATAATGGATCTGAACATATGATATTCCACAAAGTAAAACAACTAACATCAACTACAAGGAGTAATCAACACTACTAGCAACCCACATGTACCAATCTGAGGTTTGGATACAAAGATTGGATACAAGACATGAACTAGGGTTTGAGATAAGATGGTGCTGGTGAAGATGTTGATGGGGATTGACCCCCTCCCGATGAGAGGATCATTGGTGATGTAACACCCTCGATGCGACTATAGCTCCCACGTGTTGAGGCACGACTTAGAGACATAATCGCATTGAAGGCATATGTCGCAAGTTAGGCAATCTTCACAACATCCCATGTAATATAATAATAAAAGGGGAGATAACATAGTTGGCTTACACTCGCCACGTCAATCAAGTACATAAATAACATTACATCAACCAAACACTCATGGCCCGACTACGGCGCCAAAATAAAAGAGAACCCAACATGCGACAACGATCCCAATCACCCCCAACTGGGCACCACTACTGATCATCGGGAAACGAAACATAGTATCGTTGAGAGTCTTCATCGAACTCGCACTTGAGCTCATACGCGTCTCCTGGAGCGGAATCATCAGGCCCTGCATCTGGTGTAATAGTAATCTTTGAGCCACAGGGACTCAGCAATCTCGCACCCTCGTGATCAAGACTATTTGAGCTTATAGGTAAGGCAAGGTAAAATATGAGTGGAGCTGCAGCAAGCGACTAGCAAGTATGGTGGCTAACTTATTCGCAAAAGAGAGCGAGAAGAGGAGGCAAAGCACGAGCGAGAAGCGAGAACAACCTGCGCAAACATTACTCCAACACCGTGTCCACTTCCCGGACTCCGCCGAGAAGAGGCCATCACGGTAACACACTCAGTTGGTTCATTTTAATTAATTAAGGTTCAAGTTATCTACAACCGGGCATTAACAAATTCCCATCTGCCCATAACCGTGGGCACGACTTTCGAAAGTTCAATCCCTGCAGGGGAGTCCCAACTTAGCCCATGACAAGCTCTCACGGTCAACAAAGGAATAGACCTCCTCCCAAGACGTTCCGATCAGACTCGGTATCTCGGTAACTCAAGACACTTCGACAGGTTAAAACAAGACCAGCAACACCGCCCGAATGTGCCGACAAATCCCGATAGGAGCTGCACATATCTCTTTCTCAGGGCACACTCAGATGAGACATCCTACGGGTAAAACCAACCCTCAAGTTGCCCCGAGGTGGCCCCGCAGTCTACTCGGTCGGACCAACACTCAGAGGAGTACTGGCCCAGGGGGGGGGGTTAAAATAAGATGACCCTTGGGCTCCGGTAACCCAAGGGAAAAAGAGGCTAGGTGGCGAATAGTAAGACCAATGTTGGGCATTGCTGGAAAAGCTTTAATCAAGGCAAACTATCAAGGGGTTCCCATTATAACCCAACCGCATAAGGAACGCAAAATCCGGGAACATAACACCGATATGACAGAAACTAGGGCGGCAAGAGTGGAACAAAACACTAGGCGAGAGGCCGAGCCTTCCACCCTTTACCAAGTATATAGATGCATTAAGATAACATAGCAATATAATGATATCCCAACAAGTAAATAAAGGTTCCAACAAGGAACGACCTCCAATCTTCACCTGCAACTAGCAACGCTATAAGAGGGGCTGAGCAAAGTGGTAACATAGCCAATCAACGGTTTGCTAGGACAATGGTGGGTTAGAGGTTTGACATGGCAATTTAGGAGGCTTGCAAGCAAGTGGTAGGCATCGTAGCAATGGCATAGCAAAAGAGCGAGCAAACTAGCATAGCAAAGATAGTAGTGATTTCGAGGGTATGATCATCTTGCCTGCATAGTTGTCAGAGTTGACTGGATCCTCAAAAGCAAACTCAACGGGCTCCTCGTTAGCGAACTCGTCTCCCGGCTCTACCCAACAAGACAAAAAAGCAACAAGGATACAATCAACCACGTGCAAGACCAAGCAATATGATGAAATGATGATATGCTATGCGGGATGCGATGCGGGATGCAAAAATGCAAGATATGACAGAAAATGCATGAACCTGGCCTCAACATGGAATTCCAAGGGTGCCACTGGAAAGATGATATGAAATCGCTTGAAAACGATATAAAGAACGCCGGAATCGGAGTTACGGTTTGGAAATGGCAAGCGATTCAAAAATGACACCAGTCTGCGATTTACAGCAAGTAGGCATCTAAATGCAATAAGATGAACATGCTAAAGCACCCAAACATGAGAACAAAATACATGGCAGGGATGCACACAAGATGCTTAACAAAAGTCTAGCACTGAGATACGGCAAAATCATCCCTTAACAGGTTCAAACAAGCATGGCAAAAACGCAAATGGTAAACAGATCTCAGACTTAGTGAAATTAACACTTGTCTGGAATTTCAGATCATATAGCCCTCTTCGGAGCAACAAAACAACATGCTACAGGACCTGAACATGAAAAAGGAAGACATGGAATGGAGCTACTCAACAAGCTTAAAAAAAGTCCCTTAGTGACCTTGAGCCAAAAGGGATCACAAAATATACTAACAAGCACACGAACATAGCAAAAACATAATCAGTTTCCAGACTTAGTGAAAACTGGGACATGCTGAAACATAACTCACGAAGGCATGTTTACGAGCTCGATGCACTCACCACGGTGCAAGTCAGGGCAAGACAAGCATACATCCTTCAAGAAGGCACAAAATACAAGCTAGACATGGCAAGAACAATGGCATAGCATGCACGGATCAACTATAAGAACATCGGCAAAATCGCAAACAAGTTGACGATCTGCCCAGATTCGCAACCAAGCAAAAGTAGAGCTCGATTGACTCAAGCTAGGGTGTTCCATAATTGAAAAAAAAGACATGGATGGATAGAGCACTACAAGATTAACAAAACTCCCGTACAGATCATCCTCAAAAGAGGCACGGATCACTAGGAAACAACAAGAACATATGGCATCATGAACTAAACAATCCCAGGACTTGGTGAAATCACTAAGTCCCTGAAAACAGAATTAGAAAGTGCACCACTTTGCAAGGTTGCACAAGTCACCACACACATCCTAAAAATACATGGGTTGCACCTCTGGATAGATGACAAAACCCTTAACAAAACATATGAAGAAATCACGGGCATATCATGCACACATTAATCATGGCAAAAATGACAAAAGTGCTAAACGGAGTAGCAGATCTGACAATTAACTCAAGTAGCCCTCTTCTAATAGCATTTCGGGCATCAAGATGAGCTCAAATGAAAATGATGCAATGGAATGAAATGATGTGCTCTCTGAGATGAACATTTTGATATGCTATATGTCCAAATCGGAGCTACGGATGCGGAGATATCACAGGTCAAAGATTGCATAAAAAAATTAACGAAGAGGCAAAAGTCAACCCTAGGGTTTTCAGATCTGAGATCCGGATCGGCACGGATTTTGGAGCACGCCGGAGTTACTGTAGCTGTTCGCCGGAATCGACGGGGGAGGAGGCCGGCGGCTTGCCGGAGCTGCGAGGGAGGCCCGGGGCGCGCGGGGAACGAGGCGGCGGCGGCGGTGGTCGACCAGGGCGGCGGCGGCCGCCAGGCGAGGCACGGGATGGCGCTGAGCTTTGGGGCGGCGGGCCCTCGCCGGAAGGAACAGCGGCGGCGCGGCGAGGTGGGCTCGGCCACCTGCCGTGGGGAGGACGACACGGGCGCGGGTGGCGGCCTCTGGCCCGAGCGGCGGGGAGGAGGGCCGAAGATGGGCCTCGGTTGCCACGTGGCAGCGCGGGAGAGGGCGGCGGGATCCGGACGTTGTCCGGCTCCGTCCGGACACGTCCGGCGGCGGCGGAGATCTGTTTTCTAGGGTTTGGGAGAGGGGATCCGTGAATTTTTGGAGGGGGGTGTATATATAGGCATAGGGGGAGCTAGGAGAGTCCAAATGAGGTGCGGTTTTCGGCCACGCGATCGTGATCGAACGATATAGATGATGGAGCAGAGTTTGGTGGGTTTTGGGCCAAATTGAAGGGGTGTTGGGCTGCAACACACACGAGGCCTTTTCGGTCCCTCGGTTAACCGTTAGAGTATCAAACGAAGTCCAAATGGTACGAAACTTGACAGGCGGTCTACCGGTAGTAAGCCAAGGCCGCTTGGCAAGTCTCGGTCCAATCCGGAAATGTTTAATCCCCACACACGAAAGAAAGCTAGAAATGACTAGCGGAGGAAAACGAAGCGCCGGAATGCAAAACGGACAACGGGAAAAATGCTCGAATGCATGAGATGAACACGTATGCAAATGCAATGCACATGATGACATGATATGAGATGCATGACAACGATAACAACACACGGAGACAAAAACCCGAACCCGAGAAAATAAATATAACTTAACGCCGGAAATGGCAATAGTTGGAGTACAAATTGGGAAAGTTACATCCGGGGTGTTACAACACTCCACCACTACGAAAGGATCTCGTCCCGAGATCTAGGACTGAAAGAACGCCGGGTACTCAGAACGGAGGTGATCCTCGCGTTCCCAGGTAGCTTCACGGTCAGAATGGTGTGACCACTTGACTTTGAGAAATTTGATTGACTTGTTGCGAGTCTTGCGTTCAGTCTCTTCAAGAATAGCAACTGGGTGCTCACGATAAGAGAGATCTTCTTGGAGCTCAATGTCCTCGAAGTTGACGGTGCGGTCAGGAGTCTTGAAGCACTTTTGAAGCTGAGAGACATGGAACACGTCATGAAAATTTGCAAAGTTTGAAGGAAGCTCGAGTTGATAGGCGAGGTCGCCTCTCTTGCTGACAATCTTGAAAGGTCCCACGTATCTGGGGGCAAGCTTCCCTTTGATACCGAAGCGACGAGTACCTTTCATATGCGAGACACGGAGGTAAACATGATCTCTGATCTCAAAAGCCAAATCACGGTGCTTACTATCATAGTAGCTCTTCTGACGGGATTGGGCTGCTTTGAGGTTATCACGAATGACTTTGCACATTTCTTCTGCTTCTGTGATTAAGTCATTACCCAAAAGCTGACGTTCACCGGTTTCAGACCAATTGAGAGGGGTACGACACTTCCTGCCATACAGAATTTCAAAAGGGGCCTTGCCCGAACTTGCTTGAAAACTATTGTTGTAGGAGAATTTAGCATAAGGAAGACAATCCTCCCACTTCATGCCGAAGGAGATCACACAAGCCCTGAGCATATCTTCAAGAATCTGGTTGACACGCTCGACTTGACCGCTTGTTTGAGGATGGAAAGCTGTGCTGAAGCGGATGTTAGTGCCCATGGCCTTCTGGAAAGAATCCCAAACCTTCGAGGTAAAGATGCTGCCACGGTCTGAAGAGATCACTTGAGGAATACCGTGCAGAGAGAGAATACGAGAGGTATAGAGTTCCGCCAATTGAGCTGCAGTGATCAACTCTTTGATAGGCAGAAAATGAGCCACTTTGATGAGCTTGTCGAGGACAACGAATATAGCATCATTGCCACGCTTGGACTTTGGAAACCCAGTCACGAAGTCCATTTCAATGTGGTCAAACTTCCATTCTGGAATGGCAAGAGGTTGGAGGAGACCTGCTGGCCTTTGGTGTTCTGCCTTCACTCTTCTGCAGACATCACATTCATTCACGAATTGAGCGATCTCGCGCTTCATTCAAGTCCACCAATAAGCTTGCTTAAGGTCCTGATACATCTTCGTGCTCCCAGGGTGGATGGAGAGGAGATAATTGTGAGCCTCGTTCATGATCACTTTACGAAGTTCACCTTTGGGCACAACAATACGATCCTCGAAGAAGAGAGTGTCCTTGTCATCAAGGCGGTAGCACTTGTACTTGGACTGACTCTTAGCAATCCCAATCTTCACCTTTTTCACCATAGCATCAAGAAGCTGGGCTTGGCGAATCTGGTCTTCTAAGGTAGGAGAGACTTGAAGGTTGGCGAGGAAACCTTGAGGAACAACTTGCAGATTAAGTTTGCGGAAAGCTTCACAAAGCTCGGGTTGATAAGGCTTAAGAATCAGACTGTTGCAATATGCTTTCCTGCTCAAAGCGTCAGCAATCACATTGGCCTTGCCTGGAGTATACTCGATACTCGGATTATACTCTTGAATCATTTTGACCCATCGAGTTTGCCAGAGGTTGAGATTAGGCTGAGTGAAGATGTACTTGAGACTCTTGTGATCAGTGAAAATGTCCACTTTTCTTCCCAATAGAAGATGTCTCCAAGTCAAAAGAGCATGCACAACTGCCGCCAACTCGAGATCATGAGTGGGGTAGTTCTTCTCATTAGGCTTCAACTGGCGAGATGTATAAGCAACAACTTTCTTCTCTTGCATCAATACTGCGCCAAGACCTTGGAGAGAGGCATCACAAAAGACCTCGTACGGCTTGGATTCATCAGGCAGAGTCAGAACTGGAGCAGTGATCAATTTCTCTTTCAAAGTGTTGAAAGCAATATCACACTCCGGAGACCAAACGTACTTGACTTGCTTCTGAAGAAGATTTGAGAGAGGCTTCGCGATCTTAGAAAAGTTTTCAACGAATCTTCGGCAATAGCTTGCGAGACCGAGAAAACTGCGGAGTTGCTTCACGTTCTGAGGAGGTTCCCAATTCACAATTGCAGACACCTTCTCAGGATTCACGGCAATGCCTTTGGCAGAGATGATATGACCAAGATAAAGAACCTCATCAAGCCAAAATTCACACTTGGAGAAATTGGCGTAGGACTGATGTTCTCTGAGCTTATCAAGAACCAAACGTAAGTGCTTGGCATGATCTTCCTTGTTCTTGGAGAAAACCAGAATGTCGTCGAGATAGACCAAAACGAAGTCATTGGTGTAGGCGTTGAAGATGAAGTTCATCATGCGAGAGAACGTCGGAGGAGCATTGGCGAGGCCAAAAGACATGACAGTGTATTCATATGAACCAAAGCTTGTTCTGAATGCTGTCTTGGGAATATATTCTTCACGAATGCGAATTTGGTGATAACCCATACGGAGATCAATCTTGGAGAATACTTGGGCACCTTTGAGTTGTTCGAACAGCTCATTGATGTTGGGAAGTGGGTATTTGTTCTTGATGGTCTTCTTGTTCACTGGACGGTAATCAACACAAAGTCGGTCTGTTCCATCCTTCTTCTTCACAAAAAGAACACCACAACCCCACGGAGAAGAACTAGGCCGGATGAGACCCATTTTCTCTTGCATATCGAGTTGCTTCTTCAGCTCCTTCAACTCTTCAGGTCCGAGCTTGTAAGGACGTTTGCACACAGGTTCCGTACCAGGCTCAAGATCAATAACGAATTCAACTGGCCGGTGCAGAGGCATTCCTGGGAGCTCTTCTAGAAAGACGTCTTGATATTCGCAAACGACTGGAATTTGAGAGATGGCATCCAATTCACCCTTCTCATTGAGAGAAAACAGATGGATAGTATCATCACGAGCGGCAAAGACAATTACATCCTCAGACGAATGAGTCAATTGAATCTGCCTGGCTGCACAATCAAGCTGAGCCTTGTGCTTAGAAAGCCAATCCATCCCGAGAATAAGATGAATATCCGAGTTACCAAGAACCACCGGAGAAGAGAGAAACTTGTAATCACCCAATGTGATAGAGATATCGGGAGCAACCAAACTAGAAGTCAAAAGCTTGCCGGGATAAACAACTTGCATGACTTTGGGCATAATCTCGGTATCAACATTGTGCTTCGATGCAAAAGGGCATGAAAAAAAGGAATGCGATGCACCAATGTCAAAAAGAACTTTTGCAGGAACATCGTTAATAGGAAGGTTACCCATGATCACATCTGACGAGTCCTCTGCCTGAGTTGCAGTCATCAAATTGACCTTGGCATGCTTGGGGTTATGCTTGACCACAGCTGTACTTGTTGACCTGACAGGAGGAGGAGGAGGAGGAGGAAGACGCCTCTGGTTGAGACACTTGTTGGCATAGTGACCCTTCTGTTGGCACTTGTTGCACGTGACCTCTGAAAGCGGACGGTGATACGGAGCACTCGATCTTGGAGCTTGAGACGAAGTCTTGTTCTGAAAGCCAGGGTTGGGTGGGTGGGAAGAACCACTGCCACCTTTACTCTTTTGCTGATACGGCTGACGGAACGGAGGAGGAGGAAGCCAAAACTTCTGCTGCTTGGCCACTTGAGTAGAGGAAGAAGGAGTAACATCTCTGACTCGCTTCTTGGAAGCATCACACCTCAACTGAGCAGCCTCTTGCTTCAGTGCCATGTTGTAGAACTCATCGTACCTCAAGGGCTCAAAGAGGACAAGAGCGAGCTGAATTTCTTCTCTGAGACCACCCCTGAACTGATATATCATGCTCTTCTCATCAGGGACGTCCTGCTTGGCAAAGCGGGCGAGCTTCTGGAACAACTTGTTGTAGTCATAGATAGACAAAGAGCCTTGCTTCAGATTGCGGAATTCCGCACGCTTGCTTTCAACCACGCTCTGCGGAATATGATGAGCTCGGAAATCTCGACGGAAATCATCCCAAGTGATAACACGTCCACCTCTGGAGTCCTTGTACTGCTGGAACCATTCTGCAGCTTGATCTTTGAGTTGGAAGGAAGCGAACTTGACAAAGTCCTCATGCCTGACATTATTGCACTCGAAATGCTTACACAGATCCACAAGCCAATCGTCAGCATCGGTTGCCTTAACACAATTGCTGAAAGTCTTTGGCCCGTTAGCAAGGAACTGGTTGAGTGTAGCAAAGTGACTTTGATTGCTGCCTTGATTCCCGTGACTGCCTTGATTGCCCTCTTGAAGAATTTGCATGATCAACTGTGTGTTTGTATTGGTTGCGGCCATCACAGCTTGCCATGCCTCTGGAGGAGGTGGAGGTGGTGGCGGATCAGGATTCGGAGTCGTGCGCATTGGAGGAGCCATCCTGAAGAGGGTGACCACCATTAGCACATTGATAGATAAATATTGAAGCTGAATCCAACGGAATGAAAATTGCAACATATAGTCTTCACATCCGAACAAAATGAACGAATGCATTCCTCTTGAAATGGTCACATATCCATAAATTGAGAAGCCACGTAGAATTAAGGTAGAGAAATAAATCAACAAGGTACGGATCAAGAACGAATAATCGGTAAGAAATCCCGATCTCAAACCAATATCTATGGAAGAAAAACTAGAGCTACTAGAATTCCCACCTATGAAACTCCCGAACCTTTCCGGTTATGCAATCTGGTGTTGGGGATACAGGGGAAGCATAATATCTCACCCAAACTAGCAAATCCTACATCCAACTGTATCCATCCTTCAACACATAACCAAGAAACCTTCGGAAACCATATACCTCAACCTTCGAAAAGCATCCGTTATACAAGTTATGGCGATACTCCCGAACTCCCGCCCCAGTACTGGGTGGCGTCGAGGTTATCTCACCAACAAACTGCATAAAAGAGATTTTCGATGTCGGCGTACTAGACTCAGGTATTCCAGAACTACAACGATAAAATTATGATGACAACACCTCAGAGCTCAACTCCCCAGGACACTTCCACTAAACCCCTGACAGGAGGCACCAAGACAATGTTCTCATCATAAAACTATCAGAACGATTCCAAGATACCCGCGTGATCCTAAATTTTTTTTTAGTGAAATTTGAGAAGAGAAGAGTCAAAACTCTACGTCAGGAAGCCTTACCAGAGCGATGAGGAGACTGGGAAGTAAAAAGAATTCCTAATCTCTCCGATATATAATTCCTAAAAGACTCAAAACATTCTTCTAGACACAACTTGGCCGCTAAAACGATCAAGCAATGGGGCTCCTAAGGTCGGGGAAGGCTCTGATTACCAACTTGTAACACCATCGATGCGACTATAGCTCCCACGTGTCGGGGCACGACTTAGAGACATAACCGCATTGAAGGCATATGTCGCAAGTTAGGCAATCTTCACAACATCCCATGTAATATAAATCATAAAGGGGAGATAACATAGTTGGCTTACACTCGCCACATCAATCAAGTACATAAATAACATTACATCATCCAAACACTCATGGCCCGACCACGGTGCCAAAATAAAAGATAACCCAACAAGCGACACGGTCCCAATCACCCCCAACTGGGCACCACTACTGATCATCGGGAAAGGAAACATAGTATCGTTGAGAGTCTTCGTCGAACTCCCACTTGAGGTCATACGCGTCTCCTGGAGCGGAATCATCAGGCCCTGCATCTGGTGTAATAGTAATCTGTGAGCCACAGGGACTCAGCAATCTCGCACCCTCGCGATCAAGACTATTTGAGCTTATAGGTAAGGCAAGGTAAAATATGAGTGGAGCTGCAGCAAGCGACTAGCAAGTATGGTGGCTAACTTATTCGCAAAAGAGAGCGAGAAGAGGAGGCAAAGCACGAGCGAGAAGCTAGAGAACAACCTGCGCAAACATTACTCCAACACCGTGTCCACTTCCCGGACTCCGCCGAGAAGAGGCCATCACGGTAACACACTCAGTTGGTTCATTTTAATTAATTAAGGTTCAAGTTATCTACAACCGGGCATTAACAAATTCCCATCTGCCCATAACCGCGGGCACGGCTTTCGAAAGTTCAATCCCTGCAGGGGAGTCCCAACTTAGCCCATGACAAGCTCTCACGGTCAACGAAGGAATAGACCTCCTCCCAAGACGTTCCGATCAGACTCGGTATCTCGGTACTCAAGACACTTCGACAGGTTAAAACAAGACCAGCAACACCGCCCGAATGTGCCGACAAATCCCGATAGGAGCTGCACATATCTCTTTCTCAGGGCACACTCAGATGAGACATCCTAACGTAAAACCAACCCTCAAGTTGCCCCGAGGTGGCCCCGCAGTCTACTCGGTCGGACCAACACTCAGAGGAGCACTGGCCCGGGGGGGGTTAAAATAAGATGACCCTTGGGCTCCGGTAACCCAAGGGAAAAAGAGGCTAGGTGGCGAATGGTAAAACCAAGGTTGGGCATTGCTGGAAAAGCTTTAATCAAGGTGAACTATCAAGGGGTTCCCATTATAACCCAACCGCGTAAGGAACGCAAAATCCGGGAACATAACACCGATATGACGGAAACTAGGGCGGCAAGAGTGGAACAAAACACTAGGCGAGAGGCCGAGCCTTCCACCCTTTACCAAGTATATAGATGCATTAAGATAACATAGCCAATATAATGATATCCCAACAAGTAAATAAAGGTTCCAACAAGGAACGACCTCCAATCTTCACCTGCAACTAGCAACGCTATAAGAGGGGCTGAGCAAAGTGGTAACATAGCCAATCAACGGTTTGCTAGGACAATGGTGGGTTAGAGGTTTGACATGGCAATTTAGGAGGCTTGCAAGCAAGTGGTAGGCATCGTAGCAATGGCATAGCAAAAGAGCGAGCAAACTAGCATAGCAAAGATAGTAGTGATTTCGAGGGTATGATCATCTTGCCTGCACAGTTGTCAGAGTTGACTGGATCCTCAAAAGCAAACTCAACGGGCTCCTCGTTAGCGAACTCGTCTCCCGGGTCTACCCAACAAGACAAACAAGCAACAAGGATACAATCAACCACGTGCAAGACCAAGCAATATGATGAAATGATGATATGCTATGCGGGATGCGATGCGGGATGCAAAAATGCAAGATATGACAGAAAATGCATGAACCTGGCCTCAACATGGAATTCCAAGGGTGCCACTGGAAAGATGATATGAAATCTCTTGAAAACGATATAAAGAACGCCGGAATCGGAGTTACGGTTTGGAAATGGCAAGCGATTCAAAAATGACACCGGTCTGCGATTTACAGCAAGTAGGCATCTAAATGCAATAAGATGAACATGCTAAAGCACCCAAACATGACAACAAAATACATGGCAGGGATGCACACAAGATGCTTAACAAAATTCTATCCCTGAGCTATGGCCAAATCATCCCTTAACAGGTTCAAACAAGCATGGAAAAAACGCAAATGGTAAAGAGATCTCAGACTTAGTGAAATTAACACTTGTCTGGAATTTCAGATCATATAGCCCTCTTCGGAGCAACAAAACAACATGCTACAGGACCTGAACATGAAAAAGGAAGACATGGAATGGAGATACTCAACAAGCTTAAAAAAAGTCCCTTAGTGATCTTGAGCCAAAAGGGATCACAAAATATACTAACAAGCACACGAACATAGCAAAAACATAATCAGTTTCCAGACTTAGTGAAAACTGGGACATGCTGAAACATAACTCACGAAGGCATGTTTACGAGCTCGATGCACTCACCACGGTGCAAGTCATGGCAAGACAAGCATACATCCTTCAAGAAGGCACAAAATACAAGCTAGACATGGCAAGAACAATGGCATGGCAATACAAGCTAGACATGGCAAGCTAGACACGGATCAACTATAAGAACATCGGCAAAATCGCAAACAAGTTGACGATCTGCCCAGATTCGCAACGAAGCAAAAGTAGAGCTCGATTGACTCAAGCTAGGGTGTTCCATAATTGAAAACAAAGACATGGATGGATATAGCACTACAAGATTAACAAAACTACGTTACTGATCATCCTCAAAAGAGGCACGGATCACTAGGAAACAACAAGAACATATGGCATCATGAACTAAACAATCCCAGGACTTAGTGAAATCACTAAGTCCCTGAAAACAGAATTAGCAAGTGCACCACTTTTCAAGGTTGCACAAGTCACCACACACATCCTAAAAATACATGGGTTGCACCTTCGGATAGATGACAAAACCCTTAACAAAACATATGAAGAACTCATGGGCATATCATGCACACATTAATCATGGCAAAAATGACAAAAGTGCTAAACGGAGTAGCAGATCTGACAATTAACTCAAGTAGCCCTCTTCTAATAGCATTTCGGGCATCAAGATGAGCTCAAATGAAAATGATGCAATGGAATGAAATGATGTGCTCTCTGAGATGAACATTTTGACATGCTATATGTCCAAATCAGAGCTACGGATGTAGAGATATCACAGGTCAAAGATTGCATAAAAAAATTAACGGAGAGGCAAAAGTCAACCCTAGGGTTTTCAGATCTGAGATCCGGATCGGCACGGATTTTGGAGCACGCCGGAGTTACTGTAGCTGTTCGCCGGAATCGACGGGGGAGGAGGCCGGCGGCTTGCTGGAGCTGCGAGGGAGGCCCAGGGCGCGCAGGGAACGAGGCGGCGGCGGCGGTGGTCGACCGGGGCGGCGGCAGCCGCCAGGAGAGGCACGGGACGGCGCTGAGCTTCGGGGCGGCGGTCCCTCGCCGGCAGGAACAGCGGCGGCGCGGTGAGGTGGGCTCGGCCACCGGCCGCGGGGAGGACGACGCGGGCGCGGGCGGCGGCCTCTGGCCCGAGCGGCGGGGAGGAGGGCCGGAGATGGGCCTCGGCGGGCCGTGGCGGCGCCGTCGCCGGTTGCCACGTGGCAGTGTGGGAGAGGGCGGCGGGATCCGGACGTTGTCCGGCTCCGTCCGGACACGTCCAGCAGCGGCGGAGATCTGTTTTCTAGGGTTTGGGAGAGGGGATCCGTGAATTTTTCGAGGGGGGTGTATATATAGGCATAGGGGGAGCTAGGAGAGTCCAAATGAGGTGCGGTTTTCGGCCACGCGATCGTGATCAAACAATCTAGATGATGGAGCAGAGTTTGGTGGGTTTTGGGCCAAATTGAAGGGGTGTTGGGCTGCAACACACACGAGGCCTTTTCGGTCCCTCGGTTAACCGTTGGAGTATCAAACGAAGTCCAAATGGTACGAAACTTGACAGGCGGTCTACCGGTAGTAAACCAAGGCCGCTTGGCAAGACTCGGTCCAATCCGGAAATGTTTAATCCCCACACACGAAAGAAAGCTAGAAATGACCAGCGGAGGAGAACGAAGCGCCGGAATGCAAAACGGACAACGGGAAGAATGCTCGAATGCATGAGACGAACACGTATGCAAATGCAATGCACATGATGACATGATATGAGATGCATGACAACGATAACAACACACGGAGACAAAAACCTGAACCCGAGAAAATAAATATAACTTAACGCCGGAAACAGCAAGAGTTGGAGTACAAATTGGGAAAGTTACATCCGGGGTGTTACAGGTGATGACGATGGTGATGATTTCCCCCTCCCGGAGGGAAGTGTCCCCGGCAGAACAGCTCTGCTGGAGCCCTAGATTGGTTCCGCCAAAGTTCTGCCTCCTGGCGGCGGAGTCTCGTCCCGAAAGCTTGATTATGATGTTTTCCTCGACGAAAGACTCCATATAGTAGAAGATGGGCATCGGAGGGCCACCAGGGGGCCCATGATGTCTACTACACAACCTTCTTCTTGTAGACGTTGTTGGGCCTCCAAGTGCAGAGGTTTGTAAGACAGTAGCAAATTTCCCTCAAGTGGATGACCTAAGGTTTATCAATCTGTAGGAGGCGTAGGATGAAGATGGTCTCTCTCAAGCAACCCTGCAACCAAATAACAAAGAGTCTCTTGTGTCCCCAACACACCTAATACAATGGTAAATTGTATAGGTGCACTAGTTCGACGAAGAGATGGTGATACAAGTGCAATATGGATAGTAGATATAGGTTTTTGTAATCTGAAATTATAAAAACAGCAAGGTAACTAATGATAAAAGTGAGCGTAAACGGTATTGCAATGCGTTGAAACAAGGCCTAGGGTTCATACTTTCACTCGTGCAAGTCCTCTCAACAATAATAACATAATTGGATCACATAACTGTCCCTCAACATGCAACAAAGAGTCACTCCAAAGTCACTAATAGCGGAGAACGAACGAAGAGATTATGGTAGGGTACGAAACCACCTCAAAGTTATTCTTTCCAATCAATCATTGGGCTATTCCTACAAGTGTCACAAACAGCCCTAGAGTTCGTACTAGAATAACACCTTAAGATACAAATAAACCAAAACCCTAATGTTACCTAGATACTCCAATGTCACCTCAAGTATCCGTGGGTATGATTATATGATATGCGTCACACAATCTCAGATTCATCTATTCAACCAACACATAGAACTTCAAAGAGTCCCCCAAAGTTTCTACCGGAGAATCACGACGAAAACGTGTGCCAATCCCTATGCATAGGTTCATGGGCGGAACCCACAAGTTGATCACCAAAACATACATCAAGTGAATCACGTTATATCCCATTGTCACCACAGATATGCACGACAAGACATACACCAAGTGTTCTCAAATCTTTAAAGACTCAATCCGATAAGATAACTTCAAAGGCGAAACTCAATCCATTACAAGAGAGTAGAGGGGGGAAGAACATCATAGGATCCAAATATAATAGCAAAGCTCGCGATACATTATGACCGTATCACCTCAAGAACACGAGAGAGAGAGATCAAACACATAGCTACTGGTACATACCCTCAGCCCCGAGGAAGAACTACTCCCTCCTCTTCATGGAGAGCACCAGGATGATGAAGATGGCTACCGAAGAGGGATTCCCCCTCCGGCAGGGTGCCGGAACGGGTCTAGATTGGCTTTCGGTGGCTACGGAGGCTTCTGGTGGTGGAACTCCCGATCTATTGTGCTCCCCGATCATTTTAGGGTATATGGAGATATATATGAGGAAGAAGTACGTCAGGGGAGCCACGAGGGGCCCACGAGGGTGGAGGGCGCGCCCAGGGGGGTGGGCGCGCCCCCTGCCTCGTGGCTTCCCTTACGTGGACTCCAAGTCTCCCGGGTTGCTTTCCTTCCAATAATAAGTTCCGTGAAGTTTCAGGTCAATTGGACTCCGTTTGATTTTCCTTTTTTGCGATACCCTAAAACATGGTAAAAACAGAAACTGGCACTGGGTTAATAGGTTAGTCCCAAAAATAATATAAAAGTGTATAATAAAGCCCATAAACATCCAAAACAGATAATATAATAGCATGGAACAATCAAAAATTATAGATACGTTGGAGACGTATCAACATCCCCAAGCTTAATTCCTGCTCGTCCTCGAGTAGGTAAATGATAAAAATAGAATTTTTGATGTGGAATGCTACCTAACATATTTATCCATGTAATTTTCTTTATTGTGGCAAGAATGTTCAAATCCATAAGATTCAAGACAAAAGTTTAATATTGACATAAAAATAATAATACTTCAAGCATACTAACCAAGTAATCATGTCTTCTCAAAATAACATGGCCAAAGAAAGCTATCCCTACAAAATCATATAGTCTGGCTATGCTCCATCTTCACCACACAAAATATTTAAATCATGCACAACCCCGATGACAAGCCAAGCAATTGTTTCATACTTTTGGTGTTCTCAAACTTTTTCAATCATCACGCAATACATGAGCGTGAGCCATGGGTGTAGCACTATAGGTGGAATAGAATGGTGGTTGTGGAGAAGACAAAAAGGATAAGATAGTCTCACATCAACTAGGCGCATCAACGGGCTATGGAGATGCCCATCAATAGATATCAATGTGAGTGAGTAGGGATTGCCATGCAACGGATGCACTAGAGCTATAAGTGTATGAAAGTTCAACAAAAGAAACTAGTGGGAATGCATCCAACTTGCTTGCTCATGAAGACCTAGGGCATTTTGAGGAAGCCCATCATTGGAATATACAAGACAAGTTCTATAATGAAAAATTACCACTAGTATATGAAATTTATAACATAAGAGACTCTCTATCATGAAGATCATGGTGCTACTTTGAAGCACAAGTGTGGTAAAAGGATAGTAGCATTGCCCCTTCTCTCTTCTTCTCTCATTTTTTTATTTGGGCCTTTCTCTTTTTTATGGCCTCTTTTTTTCTTCTTTTTTTATTTGGGCTTCTTTGGCCTCTTTTATTTATTTATTTTTGTCCGGAGTCTCATCCCGACTTGTGGGGGAATCATAGTATCCATCATCCTTTCTCACTGGGACAATGCTCTAATAATGATGATCATCACACTTTTATTTACTTACAACTCAAGAATTACAACTCGATACTTAGAACAAGATATGACTCTATATGTATGCCTCCGGTGGTGTACTGGGATGTGCAATGATGCATGAGTGACATGTATGAAATAATTATGAACGGTGGCTTTGCCACAAATACGATGTCAACTACATGATCATGCAAAGCAATATGACAATGATGAAGCGTGTCATAATAAACAGAACGGTGGAAAGTTGCATGGCAATATATCTCAGAATGGCTATGGAAATGCCATAATAGGTAGGTATGGTGGCTTTTTTGAGGAAGGTATATGGTGGGTTTAAGGTACCGGCAAAAGTTGCGCGGTACTAGAGAGGCTAGCAATGGTGGAAGGGTGAGAGTGCGTATAATCAATGGACTCAACATTAGTCATAAGAGCTCACATACTTATTGCAAAAATCTATTAGTTATCGAGACAAAGTACTACGCGCATGCTCCTAGGGGATAGATTGGTAGGAAAAGACCATCGCTCGTCCCCGACCGCCACTCATAAGAATGACATTCAATAAATACATCATGCTCCGACTTCTTAACATAAGGGTTCACCGTACGTGCATGCTACGGGAATCACAAACTTCAACACAAGTATTTCTCAAATTCACAACTACTCAACTAGCATGACTCTAATATTACCATCCTCATATCTCAAAACAACCATCAAGTATCAAACTTCTCATAGTATTCAATGCACTTTATATGAAAGTTTTTATTATATCCCTCTTGGTTGCCCATCATATTAGGACTAGTTTCATAACCAAAGCAAACTACCATGTTGTTCTAAAGACTCTCAAAATGATATAAGTGAAGCATGTGAGTTCATCTATTTGTTCAAAATAAAACTACCACCATGCTCCAAAAGATATAAGTGAAGTACTAGAGCAAACAACAAACTACTTTGAAAGATATAAGTGAAGATCAATGAGTAGTTGAATAATTATGCAACTATGTGAAGACTCTCTAACATTTAATAATTTCAGATCTTGGTATTTTATTCAAACAACAAGCAAAACAAAAGAAAATAAAATGACGCTCCAAGCAAAACACATATCATGTGGCGAATAAAAATATAGCTCCAAGTAAAGTTACAGATGAACGAAGATGAAAGAGGGGATGCCTTCTGGGGAATCCCCAAGATTAGGCTCTTGCCACTCCTTATTCCATAGTCCATCGAATCTTTACCCAAAACTTGAAAACTTCACAACACAAAACTTAACAGAAAACTTGTAAGCTCTGTTAGCGAAAGAAAACAAAACACCACTTCAAGGTACTGTAATGAACTCATTCTTTATTTATATTGGTGTTAAACATACTGTATTCCAACCTCTCTATGGTTTATAAACTATTTTACTATCCATAGATTCATTAAAATAAGGAAACAACACACCAAAAACAGAATCTGTCAAAAACAGAACAGTCTGTATTAATCTGGATCAAACGTATACTTCTGGAAATCATAAAATTCTCAAATAAATAGTAGTACCTGAGTAATTTTTCTATTAATCATCTGCAAAAAGAATTAACTAAATAGCACTCTCGAGTAAAAAAATGGCAGAAAATCTCGTGAGCGCTAAAGTTTCTGTTTTTTACAGCATGATCGCAAAGACTTCACCCAAGTCTTCCCAAAGGTTCTACTTGGCACAAATACTAATTAAAAATTAAAAACACATATAAACATAGGCTATATGAATTATTTATTACTAAACAGTAACAAAAAGCAAATAACAAAAATAAAGTTGGGTTGCCTCCCAACAAGCGCTGTCGTTTAACGCCCCTAACTAGGCATGATGATTTCAATGATGCTCACATAAAGGATTGGATTTGAAACATAAAGAGAGCATCATGAAGAATATGACTAGAACATTTAAGTCTAACCCACTTCCTATGCATAGGGATTTTTTGATCAAACAACTTATGGGAACACGAATCAACTTGCATAGGAAGGTAAAACAAGCATAACTTCAAAACTTTAAGCACATAGAGACGAAACTTGATATTATTGCAATTCCTACAAGAATATATTCCTCCCTCATTATAATTTTCAGTAGCATCATGAATGAATTCAACAATATAACTAGCACCTAAAGCATTCTTTTCATGATCTACAAGCATAGAAAATTTACTACTCTCCACATAAGCAAGATTCTTCTCATTCAGAATAGTGGGAGTATCATAAGAAACTTGAATACTATAAATTGTTTCCACATTAAAAGAGTAATGTTCAGAAAAGGGGTAACCATAATCATGAAAAGTTTTATAAATATAATCACTACTTTTTATAGCATAAGTATCATCACAATAATCATCATAAGTAGGAGGTATGCTATCATCATTATAAATATGCATATGAAAATTTGGGAGACTAAAAATATCATCTTCATTAAACGTAGCATCCCCAAGCTTGGGACAAACATTAATTGCAGCAAATATATTCTCAAAAATATCATCTTCATCAAACATAGCATCCCCAAGCTTGGGCCTTTTCATATCATAAGCATAATCACTCCCATAATTAATAGTATGGATAGCACCAATAGTATAGCAATTATCATATTCTTGCAAGCAAGTGCCAAAAAGATTTTCAAGATCATAAGAAGTATCATTATCTTCCACAATTATATTTTCATGAGGCACAATAGTAATAGGAGCAGCATTATTTGGGGGAGATATCTTTTTATCTCTCTTCCTTTTTCTTTTCTTTTCTTCTTCACCACATCATGTGTGGGTTCAATCCTCTTTTTGGAGCTCCTTATTAATGAGATTGGTTGAATAGGAGGCTCCTCCTCGTTACCTGATTCATCATAAGAAATAATAGGAGGATATTGGGAAGTCTCTTCCCTTTCATTAATATTCTCTTCATCTTCTACTTGTTTTCTTTTCTTTATGTAACTGGCAATATAAGGATTTTCAATACAATTCACCGCACAATACATATAAATTTCTTCTAGATCAAAATTAAGAAGTTTATAACGGGCAAATTCTGGAAGATAATTAGTTATACGTTTCATTTCTTCGTAACCCATAAGCAAACTAAGTTCATTATGATGTGCAAGAGAAATCAAATCATCACAATTTTTGGAAACGATTAGATCATGATACAATTTGCATCGGATGGTTAAATGACCACGTTCATTGCAAAGCTCACAAGAATGGCCAAGGAAATTTAAATTTTCAGCACAATCATCTAGCCTTTCTTGCAACAATTTAGTTTCTAAGTAGTTATGCCTCATACAATATCTAGCTTCCCTATTTGGTGTGTACTTACAAACCCAATGCGCTCCAAAAAAAATTGACATGTTTATAGGAGACATTTTCATCATAACTAGTGCAATCATCATTAGTACCATGGGTATTCAAGGAGTTCATACTAACAACATTGCAATCATGCTCATCATTCAAAGATTTTGTGCCAAACATTTTAATGCATTCTTCTTCTAACACTTTGGCACAATTTTCCTTTCCATCATACTCACGAAAGATATTAAAAAGATGAAGCGTATGAGGCAAACTTAATTCCATATTTTTTTAATTTTCTTTTATAAACTAAACTAGTGATAAAACAAGAAACTAAAAGACTCATTGCAATATCTAAAGATATACCTTCAAGCACTCACCTCCCCGGCAACGGCGCCGAAAAAGAGCTTGATGTCTACTAGACAACCTTCTTCTTGTAGACGTTGTTGGGCCTCCAAGTGCAGAGGTTTGTAAGACAGTAGCAAATTTCCCTCAAGTGGATGACCTAAGGTTTATCAATCCGTAGGAGGCGTAGGATGAAGATGGTCTCTCTCAAGCAACCCTGCAACCAAATAACAAAGAGTCTCTTGTGTCCCCAACACACCCAATACAATGGTAAATTGTATAGGTGCACTAGTTCGGCGAAGAGATGGTGATACAAGTGGTATATGATAGTAGATATAGGTTTTTGTAATCTGAAAATATAAAAACAGCAAGGTAACTAATGATAAAAGTGAGCGTAAACGGTATTGCAATGCGTTGAAACAAGGCCTAGGGTTCATACTTTCACTAGTGCAAGTCCTCTCAACAATAATAACATAATTGGATCACATAACTATCCCTCAACATGCAACAAAGAGTCACTCCAAAGTCACTAATAGCGGAGAACGAACGAAGAGATTATGGTAGGGTACGAAACCACCTCAAAGTTATTCTTTCCAATGAATCGTTGGGTTATTCCTATAAGTGTCACAAACAGCCCTAGAGTTCGTACTAGAATAACACCTTAAGACACAAATCAACCAAAACCCTAATGTCACCTAGATACTCCAATGTCACCTCAAGTATCCGTGGGTATGATTATATGATATGCATCACACAATCTCAGATTCATCTATTCAACCAACACATAGAACCTCAAAGAGTGCCCCAAAGTTTCTACCGGAGAATCACGACGAAAACGTGTGCCAACCCCTATGCATAGGTTCATGGGCGGAACCCGCAAGTTGATCACCAAAACATACATCAAGTGAATCATGTGATATCCCATTGTCACCACAGATATGCACGGCAAGACATACATCAAGTGTTCTCAAATCTTTAAAGACTCAATCCGATAAGATAACTTCAAAGGGGAAACTCAATCCATTACAAGAGAGTAGAGGGGAGAAGAAACATCATAGGATCCAAATATAATAGCAAAGCTCGCAATACATCAAGATCGTATCACCTCAAGAACACGAGAGAGAGAGAGATTAAACACATAGCTACTGGTACATACCCTCAGCCCCGAGGAAGAACTACTCCCTCCTCATCATGGAGAGCACTGGGATGATGAAGATGGCCACCGGAGAGGGTATCCCCCTCCGGCAGGGTGCCGGAACGGGTCTAGATTGGCTTTCGGTGGCTACGGAGGCTTCTGGCGGCGGAACTCCCGATCTATTGTGCTCCCCGATTGTTTTAGGGTATATGGAAATATATAGGAGGAAGAAGTACGTCAGGGGATCCACGAGGGGCCCACGAGGGTGGAGGGCGCGCCCAGGGGGGGTGGGCGCGTCCCCCTGCCTCGTGGCTTCCTCGTTGCTTCCCTTACGTGGACTCCAAATCTCCCGGGTTGCTTTCCTTTCAAAAATAAGTTCCGTGAAGTTTCAGGTTAATTGGACTCCATTTGATTTTCCTTTTCTGTGATACCCTAAAACAAGGTAAAAACAGAAACTGGCACTGGGCTCTGGGTTAATAGGTTAGTCCCAAAAATAATATAAAAGTGTATAATAAAGCCCATAAACATCCAAAACAGATAATATAATAGCATGGAACAATAAAAAATTATAGATACGTTGGAAATGTATCAGCCCACGAGGCAGGGGGCGCACCCAGGGGGTAGGGCGCGCCCCCACCGTCGTGGATGGTGAGTGGCCCCCTCCGGTACTGTGACGCCCCGAGACCGATGTGCCAGGTGTCTTCCAATTACTCGCTGCGTTGCCATGTATTTCGCTTGCGTGTTGCATCTTGTCATGTCATCATGTGCATTGCATCATCATGTTTTCAAAACTTGCATCCGTCCGGGTTCCCCAGTTCTCTCTATTGTCCGTTCCGAGTCCAGACACACTTGCACGCGCCCGCGGCTTGTCCGAAATAGTATTTTATAAGTGGCCGAAAAATGTTCTTGGAATGGGTTGAAAGTTGGCATGCGGTGTTGTTTTGTTGTTAGTAGGTCGCCTGCCAAGTTTCATCGCGTTCGGAGTTCGTTTGGTGCCCCAACGGATAACTATAGCGGCATTATAGTCGGTCAAACGTCGGACGTTTTCGGTCTCCGGAACAAGTCGCCGGGTCTCTCTCTTCTCTTCTCTCAGCCCAAGCCGTCTACACAGTCCTCTGCATACCGCCAGGCCCAACCTAACCTCTCTCATCAGCCCGCGGCCCTCCTCGCGCGCGTCCGAAAGCTGTCCTGGACCCGACCCGGACAGTCGTCGTTGTTGGATTCGGATCATCCCCTAAATCTTTCGGTTTCTTATTTGATCTACACTAACCTAATTGTCCCGAGCCATCCGATTATAATCGGAGGGTCCAGATTACCCTCATACTCCCTATTATCATCCACCTACTATATATAGGGGCCTCCCCTATTTCATTTCTAGTTAACCTAGACCCTAGGCAGACTAACTCCCTCCAATCCCACAGCCGCCGCCACTCTCTTTCCTTGGGATCGCTCCCGATCCAAAAACCCATCGGGCCAACCAACTTCTCCCCTTGACCCTCCCAGATCCACCTCTCCAATCAGCCTCCGACCACCTCCCTGGTTTACCGCGCCGCCCAAACCATAGCAACCAACCATCATCCTCCTACCTCCTGCTCGAGCAAGCACGGCCACGGCCATGCTCACCGAAGTTCTGTACCTACCCAAGCTGCTCCACCTCCGTTGTCGTCCCAGCGGAGCCCCGTCCTCCCGAGCTCTCCCGCAGGCAGCCCAGTGGCCGATTCAGTGGGGATCGGGGTGGCTACCCGTGCAACGAACAGGAGCACAAGCTCCTCCTTCCACACCCCGCAGCCGAGGAACGCCCCGACCCCGTTGTTCCTCGCCGAACCAGCAGATGGACCTCGCCGCCCTTGCTCAAGGTCGCGACAGTCGCTCCGAACTGCAAGTCCTCCTCAGTGCATCGCTCCTCTATTTCTCACTAGCTCCTGCTGCTGTCTCTAACCGCGTCGTCGCCGTGTTCTTCTTCAAGGACTGCACCACCGGGTCGGAACTCAGGAAGTGCTCCTCCACCGTTGTTGTTCTGCCGGAGCACCGGTGCCGCGGATCCGCCCCTCGTTAGCCTGTCTTCCCCATCTCCAGGCTCCCCTGCAACTTCTACTACCGCCTCGTTCCTCTCGTGCGAGACAAGCCGGCGCTTCGTCCTGCTCGATCCTGCCGCACCCGGTGACCGCGCAAGCGAGCGCCCGTCTGCGCCAAGTCAATCGGCCCTGTAACCGCTGACCTCGTCGGTGAGCATTCAGTTAGCAGCAGCCCCGTCAAATTCGTCCTCCTCTGAACCTGGCCGTCCTCCTCTTCTCGTGCGGCTAGCGGCCTTGACAGCGACCTCCAGGACGAGCGCTGCACCCTGCTTCTTCCTCCTCCTTGAAGAGATGCCCCTGGCCTCGTCTCCAGCCAGAACCGGCATCCCCGACCTCCATCGCCCGGATCCGGCGACTCTTGCCGCCGCCAAGAACC
Source organism: Triticum urartu (assembly GCF_003073215.2). NCBI lineage: Eukaryota > Viridiplantae > Streptophyta > Magnoliopsida > Poales > Poaceae > Triticum > Triticum urartu. The sequence continues at coordinate 177,232,096 of NC_053024.1, read as the reverse complement.
TCGCTGGAGTCCACCAGTGCCGGCATCCTCTTCCTTGCCATGCTTTGCCGTGGCCTCTGCTTCCTCTGCGACTGCGAGGAGCAGAACGCTCGTCCCGTGCCCACGCGCGTTGACCATGCCAGCGCCAGGCCCAGCTCCAGTGCCGCGTGGGCCACAGGCAGCCCAGTCCAGCGCGCCCCTTGCTTGCCGATCTTCCATCGAACGGGCCAAGGCCCATGGTGAGGACGTGCCCGCCCTCTATATGCCTTTGCTGGGCCAGTTTAGTTTCAGCCCGTGGTCATTTTTTTCCCTTGGACGTTTTGCTAAATATCCTGAACATGCATATTACAGAAATGCCAATTTCTTGCATTGCTCATAATTAAATAACCGTGCATCGGTTTTAAATGTTTTATATATGAAACTTGCTTAGAGTTTTGTCTAGATTCATAATATCCAACTTTCATCTATGTTTGAAATGTTTAAAATGATGTTTAATTAAATTTGCTCCTATGTCATGTTAAAATGGTTTAATTCATAACTAAATAACCGTAGCTCCAAACCTAACAAACTTTATATGTAAATGGGGTGGAAAAATGCTAGTTTAACTTGATGCACTCTTCTAGCTTCTTTAACAACTCTAAAATATGGTTTAGGGCAGATCAGTACCATAACCAAAATATGCACATGAGGATTTTTCTGGACTTGTTGTTTGTTGTTTCGGCCTCATTTAAACTTGCCTAGATAGGTAGTTTCATTATGCTTCACCTCTTGCCATGCTAACAACATTTAATCTTGTTGGACTTGTTTTACCATTGTCGAAGATGTCTTGTAACCTGGATGCCGAGCCTAATCGGATTGTCTTGGGAGAAGGAATATCCTTCATTGACCGTGAGAGCTTGTGATTGGCTAAGTTGGGACACCCCTACAGGGATTTGACCTTTCGAAAGCCGTGCCCGCGGTTATGGGCAGATGGGAATTTGTTAATGTCCGGTTGTAGAAAACCTGAAGTTGACCTTAATTAAAATACATCAACCGCGTGTGTTACCGTGATGGTCTCTTCTCGGTGGGGTCCGGGAAGTGAACACGGTGTTGGAGTTATGCTTGACGTAGGTTGTTCTAGGATCACTTCTTGATCATAGTTGTTCGACCGTGCTTTTGCCTTCTCTTCTCGCTCTCATTTGCGTATGTTTAGCCACCATATATGCTAGTCGCTTGCTGCAGCTCCACCTCATACCTTTTACCTTACCTATAAGCTTAAATAGTCTTGATCGTGAGGGTGTAAGATTGCTGAGTCCCCCTGACTCACAGTTACTTCCAAAACCAGTTTGCAGGTGCCGATGTTACCGAGCAGGTGACGCAACCAAGCTCAAGGAGGAGCTCGATGAAGATCTTGTCCTTTGTGTTGTTTCATTCTAGTTGATCAGTAGTGGAGCCCAGTTGGGGTCGATCGGGGATCTGTGTAGCATTTGGGGTAGTCTTCTTTTATTTTGGGTTCCGTAGTCGGACCTTGATTGTATCTGGATGATGTAATGCTTTATTCATGTATTTGTGCGAAGTGGCGATTGTAAGCCAACTATGTATCTTTTCCCTTATTGTATTACATGGGTTGTTTGCGAAGATTACCTCACTTGCGACATTGCTTTCAATGCGGTTATGCCTCTAAGTCGTGCTTCGACACGTGGGAGATATAGCCGCATCGAGGGTGTTACAAGTACTTCTTGCGCTCAGTATTTTTTATATATTCTGGAAATAACTTCCGTGAAGTTTCAGGACTTTTGGAGCTGTGCAGAATAGGTCTCTAATATTTGCTCCTTTTCCAGCCCAGAATTCCAGCTGCCGGCATTCTCCCTTTTTATGTAAACCTTGTAAAATAAGAGAGAATAGGCATAAGTATTGTGACATAATGTGTAATAATAGCCCATAATGCAATAAATATTGATATAAAAGCATGATGCAAAATGGACGTATCAACTCCCCCAAGCTTAGACCTCGCTTGTCCTCAAGCGAAAGCCAAAATCGAAAATATGTCCACATGTTTAGAGATAGAGGTGTCGATAAAAATAAAATACGGACATGGGGGCATCATGACCATTCTTAGAACAATAACATATATATATATATATATTGTCATATGATCTCTTATGCTAAAGTAACAATTCAATCACAATTTCAAGTATGAATCATAAACTTCATTGAGAACCAACAAAATCTAATCTCAGTCATTGCGGCAATTGCAATTTATCATAACATAGGAAAGAGTCAATATAAGAGCTTTTCAGCAGGTCCACATACTCAACCATCTTTTAGTCCTTCACAATTGCTAACACTCACGCAATATTTATGGGTATGAAGTTTTAATCGGACACACAGAAAGATAGGGGCTTATAGTTTTGCCTCCCAACGTTTTACCTCAAGGGTAATGTCAACAATAATAGTTCTTGAAGACTCACATCCAATTAGCTATATATATCAGGATCTTTCCAACACATTGTTCTTGCCAAAGGATAAAATGTAAAAAGGAAAGGTGAAGATCACCATGACTCTTATGTAAGGTAGAAGATGAAAGCAAAAGTTAGGCCCTTTGCAGAGGGAAGCAGAGGTTTTCATGCGCTTTTATGGTTGGATGCACACACTCTTAATATAAAATAACGTCACTTTATATTGCCAATTGTGATATGGACCTTTATTATGAAGTCCGTCGCTTTTATTTCTTCCATATCACAAGATCATATAAAGCTTATTTTCTCCGCACTAATAAGTCATACATATTTAGAGAGCAATTTTTATTCCTTGCACCGATGACAACTTACTTGAAGGATCTTACTCAATCCATAGTTAGGTATGGTGGACTCTCAAGGAAAAAATGGGTTTAGGGATATTTGGAAGCACAAGTAGTATCTCTACTTGGTGCAAAGAAATTGGCTAGCATGAGAGGGAAAGGCAAGCTCAATATGTTGGATGATCCATGACAATATAATTTATCTCAGATGTAAGAAAACATAACCCATTACGTTGTCTTCCTTGTCCAACGTGAACTCTTAGCATGTCATACTTTTAATGAGTGCTCACAATCATAAAAGATGTCCAAGATAGTATATTTATATGTGAACCTCTCTTTCTTTATTACTTCCTATTCATTGCAACGATGACCAAAACTATGTTTGTCAACTCTCAACAACTTTTATTCATCATACTCTCTATATGTGAGCTCATTACTTTCCATAAGATCCATATGATCTCTTTGTTTCTTTTTATTTCTTCTCTTATTTTATTCCCTCAAGATCATAGCAAAATAATAAATCCCTTGAATCAGCACTAATCTTTATTATATATAGCTCATGGACTCGATTACATAGAAGGATCATAAAGCAAAACTCACAACTAGATCATACTAAAACTTTATTCTACTAGATCAAGATATTATCAAAATGATCGAACCAAGAAAAATGGTAAAGATAAAAGTTGTGATGGTGATACGATACTAGGGCACTCCCCCAAGCTTGGAAGTTGCCAAGGGGAGTGCCCATACCCATGTGGCTATATCTCTTTTGCTGGTGAAGGAGATGGAGGTGATAATGGATAGTCGAACATCGAGCGTAAGAGGTCCTCCAACTTGCGGATAATGCCCTTGAGTGCGACAATATGCTCCTTCAACAAAATATTTTCACGTGTGAGATACTTGTTTCGTATACGAGCTAACTCAATCATCTTGAAAGCTTCGATCTCAGTTAGGGTAAGAAGATTGTGATCAAGTTGAAGGATGTCTTCTGCTGCCGGAACTTGGTCCTCCGTGGCCTTCTTGATCCCTTCATCCTTGTTAATCTCCATGGGTTCTTCCCTCTTCATCTCTATCTTCATTAGCCAAGCATCGTTGTCACCATTGTTGGAGGAGGGGGGCGACATGATGCCTGACCTTGACAACCCTGACAGAAAACAGCTCGAAACAAGAACAAAGGATATTTGTGTGGTACGGAGGTCAAAACCTTCAGGAGATTATATAATGAATTTTTACCGACCAAAAGAAGTATCGTGCAAGAAAACGGATTCTGGAGAGCACACGAGGTGCCCACGAGGCAGGGGGCACTCCCAGGGGGTAGGGCGCGCCTCCCACCCTCGTGGAAGCCTCGTGTCCTTCCCGGACTGCTTCTTATTTTCCTGTTTTTCTAAATATTCCAAAATGGAAAAAAATTGTCATTAGAGTTGTTTTGGAGTCAGTTTACTTACCGTACCACATACCTATTCCTTTTCGGAGTCTGAAACGTTCTAGAAAGTGTCCCTTATGTATTCCTCCGGAGTTACGGTTCCAATGATATTAGTTTCAACATTTATAGGATTACCTGAGATATAATGTTTGATTCTTTGACCATTCACCACCTTTGGATTTATGCCTTCGAAGTTGTTGATTTTTATGGCACCGGAACGATAGACTTCCTCGATAACATAAGGACCTTCCCATTTAGAGAGAAGTTTTCCTGCAAAAAATCTTAAACGAGAGTTGTATAACAATACATAATCACCTACATTGAACTCACGCTTTTGTATCCTTTTATCATGCCATCTTTTAACTTTTTCTTTAAATAGTTTGGCATTCTCATAGGCTTGGGTTCTCCACTCATCAAGTGAGCTAATGTCAAATAACCTCTTCTCATCGGCAAGTTTGAAATCATAATTGAGCTATTTAATGGCCCAATATGCCTTATGTTCTATCTCAAGAGGTAAATGACATGCTTTACCATAAACCATTTTATACGAAGACATACCCATAGGATTTTCATATGCAGTTCTATAGGCCCATAATGCATCATCAAGTTTCTTGGACCAATTCTTTCTAGATCTATTAACAATGTTTTGCAAAATTAATTTGAGCTCTCTGTTACTCAATTCTACTTGACCACTAGACTGTGGGTGATAAGGAGATGCAATTCTGTGATTAACGTCATACTTAGCAAGCATTTTACGAAAGGAACTATGAATAAAATGTGAACCACCATCAGTCATTAAATATCTAGGGACTCCAAACCTCGGGAAAATAACTTCTTTAAGCATCTTAATAGACGTGTTATGATCAGCACTACTAGTTGGAACAGTGTAACATCCCAAATTTTCAATTTGGAATGTTATACATTAGATCATCATTGCATATCATATTTTATTGCATTTTGGCTAGATCCAAGAAATTCCACGCAACTCAAGGACCCGCGGAGAGAGTTGGGAATTTCGTTATTTTCATATTTAAGCTTTTCTCAAATTTTGAAAAGAGTATCATTTGATTTTAATTATTTTATCTTCAAATATTACTTTTATAAAAATAAAAGATAGAGGATAAAATGACTTCCTAAAATTAAGGAAATATTGGAGATTTAATATTAAAATCAAATAAGGATTTTATTCGGAGTTTTATCGCTATTTTATTTGAATTAGGAAAAAAGTGTGTTTTTCATAATTGCATTTTAGGCCCAAATAAATGTTCACCTTGTCCGGCCTATTTTTAGAGGACGGGAAAAATTTATTTTTGGATTTTTGTAGTCCGTTTAGTATTTCTTTTCTTTCTTTTTCTGCGCATCGGATTAAAAAAAAGGTAGTCGACTTCGGGCCGTACCCGGCCAGGAGACCTCGGGCCGGCCCTCTTATAAGCCGCGCCCCGCACCCGAGCCAGCCCAGCCGCGCCCCGCCTCTGAACCCTAACCCTAGCCGTCGCGCCGCCGCTGCCGCACCGCTGCCGCCGCCCCGCGCCGCCGCCGCCGCCCCATGCCGCCGACGCCGTCGAGCCGTCGCCGCCGCCTGCGCTGCCGCACACTACCGCGCCGCCGCCTCGCGCCGCCCATCGCCGCCGACCGCCGCCGCTGGAGCCGCCGCGCCACCGCCATTGGAGTACGAGGTAGCCGCCATTTTTTAAAAAAACCGATCGGTTTTATTTCGTAAACCCTAGTTTTCATTTTTTTACATCCGATTCGTTTTTTTCCAGTTTAGTTATTTAGCGGACGTTCGTCCATACGTTCGTTTTAACAAATGGTTTTCACCGTTTAGCCGCAGACAACGGACATTCGTTCGTTAGCCTGTTCATCAGTTTTTCTTTTTCTCAGATTTTTCCGCGATTATTTTTGATCGCGATTTCTAATCCGATTTTCATTTTAGTTTATCTTTTCGCTCGTTTATCGGAATCAGGCGATTCAAGTGCCTAGATCTTCGTCCCAAAGCCCTCTTTCCGTTTAACCAACTTGAACAAGATTTTGGTACAGTAAAATTTGACTTTAGTCCATATTAGTAATCGAATCTTGTTTCTTTCGCCGTTTGGGTTTCATTGCTCCGTTTGATTTGATTCTTTTTGCAAACCAGAGTTCTTAAGTTGAACTTTCTGGTTAGATCTTCTTATTAGTGTTTTACACATGCTTCTTCACTTGTTTGCTTATGTATGCTATTGTTTGTTTGTTTGCGATAAAACACCCGGAGTGCGAAGCGTGCTACTAAGAGTCTCTAGGTTTTGCGGATCATCAGCAAGGCAAGTAACACTTTGATCATACCCTTTATCACCCAGTTTTATGCATTAGTTCCAAACCTCAAACATTGCATGGTTAGGACTTGATAACATGTGGGATTGGGAAGTAGTTGATGAGGTAGAACCTATTGCCCTGTTAATATCAAACCCTTGGGAGTCACTTCTACGTATTGCTTATATTGCCATGCTATGCTCGTAGACGTGGTTTGGGTGAGTGAATCCATGACAGATGTGAGATTGTTAATTAATGGTTCAACTTAAGGTGGCAACTTTAATACACATCTGGTGGATTTCTTGTCGGGCACCTGGAGAATCCAGTGTTGTCCTAGGATATCTCGAAGTACCCGTGTGATAATCCTAAGGTCCGCCACCTAGGCTCAAAGGGAACTGAGATATTTCATGCTAGAAACTTTCATGTGCCGCCACAAGCTATTATGTGCTCTAGCATAGTTGAGTAAGTTGCATGACCTCTTCCAGTGGTAGGCTAGCAGATGTAGAGGGGTGTAGGTTGGTACTGTCTACCCGGGATTAGAGTTAATGCTTCTGAAAGACTGTGTCTCGGTCATCCGTTTCTCAAACACAATGTGGTGCGAGAAATCCAACGGAGGAGATCGACTCTTGTGGGGAAAAGTGCGCAAACCTCTGCAGAGTGTACAAACTAATCATGGTTAGCCGTGTCCCCGGTTATGGACATCTTGAGTATCTAGTACTTGGATTGTCATATGTATCTCATCACTCTAATTTAATATTGATGGATTGATAATTACTTTTAATTGGGATTGAGTTGGAGGAACCTTCTCAATGATGTTTCAACTACCATGATAGTTAAATAAAATCTATTCCTTTGTTGTAGGAAAAAATTGGCTTTACGCAAAACTTTAACCATAGAGCTTTCCACCAGCCAAATATGCATATAGTGATAGCATTATTCTGTTCTTGCTCTATTGTGTTATATTGCCAGCATATTCCATGTGCTGACCCATTTTCGGGCTGCAACATATTATGTTGCAGACTTTTCAGACAAGGAGTAAGGTTCGTTAGGTCGTTGCCGTGCAGCTCAGCTATGCCGTTGGAGTTGATGGACTCACTTTATCTTCCAAGCCTTACGCTGCTATCGTATTAGATGGCCTTAAGCCATATTTATTGAAATAAGTTCTCTTTTGAGACATTCTATGTAATAAGTGTGTGATTGCTAGTCTGTTATAAATCCTTCGAGTATTGTGTGTGTCAGCATTACCGATCCAGGGATGACACTGAAGCACAGAGACTTGACCGTTTGAGGTCGGGTCGCTACAAGATGGTATCAGAGCACACGCTGAGTGTAGGACACGACCATTAAGCTAAAGCCCTAGATCACTACTCTCTTCTCATTTCTGACTCCTCTCCATTTTCTTCTCTTTAGGATGGCGGACGCAAGGAACAAGTTTGCACAACCAGATGAAGAAGCACCTTTTGAATGACACTTGAAGGAAGTCACTAAGTACCTGAACATTGGAATACCAAGCTTCACCAGGACTTACAACGCCACTTTACCAGAAGAGGAGCGATGGAAGATTCAAGTTCAAGTTCCAGGAAGGACATTCGCGCCAGTCACTAAACCCATAGAGTTTTCCTTTGATGCACCAACCTGGAGTCTAGGAAAGAGTATGGTAGCTCACATCACCATAGTACACATTGGAGAAGTTTACCATAAGGAGCTTAAGGATACTATCTACCAGATTTGTGGGTGCCGAGATGAGCAATGGGAGATGATCAGCACCCGGACTGATAAATCAATCGCATCTTTCATCCAGGAGTTAAACCAGCACATTCGTCGCCAGGAGAACCAGATGTGTGCAGGCATGATAGATCTGAAGAAGGCGATGACAAGGATCACAGAACTGGAGGAAGAACTCAGGGCTACTCGCGAAGATTACGAGGAGGAAATCGTCGTACTAGTGGAGAAGAATGACGATCTGGAAAGGAAGCTAGGAGTATTCATGGGAGACCCCGCGCCAGGAGGAGAAGACGATGAACCCAAAGAGATTCATTCTGAGGACTACATCATCATCGACGACACCGACTCGGACCCCAACAATAGCGATGATGACTATGAAGATGAAGCTGGAGCATACATCATGGAGTCTTCGACCGATCAATATTTCTAGTAGACCATCACATCAGTAGTAGTATTCCACCATGTATATAGTATGGTCCGAGCACTTCTGTAACGATAGTTAGATCGATTGTATGCCCTTGCTTGCTTGATTAAGTGATATGATTGTGTTTGTCTCATGTGCATATTGGTAGTGTTTTTCTCACTAGACCTCATTCTATTCTATGCTCTTCCCTCTAAACCCTCAGATGCCTCCGAGACATGACCCCGGATTTACTTTCCCACCGAAGCTCACTCAGTTGATCCAGCAATAGAATACACTGATGCTGTTGTTAGTTCAGAACCAAGGCAACAACAGCAACAACCCACCACCACCACCATTTGACAACTTAGCCCGCTTTCTGAGGTTGCAGCCGCCGATGTTTTCCAGTAGCACCGAGCCGATAGTGGCAAATGATTGGCTCCGCATGATTGGAAGGGAGTTAACCACTGCAGGATGTACATATGCTGAGAAGGTGCGTTTTGCCGCACATCAGTTGGATGGACCAGCAGCCTCATGGTGGGAGAATTACACAGTCACCTACCCTATAGCCATTGTTACATGGGATCGGTTTCAGCAAGCATTCCGCACCGCCCATGTCTCAACGGGATCTATGAGCATGAAGAAGTGTGAGTTTCACAACTTGCGCCAAGGGAACCGTACTGTGGGGCAGTACATGGATGAATTTAGTAAGCTGTCTCGTTATCCTGACGATGTGGCCACAGATGCTGCGAAGCAGGAGAAGTTTATGGAAGGGCTGAACGATGAGATGAGCATGCAATTGATGGTGGAAACATTTAACAACTACCAGGAGTCGGTAGACAAGGCTCTTATGATTGAAGGGAAGCAACAGCAAATTGAGAGCCGCAAAAGGAAGTATGTACAAGGAAGGTACAACTCAGGAGCCCAGAAGAAGCCTCGTCTAACCCCGAACTCGGGAGTACTTGCTCATACCCATGGAGGTCATAACCACAACGGAGGAAGTTCGCATAACCACAATGGTTCCAAGAATGGGACTGGGAACGGAAAAAGCAACAATCAGAACCGCTCCAATCCAGCCACACACGCCAAGAGAGACCTAAGTCACATTACTTGCTTCAAGTGCGAGAAGACTGGACACTATGCCACGGAGTGCCCGGAAGCAAACAATGGAAACGGTAATGGGAGCGCTGGGAAGAAGCCCAATCCATTCAACAAAGGACATGTGAACCACATTAACGTGGAGGAGGTTGAAGGGCAGCCAGACGCAGTTATCGGTAAGTTTTTGGTTAAGTCGTTTACCGCCCTTGTTCTTTTTGATACTGGTGCATCACATTCATAAATATCAAGGGGATTCGTGGATAAATTTAAACTAGCAACTCAAGCCCTTAGGACCCCTCTATTAGTAAATTCACCTGGAGCAGAGTATATGGCTAGCCGATGGTGCGACCAGATACCCTTAACCATTGGTAGCCATGTTTTCCCGTCTGACTTGATAATTTTGGAGTCACAAGGATTGGATGTGATATTAGGCATGGACTGGATGTCAAAGTATGGAGGAAGCATTGATTGTGCTAGTAAATCAATTTATCTCACCACCCCGGAGGGAAAAAGGATCAAGTATGTATCTAGGCATGCGCCTAGGAGGAGCCAAGTAAATACCCTCACGGGAGTTGTTCAGGAGGAAGTGCCTGTAGTGAAGGATTACCCAGAGGTTTTTCCCGAGGAGTTACCAGGCATGCCACCGGATCGAGACATCAAGCTTTTGATAGAGCTATTGCTAGGTACGGGGCCAATATCAAAGAGACCCTATCGGATGCCCGCAAATGATCTGGAGGAGATTAAGAAGCAGATCAAGGAGTTATTGGAGAAAGGTTACATTCAACGGAGTTCATCACCATGGGGATCCCTAGTGCTTTTGGTTGAGAAGAAGGATAAGTCTCTAAGGATGGTTGTTGATTATCGTGCATTGAATGAGGTGACGATCAAGAACAAATACCCATTGCCGATGATCAATGATTTGTTTGACCAGTTGCAAGGAGCTAAGGTGTTTTTGAAGATCGATCTGTGATCAGGATATCACTAGCTAAAGATCCGGGAAAAGGATATACCTAAAACCGCATTTACCACAAGGTACGGGTTATATGAGTATACGGTCATGTCATTTGGACTGACTAGCACCCTTGCCTATTTCATGAGCATGGTGAACAAGGTGTTCATGGAATATTTGGATAAGTTTGTTGTGGTGTTCATTGATGATATAATGGTATACTCAAAGAATGAAGAGGAGCACAAGGAGCATTTGCGTTTAGTTCTCGAGAAACTTAGGGAACATCAGTTGTATGCCAAGTTGAACAAATGTGATTTTTGGTTGAAGGAAGTTGGATTCCTTGGACATGTCATATCAGGAGAAGGTATAGCAGTAGACCCCACCAAGGTTCAGTCTGTCACTGAATGGTTGGCACCCACTTCAGTTAGCGAGATCCGCAGTTTTCTTGGACTCGCATGATACTATCGGAGATTCATTGAGAATTTTTCCAAGATTGCGAAGCCAATGACGGAGTTATTGAAGAAGGATACCAAATTTAAATGGATGGAAGAATGTGAAGCGATTTCTCCGGAGTTAAAGAAACGTCTGACTACAGCCCCAATACTGATTCTGCTGGATATACGCAAGGATTTCCAAGTGTATTGCGACGCCTCTCGCTTAGGACTTGGAGGAGTACTGATAAAGGATGGAAGAGTTGTTTCGTATGCCTCGCGACAACTGAAACCATATGAGTTAAATTATGCCACACATTATTTGGAGTTGGCTGCCGTAGTGCATGCGTTGAAGACTTGGAGACCTTACCTTATTGGAAACCATTACGATGTGTACACTGACCATAAGAGTTTGAAGTACATTTTCACACAGAAGGAGCTGAACCTTAGGCAGAGGAGATGGTTGGAGCTTATAAAGGATTATGACATGAAGCTTCACTATCATCCAGGCAAGGCCAACGTCGTAGCAGACGCTTTGAGCCGGAAGAGTTATGCCAACACACTCATAAGCGCAGGATTGCCAAAGGAGTTGGCAGAGGATCTCAGGGAACTTCGATTGGAGATTGTCCCTAGAGGTTTTGTTGCAACAATGGAAGTTCAGTCTACATTGTTAGCAAAGATTCGAGAAGCTCAGAAGGATGACAAAGAGGTCGCCGAGATAAAAGAGAGAATGAGCAAAGGAAAGGCCAAAGGTTTTCGTGAGGATGAGCACGACACCTTGTGGTTTGAGGACCGTGTTTATGTGCCCAATAATGCAGAGATCAGGAAGTTAATACTTCAGGAGGCTCATGAATCACCATACTCGATACACCCCGGAAACACCAAGATGTATGTGGATTTAAAGGAGCGTTTCTGGTGGACTGGTATGAAGAAGGATAGTGCCGAGTATGTAGCTGTATGTGATGTATGTCAGAGAGTGAAGGCAGAACATCAAAAGCCAGCCGAATTATTACAGCCTATGCCGATACCCGAATGGAAGTGGGATAAGCTTGGCATGGATTTCATCACCGGATTGCCTAGGACCAAATCAGGATATGATTCTATATGGGTACTAGTTGATCGCTTGACCAAAGTAGCTCACTTTATCCCAGTGAAAACCACCTATACAAGTGCCAAGTTGGCCAAGATATACATGACCAAGATCGTATGTTTGCATGGAGTTCCAAGGACTATTGTATCAGATAGAGGAACCCAGTTTACCTCAAAGTTTTGGAATCAGTTGCATGAAACTTTGGGAACCAGACTGGAGTTCAGTACAGCTTTTCACCCGCAAACATATGGACAGACTGAGAGAGTCAACCAGATTCTGGAGGATATGTTGAGAGCTTGTGCACTAGATTACGGATCTAGTTGGGATGACAACTTGCCCTACGCAGAGTTCTCATACAACAACAGTTACCAGGCCAGTTTGAAGATGTCACCTTTCGAAGCCTTGTACGGAAGGAGGTGCAGGACACCGTTGTTGTGGGATGAAGTTGGAGACCGTCAGTTGTTCGGACCAGATTTGATTAAGGAATCAGAAGAGAAGGTTAAATTGATTAAAGATAGACTGAAGGTAGCTCAGTCCCGACAGAAGAGTTATGTAGATTCAAAATGCAAGGAGGTAGTCTATGAAATCGAAGACAGAGTGTATCTTCGAGTATCACCACTCTGAGGAGTTAAGCGCTTTGGAGTTAAGGGAAAGTTAGCGCCACGTTTTGTGGGACCATACAGAGTTTTCGAATGTATGGGAGAAGTTGCTTATAAGTTGGAATTACCCGAAGGATTGTCAGGAGTTCACGATGTGTTCCACGTTTCTCAGTTGAAGAAGTGCCACGCAGAGATGGCTGACATTCCTCTGAGAGATACAGTACCGCTGGAAGCGATTTTGTTGGATAATGATTTGACTTATGAGGAGAAACCAGTGAAGATCCTCGAGTTTGCTAGTCGGGTTACCCGCAGCAAGGTTATTAAGTTTAGCAAAGTTCAGTGGAGCCACCATACCGAGGACGAAGCCACCTGGGAACGAGAGGATGATCTTCGCAAAGACCACCCACACCTATTTTCTAGCCAACCCGAATCTCGAGGGCGAGATTCATCTTAAGGGGGGGTAGGTTTCTAACATCCCAAATTTTCATTTTGGAATGTTATACATTAGATCATAATTGCATATCATATTTTATTGCATTTTGGCTAGATCTTAGAAATTCCATGCAACTCAAGGACCCGCGGAGACAATTGGTAATTTCGTTATTTTCATATTTGAGCTTTTCTCAAATTTTGAAAAGAGGATCATTTGATTTTAATTATTTTATCTTCAAATATTTATTTTATAAAAATAAAAGAGAGAGGTTAAAATGACTTCCTCAAAAAAAGGAAATATTGGAGATTTAATATTAAAATCAAATAAGGATTTTATTCGGAGTTTTATCGCTATTTTATTTGAATTAGGAAAAAAAGTTCGTTTTTCAAAATTGCATTTTAGGCCCAAATAAATGTTCACCTTGTCCGGCCTATTTTTAGAGGACACGCAAGATTTATTTTGGGATTTTTGGAGTCCGTTTAGTATTTCTTTTCTTTCTTTTTCTGCGCGTCGGATTATTAAAAAAAGGTAACCGACTTCGGGCCGTACCCGGCCAGGAGACCTCGGGCCGGCCCTCTTATAAGCCGCGCCCCGCACCCGAGCCAGCCCAGGTGCGCCCCGCCCCCGAACCCTAACCCTAGCCATTGCGCCGCCGCCGCACCGCTACCGCCGCTCCGCGCTGCCGACGCCGTCGCGCCGCTGCCGCCACCCCGCTGCCGCCCGCGCCACCGCAAGTTGCCGCGGTTCCGCCTCGCACCGCCCGTTGCCGCCGACCGCCGCCGCTAGAGCTGTCGCACCACCGCCGCCGGAGTAGGAGGTAGCCGCCGGTTTTTTTATTAAAAAAACGATCAGTTTTATTTTGTAAACCCTAGTTTTCGTTTTTTTAGATCTGGTTTTTTTTTCTGGTTTAGCTATTTAGCGGACGTTCGTTTTAACGAACGGTTTTCACCGTTTAGCCACAGACAACGAACGTTCGTTCGTTAGCCTATTCGTCAGGTTTTCTTTTTCTCGCATTTTTCCACGATTATTTTCGATCGTGATTTCTGATCCGATTTTCATTTTAGTTTATCTTTTCACTCGTTTATCGGAATCAGGCGATTCAAGCGCCTAGATCTTCGTATCGAAGCCCTCTTTCCGTTTAACCAACTTGAGCAAGATTTTGGTACAGTAAAATTTGACTTTAGTCCAGATTAGTAATTGAATCTTGTTTCTTTTGCTGTCTGGGTTTCGTTGCTCCGTTTGATTTGATTCTTTTTGCAAACCGGAGTTCTTAAGTTGAACTTTCTAGTTAGATCTTCTTATTCGTGCTTTACCCGTGCTTCTTCGCTTGTTTGCTTATGTATGCTATTGTTTGTTTGTTTGTTTGCGATGGAACACCCGGAGTGCGAAGCGTGCTACTATGAGTCTCTAGGTTTTGCGGATCATCAACAAGGCACGTAACACTTTGATCATACCCTTTATCACCCAGTTTTTATGCATTAGTTCCAAACCTCAAACATTGCATGGTTAGGAGTTGATAACATGTGGGATTGGGAAGTAGTTGATGAGGTAGAACCTATTGCCCTGTTAATATCAAACCCTTGGGAGTTACTTCTACGTATTGCTTATATTGCCATGCTATGGTCGTAGACGTGGTTTGGGTGAGTGAATCCATGACCGATGTGAGATTGTTAATTAATGGTTCAACTTAAGGTGGCAACTTTAATACACATCTGGGTGATTGCTTGTCGGGCACCTGGAGAATCCAGCATTGTCCTAGGATATCCCGGAGTACCCATGTGATAATCCTAAAGTCCGCCACCCAGGCTCAAAGGGAACTGAGATATTTCATGCTAGAAACTTCCTTGTGCAGCCACAAGTTATTATGGGCTCTAGCATAGTTGAGTAAGTTGCATGACCTCTTCCAGTGGTAGGCTAGCAGATGTAGAGGGGTGTAGGTTGGTACTGTCTACCCAGGTTAGAGTTAATGCTTCTGAAAGGCTGTGTCTCGGTCATTCGTTTCTCAAACACAATGTAGTGCAAGAAATCCAACGGAGGAGATCGAGTCTTGTGGGGAAAAGTGCGCAAACCTCTGTAGAGTGTACAAACTAATCATGGTTAGCCGTGTCCCCGGTTATGGACATCTTGAGTATTTAGTACTTGGATTATCATATGTATCTCATCACTCTAATTTAATATTGTTGGGTTGATAATTACTTTTAATTGGGTTTGAGTTGGAGGAACCTTCTCAATGATGTTTCAACTACCATGATAGTTAGATAAAATCTATTCCTTTGTTGTAGGAAAAAATTGGCTTTACGCAAAACTTTAACCATAGAGCTTTCCACCAGCCAAATATGCATATAGTGATAGCATTATTCTGTTCTTGATCTACTGTGTTATATTGCCAGCAACGTATTATGTTGCAGACTTTTCAGACGAGGAGTAAGGTTCGTTAGGTCGTTGCCGTGCAGCTCAGCTATGCCGTTGGAGTTGATGGACTCACTTTATCTTCCAATCCTTCCGTTGTTATTGTATTAGATGGCCTTAAGCCATATTTATTGAAATAAGTTCTCTTTTGAGACATTCTATGTAATAAGTGTGTGATTGCTACTCTGTTATAAATCCTTCGAGTACTGTGTGTGTCAGCATTACCGATCCAGGGATGACACTGAAGCACAGAGACTTGACCATTTGAGGTGGGGTCGGTACAAATAGCTTCTACCCACTTAGTAACGTAATCAACAGTGACTAAAATATGTGTTTACCCATTAGAGGAAGGAAAAGGTCCCATATAATCAAAGCCCCAAACATCAAATGGTTCAATAACAAGTTAATAAACCATATGCATTTCTTGACCTCTACTGATATTACCAATTCTTTGACATTCATCACAAGACAAGATAAACTTACGGACATCCTTGAAGAGAGTAGGCCAATAAAAACCGGATTGCAATACCTTATGTGCAGTTCTACCTCCAGCATGGTGTCCTCCATAAGCCTCGGAGTGACACTTGCATAGGATTGTTCCTGTTCATGCTCAGGTACACAACGTCTAATAATACCATCTACTCCTTCTTTATAAAGATGTGGGTCATCCCAAAAGTAATGTCTCAAATCATAGAAGAACTTTTTCTTTTGCTGGTATGTGAAACTAGGTGGTATAAATTTAGCAACAATATAATTAGCATAATCAGCATACCATGGAGCAGTTCGAGAAGCATTTATGACATTTAATTGTTCATCAGGAAAGCTATCATCAATAGGTAGTGGGTCATCAAGAACATTTTCTAACCTAGACAAGTTGTCTACAACGGGGTTCTCATCTCCCTTTCTATCAATAATATACAAATCAAATTCTTGTAGAAAGAGAACCCATCTAATAAGTCTAGGTTTAGCATCTTTCTTTTCCATAAGATATTTAATGACAGCATGATCAGTGTGAATAGTTACTTTAGAATCAACAATATAAGGTCTGAACTTATGACAAGCAAATACAACTGCTAAGAATTCTTTTTCAGTAGTAGCATAATTTCTCTGGGCATTGTCTAGAGTTTTACTAGCATATTGAATAACATTTAATTTCTTATCAACTCTTTGCCCTAGAACAGCCCCTACGGCATAATCACTAGCATCACACATAATTTCAAAGGGTAAATTCCAATCAGGTGTCTGAACAATAGGTGCAGAAATCAAAGCTTTCTTAAGTATTTCAAATGCTTCTACACAATCATCATCAAAGACAAAAGGAATATCTTTTTGTAATAGGTTAGTCAGAGGCCGAGAAATTTTTGAGAAGTCCTTAATGAACCTCCTATAAAAACTGGCATGACCTAGGAAGCTTATTATACCTTTAATGTCCTTGGGACATGTCATCTTTTCAATAGCATCAACTTTAGCTTTATCAACTTCAATGCCTCTTTCAAAAATTTTATGCCCCAAGACAATACCTTCGTTAACCATAAAGTGGCATTTCTCCCAATTCAGAACAAGATTAGTTTCTTCACATCTATGCAAAACTCGATCAAGGTTGCTCAAGCAATCATCAAAAGAGGATCCATAAACGGAGAAATCGTCCATGAAAACCTCACATATCTTTTCACAAGAGTCAGAAAATATAGCCATCATGCATCTTTGAAAGGTAGCAGGTGCATTACATAAACCAAAAGGCATATGTCTATAAGCAAAAGTACCGAAAGGGCAAGTAAAAGTGGTCTTTGCTTGATCATCAGCTGACACAGGTATTTGAGAGAAGCCAGAGTAACCATCTAGAAAGCAAAAATGTGTAGGTTTGGATAATATTTCTAGCATTTGATCAATAAAAGGCAAAGGGTAATGATCTTTTTAGTAGCTTTATTTAATTTGCGGAAATCAATTACCATCCTATAACCTGTAATAATTCTTTGCGGAATCAATTCATCTTTATCATTAGGAACGACAGTGATACCTCCCTTCTTAGGGACACAATGGACATGACTTACCCACTGACTATCAACAACGGGATAAATTATACCTGCCTCAAGGAGCTTTAATATTTCCTTTCTTACCACTTCTTTCATCTTAGGATTCAGCCGTCATTGGTGATCAATAACTGGTTTGGCGTCTTTCTCCAAATTTAATTTGTGTTGACATAGAGTGGGACTAACGCCCTTAAGATCATCAAGAGTATATCCAATAGAAGCACGGTGCTTCTTTAGAGTTTTCAATAATTTTTCTTCTTCATGCTCTGGAAGGTTAGCACTAATAATAACAGGATATATCTTCTTTTCATCAAGATAAGCATATTTAAGAGTATCAGGTAATGGTTTAAGCTCAAACACGGGATCACCCTTGGGTGGAGGAGGATCCCCTAGGATTTCAACAGGCAAATTGTGTTTCAGAATGGGTCCTTGTTTAAAGAATACTTCATATATTTCCCTTCTTTCATTTATAAACATATCATTCTCATGGTCTAGCAAATATTGTTCTAAAGGATCATTAGGAGGCACAACAATTGAAGCAAGACCAATAATTTCATCTTTGCTAGGCAATTCTTCATCATGGGGTTGTCTACGAAATTTAGAAAATTAAACTCATGAGACATCTCATCCAAACCAATAGTAACAACATCCTTCTTGCAATCTATCTTAGCGTTAATAGTATTCAAGAAGGGTCTACCAAATATAACGAGACAAAAGCTATCTCGAGGGGAACCAAGAACAAGGAAATCAGTAGGATATTTAGCCTTCCCACACAAGACTTCAACGTCTCTAACAATCCCAATTGGTGAAATGGTATCTCTATTGGCAAGCTTAATGGTAACATCGATATCTTCTATGTCAGCTGGTGCAATATCATGCATAATTTCTTTGCATAAGGAAATAGGTACTGCACTGGAACTAGCACCCATATCACACAAGCCATGATAACAATGATCTCCTATTTTAATAGAAATAACATGCATGCCTACCACAGGTCTATGTTTATCTTTAGCACCAGGTTTAGCAATTCTAACAATCTCATCACAGAAATAAATAACATGCCCATCAATATTATCAGCCAAGAGATCTTTAACAATAGCAATATTAGGTTCAACTTTAACTTGCTCAGGAGGTGTATAAGTTCTAATATTACTTTTACGAGCCACAGTTGAAGCTTTAGCATGATCCTTTATTCTAACAGGGAAAGGTGGTTTCTCAACATAAGAAGTGGGAACAACAGGAACATCAGAAGTGATAGTTTTTTCTTCAACTTTAATAGGTGCAACTACTTTTGTTTCAATGGGAGGATTATATATAAACCACTTCTCCTTTGGAAGATCAATATGAGTAGCAAAGGATTCACAGAAAGAAGCTACTATCTCAGAGTCAAGTCCATATTTAGTGCTAAATTTACGGAAAACATCAGTATCCATAAAAGATTTAACACAATCAAACTTAGGTGTTATACCTGACTCCTTACCTTCGTCGAGATCCCAATCTTCAGAGTTGCGTTTAATTCTCTCCAATAAATTCGATTTGAATTCAATAGTCTTCATCATAAAGGAACTAGTACAATAAGTATCGAGCATGGAGCGATTGTTGTCAGAAAGCCGAGCATAAATTTTTTGAATAATCATTTCTCTTGAGAGCTCATGTTTGGGGCATGAATATAACATTGACTTAAGCCTCCCCCAAGCTTAAGCGATGCTTTCCCCTTCGCAAGGCCAAAAATTATATATATATATAATTATGATCACGATGAATAAGATGCATATGATAAAACTTCTGGTGAAATTCCAATTTCAATCGCTTATAGTCCCATTATCCCATATCATCACATAGCCTATACCATGTCAATGCATCTCCCTTAAAATATAAAGGGAAGACCTTCTTCTTGATAACATCATCGGGCATACCTGCAAGCTTAAATAATCCACAAACTTCATCCACATAGATTAAGTTTAAGTCGGGATGCAATGTTCCATCTCCTGCAAAAGGATTAGCTAGCAGTTTCTCTATCATACCCAAAGGAATTTCGAAGTAAACATTTTCATTTTCAGTAGGTCCAGTAGGTTGAGGAGCAACTATTTGCTCTACCGGCCGGGGTGAAGATACCCCGAAAAAGCCCCTCAAAGGATTACTTTCCATAGTAACAAGTGACAGTAAATTTCAACACACTATATAAATTTTGCCTTACCAAATTCCACCTACCAAAGGCGCTTCGCTCCCCGGCAATGGCGCTAGAAAAGAGTCTTGATGACCCACAAGTATAGGGGATCTATCGTAGTCCTTTCGATAAGTAAGAGTGTCGAAACCAACGAGGAGCAGAAGGAAATGATAAGCGGTTTTCAGCAAGGTATTCTCTGCAAGCACTGAAATTATCGGTAACAGATAGTTTTGTGATAAGGTAATTGGTAACGAGTAACAAGTAACAAGTGTAAATAAAGTGCAACAAGATGGCCCAATACTTTTTGTAGCAAAAAACAAGCCTGGACAATTTCTTATATAGAGAAAAGCGCTCCCGAGGACACATGGGAATTATTGTCAAGCTAGTTTTCACCATGTTCATATGATTCACGTTCGGTACTTTGATAATTTGATATGTGGGTGGACCGGTGCTTGGGTGCTGTCCTTACTTGGACAAGCATCCCACTTATGATTAACCCCCATTGCAAGCATCCGCAACTACAACAGAAGTATTAAGGTAAACCTAACCATAGCATGAAACATATGGATCCAAATCAGCCCCTTATGAAGCAACGCATAAACTAGGGTTTAAGCTTTTGTCACTCTAGCAAGCCATCATCTACTTATTACTTCCCAATGCCTCCCTCTAGGCCCAAACAATGGTGAAGTGTCATGTAGTCGATGTTCAAATGACACCACTAGAGGGATGACAACATACATCTCATCAAAATATCGAACGAATACCAAATTCACATGACTACTAATAGCAAGACTTCTCCCATGTCCTTAGGAACAAACGTAACTACTCACAAAGCATATTCATGTTCATAATGAGAGGGGTATTAATATGCATAATGGATCTGAACATATGATCTTCCACCAAGTAAACCAACTAGCATCAACTACAAGGAGTAATCAACACTACTAGCAACCCACAGGTAGCAATCTGAGGTTTGGATACAAAGATTGGATACAAGAGATGAACTAGGGTTTGAGATGAGATACTACTGGTGAAGATGTTGATGGAGATTGACCCCCTCCCGATGATAGGATTGTTGGTGATGACGATGGTGATGATTTTTCCCCTCCCGTAGGGAAGTGTCCCCGGCAGAACAGCTCTGCTGGAGCCCTAGATTGGTTCCGCCTCGTGGCGGTGGAGTCTCGTCCCGAAAGCTTGCCTATGATTTTTTCCTCGACAAAAGACTCCATATAGCAGAAGATGGGCATCAGAGGGCCACCAGGGGAGCCACGAGGCAGTGGGGCGCGCCCAGGGGGGTAGGGCGCGCCCCCACCCTCGTGGCTGGTGAGTGGCCCCCCTCTGGTTCTTCTTATGCTCAGTATTTTATATATATTCTGGAAATAACTTCCGTGAAGTTTCATGACTTTTGGAGCTGTGCAGAATAGGTCTATAATATTTGCTCCTTTTCCAGCCTAGAATTCCAGCTGCCGGCATTCTCCCTCTTTATGTAAACCTTGTAAAATAAGAGATAATAGGCATAAGTATTGTGACATAATGTGTAATAACAGCCTATAATGCAATGAATATCGATATAAAAGCATGATGCAAAATGGATGTATCATTGGGCAACGTGGCTGACCCTAGGATCATATCTCCTCGGGAACTAGTCCATATGTAATGTGTGTTTCGCCAAAACCGAGGTGCAGGTTGGCGGGGAAGATGCTGAGCTGTAGGTCGGAAAAGATTTCCCAAGCTGAACTATTACACAGGGAACCTCGGTCAAGAGCATGTCCCGCCTGCTGAAAGAAAAACATACAAATAGGTTAAAGATACCATAAGTTCGGAAAACCAAAAAACTTATGCGAAAACTTTATGTCTGAAGTAAATCAAGTTTTTTTGCCAATCCAAAAATTGGTCTTAAAATCAGGTGCTTCTGTCGTGCTTTCACACGACACATCCGATCTCAAGACTTCAAGCAGGTCAGCCTTCGGCTTCATCCTCCTAGCCCGAAGGCGGAGTGCTTCGCAAGCCAGTTTAGCGAACTAAACTCGATTGGCTTTAGAGAGAAACTAGGCCATCCGGCTATTGACCACACACTTGAGTCGAGAAAGGAGTGGTAGAAAAAGATTTTGCAACAACTTAGAACAAAACACATATTATAAAACGACTCATACAAATTTAAGAGCCCCCGGTTAATTTGGGTAAAAGAAGTGTTCTTAACAAACGAATTTTTTAACAGCCAACATTTTTGTTTAACACAAATATAATGCTTGGTTAAAGTGAATTTTTTTTTAAAATTTTAAAAAATGTGAGTATGAAAGCAACTTAGCTGGTTAATGTGCTCGATGTTGATGACGTGGTCCAGGCTTGTGATGGGACGAAGACGTAGTCCTCGGCCTGGACAAGGTCCCAGACCCCAAGCCTGAGGTGACCGAGCGAGGAGCTTGGCTTGACGAAGTGGCGATGCAGCATGGTCGATGTGGCGAGGCGAAGCCCCTAGTCCAGCTAACGTGAGGAAGCTGTTCAGCTGGTGACGCCGAAGTCCCCGGAGTAGGTTGATGAAGAGACGGTGAAGCCCCCGGTATAGCCGAGGTGACGGAGCGTGTCGTTAAGGTGACGTTGCAGCTCCCATGCCAACCGAGGTGTCCAAGCAAGTCAGCATGGTAGACCTCGGCTTGAAGAAGCAACGAAGCGACCATGCCGACATAGGTCTTAACTTGTGACGCGGTCAATGCCTATTTGATCAAGTGACCGTGCGGCGATGCTGGCGCGCCCGACCCGTGCAATCCATGGGGCGACGATGTTGGTGATGATTTGGCCTTCACGATGGTGAACTCTTGGTCGGATCGTCGACATGATGATTCAATGAGGTTGACCTCGGCTCAACAAAGCGATGACCTATCTAGCGCAAGTCAGCAACTCTGGAGCAACATTGTCGGGCTGGTTTGACACCGGCGTGATGGTGAAGACCGTCTCGAAAAAGGCTTGAAAATTTGTGAGCACGCATTTTAGGAACAAAACACAATAATCTAGAAAATATTTCCATCAAAAAGGATGTCTGTTAACCCGTTCATAAAAAATACGAACTCGGCTCGGATTCGTTCTCGCGTAGAAAACAGATCCAAAATTTGATGCACTCACTGGACATTTCCCGGAGTTTGAATGGTCGGATCGAGCTGAAGTTTTGAGGGTATGTCGATATAGGAATTCTGCAGACGATCAATAGCTGGATCTTCCAAAGGATGTCCGAGCTAGCCGATGGACTCCTCGCCCTAAACTCGTCCAGATTCCTATCCAGATTTGACAGGGCTCTGATAGATTGGAGTTTGCTGGTGATTCCTCCATCAGAATGTGATTAAATTTTACAAGGTTGTTGTAGGTTAAATTCCGCACAATTCCGCAGAAGAAATAGTAAAAACAATGTTCGAGGAGGCAGGGACGACGAACATAAATCCGGTGTACATAAAAACTGTTGTCAGTCTACAAATGAGCCAGCTATCCTTGGCAATCAAACAACGAGCTCTGAATGAAAGCACCCGTGTCGGTGTCAAAAGTGACAGACCTCGGGGTAGAGGGTATCGAGTTGTGGGATCTCAGATATGTGGTAACAGAAACAAGGGATATGATGTTTACCTAGGATCGGACCCTATTGATGGAGGTAAAACCCTACATCGTACTCTTGTTTATATTATGATGAAGGTATTGAAGTATAGAGTTGATCTATCTCGAGATTGTGAGTTGTGGTCTAACCATAGGGGTATGATGAATATCTGTCTATATGGACTAAACCCTCCGGCTTATACAATGTACGGGAGGCCTAGAATAATAAAAGTCCTAGTCGAATACGTCGGTGGAGAGGAGTCATTATCTTAATCACCAAGTCTTGTGGAGTCTTCCTCATATATATCATGGGCTACCTAACGTGGCCCATTAGTGAATCGCCATGGGGGTCCTCGGCCCGACCCTCTTAGTCGGGAGATAGCGTGGTGTGTACCCCTAGTTCAGGACACCGTCACTTACCATATCCCTTGTATGAAAACTATTTGAAGAAGAACATTGCTACTTATTGAGCTTGCGTCGATTTTTCCCATGAAAAGGAAAGGATGATGCAGCAAAGTAGAGATAAGTATTTCCCTCAGTTAAGAACCAAGATATCAATCCAGTAGGAGGAACACACAAGTCTCCAGTGATAGCACCTGCACAAACAAACAAATACTTGCACCCAACGTGATAAAGGGGTTGTATATCCCTTCACGGTTACTTGCAAGGATGAGATCCGATAGAGATAGGTATAAAAGATAAATATAAGTGCAAAATAAAATAAAGCTAAATAAATTGCAGCAAGGTATTTTTGTTTTTTGTTTTATATAGCTGAAAATAATATGATAAGAATAGACCCAGGGGTCATAGTTTTCACTAGAGGCTTCTCTCTTGAAGGAACGCATACGGTGGGTAAACAAATTACTGTTGAGCAATTGCTAGAAAAGTGCAAAGTTATGACGATATCTAAGGCAATGATCATGAATATAGGCATCACGTCTGTGACAAGTAGATCAACTCCTGCCTGCATCTACTACTATTACTCCACACATCGACCACTATCCAGCATGCATTTAGTGTATTAAGTTATCAAGAACGGAGTAACACCTTAAGGAAGATGACATGATGTAGAGGGATAGATCCAATCAATATGAAATAAACCCCATCTTTTTATCCTTAATAGCAACAATACAAATACGTGCCTCGCTACCCCTTCTGTCACTGGGCGAGGACACCACAAGATTGAACACAAAACAAAGCACCTCTCCCATTGCAAGAAAAATCAATCTACTTGGCCAAACCCAATCAATAGATCCGAGAGAAATATAAAGCTATCTTAATCACGCATAAAAGACTTCAAAGAAGACTCTAATAATATGTATATATAATCTGATCATAAATCCATAATTCATCGGATCTCAACAAACGCACTGCAAAAGAAGATTACATCGAATAGATCTCCAAGAACATCGAGGAGAACATTGTATGGAAGAACAAAGAGAGACAAAAAGCCATCTAGCTATTAGCTATGGACCCGTAGGTCTATGGTAAACTACTCACACATCATCGTAAGGGCAACAAGATTGATGTAGATGCCCTCCATGATCGAATCCCCCTCTAGAAGAGTACCGAAAAAGGCCCCAAGATGGGATCTGATGTCTACTACGCAACCATCCTCTTGTAGACTCGTGTTGGGCCTGAGTTCTGTAGGACAGTAGCAAATTTCCCTCAAGTGGATGACCTAAGGTTTATCAATCCGTGGGAGGCGTAGGATGAAGATGGTCTCTCTTAAACAACCCTGCTACCAAATAACAAAGAGTCTCTTGTGTCCCCAACACACCCAATACAATGGTAAATTCTATAGGTGCACTAATTCAGCGAAGAGATGGTGATACAAGTGTAATATGTATGGTAGATATAGGTTTTGGCAATCTGAAAATATAAAAACAGCAAGGTAACTAGTAGTAAAAGGGAGCGAAAACGGTATTGCAATGCTTGGAAACAAGGCCTAGGGTTCATACTTTCACTAGTGCAAGTTCTCTCAACAATGATAACATAATTGGATCACATAACAATCCCTCGACGTGCAACAAAAGTCACTCCAAAGTTCCTATCGCGGAGAACATAAGATGAAATTGCTTGTAGGGTACGAAACCACCTCAAACTTATTCATTCCGGTCAACCCATTGAGCTATTCCTATAAGTGTCACAAACAACCCTGGAGTTCATAGTAAAATAACACCATATGATACACATAAATCAACCCTAATGTTACTAAGGGGGTCCTGGATTAGGGGGTGTTCGGATAGCCGAACTATACCTTCAAGCCGGACTCCTGGACTATGAAGATACAAGATTGAAGACTTTGTCCCGTGTCCGGAAGAGACTTTCCTTGGCGTGGAAGGCAAGCTTGCCGATACGGATGTTCAGATCTCCTACCATTGTAACCGACTCTATGTAACCCTAACCCTATCCGGTGTCTATATAAACCGGAGGGTTTTAGTCTGTAGGACAACATACACATCAACAGTCATACCATAGGCTAGCTTCTAGGGTTTAGCCTCTCTGATCTCGTGGTAGATCAACTCTTGTAATACCCATACCATCAATATTAATCAAGCAGGACGTAGGGTTTTACCTCCATCGAGAGGGCCCGAACCTGGGTAAAACTTCGTGTCCCCTGCCTCCTGTTACCATCCGGCCTAGACGCACAGTTCGGGACCCCCTACCCTAGATCCGCCGGTTTTGACACCGACATTGGTGCTTTCATTGAGAGTTCCTCTGTGCCATCGCCGTCAGGCCCGATGGCTCCTACGATCATCAATGGCGATGCGGTCCAGGGTGAGGCCTTGCTCCCCGGACAAATCTTCGTCTTTGGCGGCTTTGCACTATGGGCCGATTCACTTGGCCATCTAGAGCAGATCGAAAGCTACGCCCCTGGCCGTCAGGTCAGATTCGGAAGTTTAAACTACACGGCCGACATCCGCGGGGACTTGATCTTCGACGGATTCGAACCACTGCCGAGCGCGCCGCACTATCACGATGAGCATGATCTAGCTCTACCGCCGAACAGTGCCCTGGAGGCCGCACCTGCATCGGCTCCGGCCCCTGGTTCGGAGCCGACTGCACCGATCGAGGATGGGCGGTTGGACGCCGCCTCGGGGGCTGCGATCCCAATGGCGGTTGAGCCGAACACCAGCCCCGTACTCTGCAAGACTCGTGACTCCATGGAGCCAGATTCTTCTCCGGACTCCGAACCCTCCGTGCCCCTGCCGAGTGAATCTGATTGGGCGCTGGTCATGGAGTTCACGGCCGCAGACGTCTTTCAGCACTCGCCTTTCGGCGATATCCTGAAGTCACTAAAATCTCTCTCTTTATCAAGAGAACCCTGGCCAGACTATGGTCAGCAAGGTTGGGATTCGGACGACGAAGAAATTCAAAACCCACCCACCACCCACTTGGTAGCCACTGTCAACGATTTAGCCGACATGCTCGACTTCAACTCCGACGACATCGATGGTATGGACGCCGATGAAGGAGACGATGAAGACTCAGCGCCTATCAAGCCCTGGAACGCCACCTCGTTATATGACGTATACATGGTGGACGCACCCAAAGATGACGGCGAGGAACGGAAGGACACACCGAAGGATTGTTCCCTCGAAAAGCAGTCAAAGCGGCGACGCAAGCGCCGCCCCAAATCCTGCCTCGACAGAAATAGCGATCACACTGATCCAGCGCTAGAGCAGGGCGAACCGCTACCAGACAACGGCAATCTGGATAAACAAACCGAACAAACAAACCCTATCAATGATAATGGTCCTGACGACATAACGCCGGACAGGCACTCGGAGCAGCAGAATACCCGTAAAAGGCTCGTCGCCACCGCAAGGAGCCTCAAAAAGCAAAAGCGGAGGCTCAAGGCCGCGCAAAACACGCTCCAGTTCAGATGGAGCAAAATACTCAACACTGCAGCAAGGTACGGCGACAATCGTCCCTCCAAGAGCTACCCAAAGCGGAAGCTGCTACCCGAATTCGATGAGGAGGCCTCAGACCCCCACAACCAAATATGAAAGCAGCCACCTGGTTGGATAGACGACCCCTCTACCACCATAGAACGACATTCAACGCCGCTCACAAAACAACACGCGACCCATGCGAGTGCTCGGACCCAAAGGACGGCGCAACAAGATCCATCTATGGACCACGCAAGCGCACCCCAGCATACAATGCAACACAAGCATCCGAACAACGCGGCACACCCAGCTACAGGGGTGCCGCACACCCCCTATGTTTCACCGATGAGGTGCTGGACCACGAATTCCCAGAGGGATTCAAGCCCGTAAACATAGAGGCATACGACGGAACAACAGACCCTGGGGTCTGGATTGAGGACTATATCCTTCATATACATATGGCTCGAGGGGATGATCTCCATGCCATCAAGTACTTACCTCTCAAACTCAAAGGGCCAGCTCGTCACTGGCTCAAAGGCCTCCCCGAAAGCTCCATTGGAAGTTGGGAAGAGCTCGAAGACGCCTTTCGGGCAAACTTTCAAGGGACTTATGTCCGACCTCCGGATGCCGACGACTTGAGTCATATAACTCAACAGCCCGGAGAGTCAGCCCGAAAACTTTGGAACAGGTTCCTTACTAAAAAGAACCAGATTGTCGATTGTCCAGACGCCGAAGCCTTAGCAGCTTTCAAGCACAGCGCCCGCGACGAATGGCTCGCCAGGCACCTCAGCCAAAATAAGCCGAGAACGATGGCCGCATTAACAAACCTCATGACCCGCTTCTGCGCGGGTGAGGACAGCTGGCTAGCCAGATGCAGCACCAGCGACCCCAGCACATCTGAAGTTAGAGATGGAAACGGGAAATCACGGTGCAACAGCAGTAACAAATGCCGGAATAAATAAGACAACACGAAGGGCACGACAGTAAATGCCGGATTCAAAGTCCCTCGACCAAACCAAAAGCCGCCCTCCAAAGGCACCAGAGATGAACTGTCCAGCCTCAACAAAATTCTGGACCAAGTATGTCAGATCCATAGTACCCCTAGCAAACCTGCTAATCATACCCACAGAGAATGTTGGGTCTTCAAGCAGTCCGGCAAGTTTAACGCCATACACAAAGGGGAAGATACACCAAGTGAAGACAAGGACGAGCCTCCCAATCAAGACAAGGGGAACAAAAGAAATTTCCACCCGACGTCAAAACAGTAAACGTGTTACACGTGATCAAGAGAAAAAACAATGCGGCACTCCCCGAAAAAATACCCAAGTGCCCATCACCGCGAAGTCCTGCCACTGGTCGTCTCAACCGATCACCTTCGACCACCGCGATTACGCATCAAGTATCCAGCACGCAGGATGGGCTGCACTGGTATTAGACCCAGTAATTGGCGGATACCACTTCACACGAGTGCCGATGGATGTCGGCAGTAGCTTAAACCTAATGTATCAGGATACAATCCGCGGGATGGGGTTAGACCCAACACAAATTCGCCATAGCAATACTACCTTTAAAGGAGTAACGCCAGGCCCAGGGGCTCGTTGTACGGGCTCCCTCCTACTACAAGTTATATTCGGCTCCCCCGATAACTTCCGCCGCGAGCATTTAAGTTTTCACATCGCTCCGTTTAAAAGTGGCTATCAAGCACTACTCGGACGCGAAGCTTTCGCTCGCTTTAATGCAATACCACACTACGCCTCCCTAACACTCAAGATGCCTGGTCCACGTGGCATCATTTCAGTGCACGGAAGTATCAAGCGATCTCTGCGCGCCGAAGAGAGTGAGGCTGCCTTAGCAGCCGCACACTAAAGGCGCCTAGACCAGCAAAAGCATCCAATAGGTCGTCAAGACCTCAGACACAACTAACCAAACCCGGCTCCGTTGCTCATATCAAATAAACGGTCACACCCCTATCTTTCAAAAGTACAAGGGGCTCAACGCACGCAGACGAGTGGCGATTTCTTCTTATCTTGAATTATACATGGTTTCTTTAGAAAACTATCCTTTTGCACGACAACCTTTTTACCTAAATTCCTCTCTTTTACAGATAATCATCGTGCTACATCCGTCCAGGACACGGCACAATGGAGACACAGGCGCAGACATGCAGCAGGGACCCGACCCAAGGATTCTTTTTAGATTAAGACCCTGCGTAAACCTTTTTTACTGTCTCTTGTTGATACATCTCCACCGTTGAGAAGGATGCTGACGTTTTGGCTTGTGGCCACGCCAGAACAATGCACGTACCTGGACACAAGGGGCTTCTTACAAAGGCCATTCTTCAGGCCCGGTTTATACCACAAAGACCGAATACCTTAGGGAGTATTCGGCGTCGCGAGTTTGGCCCTATATGCATCAGCTCCGAATCATTGTCTTTGGTCAAATGTTGGGTTTTCCCGGCTCCTGTGTTTTGGTGCCTTACGTTTCGCTTTACCGGCTAAGGTAGCACCAGGAGAACTACTGCGATTGTGCCCTGGTTCATCCGGACGAGCGCCTCAGTAGAGAAAGCCGAAAACTGACTGTCATGATCTAGCGTGAGATAGGTCAACCACTCGATGACCCATGGGAATGTTAGAATTCCTCGCCTTAACGAAGGGCCGCTTTCCGGCCAGGCATATACGCACCCCAGGATCGGGAGAGTGCGGAGCCACCAGGGGCTATCTAGTAGCCCCACTGTCAAACTCCTATGGCTAAGTGAAAGTGTTAAAGCATTATAGTCCGGTTGCCTCGCTCGCTCCGCTATCACCTCCTTAATAGGACCAAGACGTTGGGTTAAGTGTGAACGCGTGTTTCTGGGAACACCTCCGCATTATATGCGTGGGGGTTGAAGCCGACGACTGCAATCTTTTAGGTTATACACATGTATACATAAACGGCCACCCAGGAGGCATCACATTACTTTCAGGCAAAAGTATAAAAGTAGCCTCATAAAAATTTAAAAAGAATTTCGCTTACAATGAGATTACATGTCAATCAAACATAATATTTTTTGAGCATTGGGTTTCTATCAAACGAGCACCCTTAAGGACTTCCTCAAAGTAGTGCTCAGCAGCCCTTCGACCTATGGCCGAATCCTGCGCTGCAACAATGGTAGCATCCATCTCTGCCCAGTATGCTTTAGCACGGGCAAAGGCCATCCGTGCGCCTTCTATGCACGCCGACCTCTTCATCGCATTTATGCGCGGCACCACATCGAGGACCTGCTGCACCAAGCTAAAATAGCTGCTCGGTTTTGACCTTCCGGGCCATAGTTGATCCACAACAGACCTCATGGAGAGTCCGGACAACCTATTTAGTTCGGCCCATCCGACTAATTGGTCCGTCAATGAAAGCGGAAGCTCGGGAGAAAGGAATTGCTTCCAAAATAGCTGGTCTACTTCACGGTCCGTCTGACTCTGGAAGTACTTGGCCGCATCGGCAGCGCTCGCCGCCAAATCCATATACGCATCCTCCGAACTCCACATCCGATCCAGAGGCGCATACCGCGGATCTCCGTACTTCCTCTGCAGCATAAAGGACTTTCCGACTACAATATCCCCGACTTCCCGCAGCTCCTCCTTCTTTGCCCTCATAGCAGAGCGGAGGTCCTTTCCCGTTACAGCAGCCTTCTCAAGGTCCGATGCCTTCGCCTGGTTTTCCTTTTCAAGAGCCCGGCAAAGGTCTACGGCGGCTTTTAATTCTACAGCCATATTAGCCATCTTCTTTCGGCTCTCGCCATGTGCGGCCTTCTCGGCTCGCAACTCTTCGGCCGCCTTCAAAGCAGCCGCATTACCCAATCTTGCTTGTTCCTTGGCTTGGGCAAGTTCCGCCTGCAAGGCTTCAACAGTGGCAGGTCCATCTGCAGTCATAACATGTTAAAAACACTGGCATCATACTCTTCCTATTTGGCGTTTACCAGACAAGGATCCTTACCCTGCGCCTCGTCAAGCCTTCTGTTAACAAGCTCGATGTTGGCATCTGCCCCATCCAACCGCCATTCTAAACGGGCAAACTGGCTAGTCCGGCTGGCCACCGGAGCTTCCATCTCCTGCACATAAAGGCAGTATGGTCATTACCTGGGAATATGATCCTCCATTCGTCATTGTTTCCGACGACAACCAGAGTCTCAGGGGCTATTATCTACACAGGGCACACCTAGCATGTGCAGGACTATTACACATCCCTTTTCACGTACCTCAAAGCCTGTCAGTAGACTCATAAAAGCTTCATGCAATCCGCTTTCGGCGGACGATATCCTCTCCATCACCATATTCATCAGCACACGGTGATCATCTGAGATGGCCGCTCGCCCCACCAACTCCCTCAGAACGTCCGATCACACACTAGACGGCGCCAGACTCTTTTGTCTACCCTCTTCAGGAGCCGGACACTGGGACCCTCGGGGATCGATTGGATCACCTTCCGGCCTCTCCGCACTCGGAGAGGCCCTCCGCGACGACACTTCAGGGTCGCCCGCTTCCGGAGCGGAGGAGGCCTCTCGCTCTCCATCATCTCTGGAAGAAGATCCCCCGAAGACGAACTCATTTGAGAGGGGCTAAGGCCTGAACTGCACAAATACATGAGGTGGTTATTTTCTCAGAAGGAAAAAGATGGCATATCTGTACCACTAAAGTTTTCGGGTCACTTACGACTCCCGGGAGAATTGATCCCCCCGTGGACTTTGTGCGGCAGCACCGCCCCCCGAGGTAGGGCCCCCGGTAGAAGATTTCTTCTCCCGTTTGGAAGCTTCGTCTTCCGAATTCCCGGGCGCAGTCCTTTTCCTTTTCCTGTCGTCTTCCTTCATGGAGACGCTTGCTCCCTCGGTTAGAATAGGCAGCATTGGGGGCCCGTGTCCGCCCACGTTACCCTCCACAGTATCTTCCTTCAAGGGATCCGGGCAAGGTGCGGTCTGGAGCATCTTTTCCAATACCGGATTCTCCAAGCCTTCAGGGAGGGGGGCCGAACACCGAATCAATTTCGCCTTTGTTAGCCAGTCCTGGTCGAAAAAGAAAACTCTCAATAACTTCGCAACGAAGGAACGATAATGTGTTCGGCCGGAAGATTCTTTACCTGTTCGGCGGCGCGGTTACTGCTCAGGCCCACGTCCTCGGTGATTTCTGGACCCTCTACTTGATGTCCGAAGAATGACTTATACATATCCTCGTGCGTCAGGCCGAGAAAATTTTGAATGGCACGCGGACCCTCGGGATTGAACTCCCACAAGCGAAGGGGCCGACGTTTGCAGGGCTGGACTTGACGAACCATCATAACTTGTATTACCGCGACCAAGCTAAGGTCTCCGTTGAAGAGATCTCGAATGCGGCTTTGCAGTAAAGGCACATCCTTAGCTGGACCCCAGCCTAGTCCTCTGCTGATCCATGACATCAGTCGTGGTGGAGGGCCCGAGCGAAAAACGGGGGCGGCTGCCCACTTGGCACTTCTAGGAGTCTTGACATAGAACCACTCCTGTTGCCACAATGCAGACAACTCTTGGCACTTCTAGGAGTCCTCTGCTGATCCATGACATCAGTCGTGGTGGAGGGCCCGAGCGAAAAACGGGGGCAGCTGCCCACTTGGCATTTCTAGGAGTCGTGACATGGAACCTTTGGGCCACGGAGCTCCCGTCATCTTGCGTATTGAGGCGCCTCCACACTCTGCATGTTGCCCTTCGATCACTGTCGGCTTTACTTCAAAGGTCTTGAGCCATAAGCCGAAGAGGGGGGTAACCCGAAGGAAGGCCTCGCATACGACAACAAAAGTCGTGATATGCAGGAAGGAGTCCGGAGCTAGATCATGGAAATCTAGCCCGTAATAAAACATCAAGCCCCTGACGAAAGGATCCAGTGCAAAACCTAAACCCCGGAGGAAGTGGGGGACGAACACAACGCTCTCGTTGGGTTTGGGAGAGGGGATGGCCTGCCCCCGGAGAGGCAGCCGATGCGATATTTCGGCGGTTAGATACCTGGCCTCCCTCAACTTTTTGATGTCTTCTTCCGTGACGGAGGAGGGCATCCATCGGCCTTGAAGGCTGGATCCGGACATGACTGAAGGTTCGGAGCACCTGACATGAGCTTTGTGCGTTTGAGCTTGAGGCGGGGGAAGGATTCGATTGAGCACGGGAGGGAAAAGTAAAAGATTTGCCCCTTTGTAGAGAGGGTGGATATCAAGCGTCCTCCCTGTGTCCGTTTGGACTTGCCTATGATCTAGGAATCCTAGAAGCAGTTGGGTTACCCATGCCCATATTGATGAGAATCCCGTAATGAGGGGACACGATCTCTGCTTTGACAAGACGTGCCAAGGAAACCGCCTCGCATAACGGGCTGAGGTGGGATAGTGAAACGATTTGGATAAAGGATTGGCTGTGGCGTGTCGCACCACGGAATACGTCAGCAGATTAGATTTGTGTTAATATTATTATTCTCTCTATGGCAATATGTGGAAACTTATTTTTCAGAGCCGGATGCTATCTTTGTGTTCAAGATCTTCTATGAAGTATTTGGAGGAGGAACCCGCCTTGCAATGCCGAAGACAATTTGCGCGCCGGACTCGCCGTCATTGAAGCCTGGTTCAGGGGCTACTGAGGGGGTCCTGGATTAGGGGGTGTTCGGATAGCCGAACTATACCTTCAAGCCGGACTCCTGGACTATGAAGATACAAGATCAAAGACTTTGTCCCATGTCCGGAAGGGACTTTCCTAGGCGTGGAAGGCAAGCTTGGCGATACGGATGTTCAGATCTCCTACCATTGTAACCGACTCTATGTAACCCTAACCCTATCCGGTGTCTATATAAACCGGAGGGTTTTAGTTCGTAGGACAACATACACATCAACAGTCATACCATAGGCTAGCTTCTAGGGTTTAGCCTCTCTGATCTCATGGTAGATCAACTCTTGTAATACCCATACCATCAATATTAATCAAGCAGGACGTAGGGTTTTACCTCCATCGAGAGGGCCCGAACCTGGGTAAAACTTCGTGTCCCCTGCCTCCTGTTACCATCCGGCCTAGACGCACAGTTCGGGACCCCCTACCCAAGATCCGCCGGTTTTGACACCGACAGTCACCTAGATACTCCAATGTCACCACAAATATCCATGGGTCAATTATACGATATGCATCAAACAACTTCAGATTCATAATATTCAATCCAACATAAATAACCTCAAAGAGTGCCCCAAGATTTCTACCGGACAAACAAGGACGAAAACATGCATCAACCCCTATGCATAGATTACCCGAATGTCACCTCGAGAATCCGCGAGTTAAGTGTCAAAACATGCATCAAGTCACTCAATGGAACACCCCATTGTCACCATGGGTATCCCACACAAGACATACATCAAGTGTTCTCAAATCCATAACAGTATTCAATCCGATAATAGTGAAACCTCAAAGGTAAAACTCAATTCATCACAATAAGATTGAGGGGGAGAAACACGATATGATCCAACTATAGTAACAAAGCTCGCGGTACATCAAGATCGTGCCAAATCAAGAACACGAGAGAGAGAGAGAAATCAAACACATAGCTACTGGTACATACCCTCAGCCCCGAGGATGAACTACTCCCTCCTCATCATGGAAACCACCGGGATGATGAAGATGGCCACTAGTGATGGTTTCCCCCTCCGACAGGGTGTCGGAATAGGCTCCTGATTGGGTTTTCGTGGCTACAGAGGCTTGCAGCGGCAGAACTCCTGATCTAGGTTTATTTCTGGAGGTTTTGGGTATTTATAGGAGGTGTTGGCGTCGGGGACAAGTCAAGGGGGCCCACGAGGCAACGACAAGGCAGGGGGCGCGCCCTAGGGGGGGCACTCTTGTGGTTTCCTTGGGACTCCTCTCCGATATCTTTTCATTCCAGTATTTTTTATATTTTCCAAAAAATTGTCCATAAATTTTCAACTTGTTCCAAGAACTTTTATTTCTGCACAAAAAAACGACACCACGGTAGTTCTGCTGAAAACAGCATCACTCTGAGTTAGTTCTAACCAAATCACACCAAAATCATATAAAATTATTGTAAACATGGCATGAATACTTCATAAATTATAGATACGTTGGAGATGTATCAGCATCTCCAAGCTTCATTCCTGCTCGTCCTTGAGTAGGTAAATGATAAAAGAAATAATTTATGAAGTGTGAATGCTAGCAAGTGCACAAGTTTGATAAATGATAATTTCAATCACTTTTTCTAGCATCATTATATATCATAACATTAGCTCATATCATAAAGCTTATCATGATAAAGTAACAAGCTATTCACATGTTAAATCATAGACTATAATATTTCTTGAAAACTAACAAACTATGTTCTCAGTCATCAAACAATTGCAATTCATCTTACTTTCAGGAAGGGTCTATGTAAGAGCTTTGATTTAGCAAATCCCACATAGTCAACTATCATATAGTCTTCCATGATTGCTACCACTCAAAGCATATTTTTAGAACAAATAGCATCCATTGAAGACAAAGAAAGATAGGGGCTTAATGTTTCGCCTCCCAACTTACTTATCATATAGATAATTGTCAACAATAATACTTCATGATCAAATATATTTGAATGTCTATGCTTAGATCTTTCCCCATCACATGATGCTTGCCAACTAAAGAGTAGGTTGGAATGATAAGTAATACTACTGACTCTTGCATAGAAGTAAAAGATAGGCCCTTCGCAGAGGGAAGCAGGGATTTGCAGAGGTGCCAGAGCTCGAAGCTTTTAAAAAAAGATGAAAATAATTTTGAGAGGTATGCTTTCATTGTCAACATAACAACCAAGAGTTCTCACTATCTTCCATGCTAGACACATTATAGGCAGTTCTGAAACAGAATGGTAAAGTTTTTACTCCCCCATCACCAACAAGCACAGTCCACGGCTGGTCTGAAACAACGAGCACCGTCCAACTATCAACAATCCCGGGGGGAGTTTTGTTTGCAATTATATTTTGATTTGGTTTGAGCATGGAACTGGGCATCCCGGTTACCAGCCATTTTCTCATGAATGATGAGAGGAGTCCACTCATCATGAGAATAACCCACCTAGCATGGAAAATGCTGACAACCTCTAGTCGCTACATGAGCAATTCAGGCATACAAAACAGATTATTATTTGAAGGTTTAGAGTTTGGCACATGCAAATTTACTTGGAACGATAGGTAAATACCGCATATAGGTAGATATGGTGGACACTCATGGAAGAAACTTGGTTCAAGGATTTTGTATGCACAAGCAATATTCCTGCTTAGTACAGAAATTTTGGCCAGCAAAAGATTCTAAAAAGCAAGCACCACATGTTGGTGGATCCATAACAATATAACTTCTATACAAATATACCCAAACATAACTCATTAAGTTGTCTTTCTTGTTCAACTTCAACTAGTTTGCTCAAGTTTGAAAATAATTAATGGGGTTCACAATCATAGAATATGTCCAAGATAGTATATTTATATGTGAAATATCTCTTCCTTCAATATTCTTTCATGAATGAATGATGAGAGGAGTCCACTCATCATGAGAATAACCCACCTAGCATGGAAAATGCTGACAACCTCTAGTCGCTACATGAGCAATTCAGGCATACAAAACAGATTATTATTTGAAGGTTTAGAGTTTGGCACATGCAAATTTACTTGGAACGATAGGTAAATACCGCATATAGGTAGATATGGTGGACACTCATGGAAGAAACTTGGTTCAAGGATTTTGTATGCACAAGCAATATTCCTGCTTAGTACAGAAATTTTGGCCAGCAAAAGATTCTAAAAAGCAAGCACCACATGTTGGTGGATCCATAACAATATAACTTCTATACAAATATACCCAAACATAACTCATTAAGTTGTCTTTCTTGTTCAACTTCAACTAGTTTGCTCAAGTTTGAAAATAATTAATGGGGTTCACAATCATAGAATATGTCCAAGATAGTATATTTATATGTGAAATATCTCTTCCTTCAATATTCTTTCATGAATTGTTCAAGTGACCAATACTATATTTGCTAAATTTCAATAAATTTACCACCTATCCTTCTTATATGTGAAGTCATTACTCCCCATGATATAAGAATATGAAACATATAAAAATTCAGATTTATGAAATTTAATTCATTCAACCATTTACTCATAGGATATAAGTGAAGCACGAGAGTAAATGATAAACTACTCCATAAAGATATAAGTGAAGATCAATGAGTAGTCAAATAATTATTTAGCAATGTGAGGACTCTCTCTCTCATTTAAGTACTTCAGATCTTAATATTTTATTCAAACAACAAGAAAATCCTAATAAAATAAAATGACGCTCCGAGCAAAACACATATCATGTGGTGAATACTAATATAGCTCCAAGTAAGGTTACCGATGAACAAAGACGAAAGAGGGGATGCCATCCGGGGCATCCCCAAGCTTAGGCTCTTGGTTGTCCTTGAGTATTACCTTGGGGTGCCATGGGATCCCCAAGATTAGTCTCTTGCCACTCCTTATTCCATAGTCCATTGAAACTTTACTCAAAACTTGAAAACTTCGCAACAAAAAACTCATAAGCTCTGTTAGTATAATAAAGCAAATCACCACTTAGGTACTGTTGTGAACTCATTATAAATTTATATTAGTGTTATATCTACTGTATTCCAACTTCTCCATGGTTCATACTCTCCGATACTACTCATAGATTCATCAAAATAAGCAAACAACACATGAAAAACAGAATCTGTCAAAAACAGAACAATCTGTAGTAATCTAGAAACTTTGCATACTTCCTTAACTCCAAAAATTCTAAAAAATTAGGACAATCTGGGCAATGTGTATATCAATCTTGTACAAAATGAATCAGTATTTTATCGTCCTCCTGTAAAAAAATGAAAATTATTTTGCTGGGTGCAAAAGTTTCCATTTTTCAGCAAGATCAAATCAACTATCACCATAGACCATCACAAAGGTCTTACTTGGCACTTTATTGAAACAAAAGCTATAAAACATGATTAATACAGTAGCATAATCATGAGAACACACAAAAACAGTAGGCGTAAATATTGGGTTGTCTCCTGTCGGGGGGATAGACCCCAGGAAGGCAACGGAACCCGAATCCTTTTTCAAAAACGACAGGGCTAGCATCAACCCTCAACCCGGCTCGCGCTTGGCCGGGTTGCTCAACCCGTCCAGGCCCGGTGACCCGGCCGAGCTCTGCAACTCGGCCAGACTCTTGAACTTGGCCCCAACATCCAAGCTCAAGACTTCCCCAGCAAGCCAGCACCGCCCTTGGCGTGTTCTCCAAACCCGGCCGAGGGTCAGCGGCCGTCCCATCCTAGTTGTACGATGAGACGAGTCTCCACCAATTGATTACCGAAGCCACAGTACCCCGCCCATGCCTCTGGTCAGCCGGACGAAGCAACAATGCCTCTCACCTACCCGCTGACCAAGGCTGGCATAGCAACAGTGCACCCGACGTGACCCATGACGCCAAAAAGCGACGACCTGTTGGAGCGCCACTGTAGCTGACTCAACTCGGCCACGCTCTGACGATTGACGAGACGAAGCACAGTGCTCCCTAGGCGCATGGGGCCCACACCCGGAGAACCTGGCGAGCCCTGGTACCTGGCGGGTCCTAGCACCGGGTTCCCGGACACTGACAACCCGGCCCTACGGCCTTGTAACATTACCCTTGTACCCCTGGGGGTTGACCTATAAAACCCCCCAGGAGCCCCCCATGCATACGGGCAACCACTTCATTCACACAGGAGATCACAAACACACCTAGCAAGAAACACTCGAGGAGAGGGAGCAGCCTAAGCCTTGGCCAGACCTCGTTCTTCCTCTATACAGCTCTAGGAGCAGCTCTGTATTATTACATATAAACCACACTCGGCAGGATTAGGGGTGTTATATCTTCGTAGAGCCCCGAACCTGGGTATGTCTTGTGTCTCATGCTCGCTCATGCCGACCTCGCCTCTGGAGCCCACTAGTGCCCTCGAGCCTCTTCCTGTCTTTAGCCATCCCTTGGCATCTGCCGTGCGCCCACCACGACAGTTGGCGCCCACCGTGGGGTAGCTCGAGGTCCTGGCCGGGAGCATGCTTCAGACAGGGATCTTCTCCGACTTCTGCAAAATGGCATGGCAGCCCGCCATGAGTTTCGAGGAGATGGTCGACGCCCCCTGCAAGCACCAC
This sequence comes from Triticum urartu, assembly GCF_003073215.2. Taxonomy (NCBI): domain Eukaryota; kingdom Viridiplantae; phylum Streptophyta; class Magnoliopsida; order Poales; family Poaceae; genus Triticum; species Triticum urartu. The sequence continues at coordinate 177,192,628 of NC_053024.1, read as the reverse complement.
AGCGGCACGAGGCCGTCTATGCACACGCTCCGATAGTGTGCCATCACCAAGCGCATCGCCAGGGGCGACATCCCACCGCCTCCGGCTCCGGCTCCGGGAGCAGGGCAACCGCCTCTGCCTCCGCCACCACCTCCAGCCGGCGGCGTGATGCACGACGACCACTACCCGGCCCAGAACGCGACCTACATCGTCTTCACCAGCCTCGGCGACGACAAGCGCAGCGAGAGCCTCATTCGGTAGGAGGTGAACACCGTCATCCCGGCCAAGACGGAGTACATGCATTGGTCGGAGTGCTTGGTCACCTAGACCTGAGAAGACCACCCGGCCGTCATGCCAAACCCGGGTGGTTACACTCTCATCCTCGACCCCACCATCGTCACGCCCGGGCGCACATGGAAGTTCTCCCGGGTTCTCATCGACGGCGGCAGCAACATCAACATTCTCTACCACGACACCATGATCAAACTCGGCCTCGAGGCCAAGGACCTGGAGCCGACCCGGACGGTCTTCCATGGCATCGTTCCCGGCCTCTCCTGCTCCCCGATCGGCCGGATCCGGCTCGACGTCCTGTTTGGCGACAACAGCCACTTCCGACGCGAGCCTATCTGGTTCGAGGTGGTGGACCTGTCCAGCGCGTACCACGCGCTGCTGGGTAGGCCCGCGCTCGCCAAGTTCATGGTGGTGCCCCACTATGCCTACCTGAAGATGAAGCTGCCGGGTCCAAAGGGCCTCATCACCATCACCCGACTACTACCACAAGTCCCTGGACTGCGCCCGAGACGGCGCCAAACTAGCCGAGTCGCTGGTCGTAGCCGAGGAGTGGCGCCAACTCGACCGGATCGTCGCCTTGGCCCAGGAGGCGTCGGCCACTCAGATCTCGACCGAGGAGCCGGCCGATGAGGCCGTGTTCAAGCCCTCCAAAGAGACCAAGAAGGTGAAGCTGAACCCGGAGGACCCCATCTGCAGCAAGTACGTTGTCATGAGCACCCGCCTCGACAACAAATAGGAAGGCGAGCTCGTCGACTTCCTCCATGAGAATCGGGATATTTTTGCATGGACCCCCAAGGACATGCTGGGTATCCCGAGGAAGTACGCCGAGCACAAACTCCACGTCTGCAAGGACGCCAATCCTGTCTGTCAACCCCTATGACGCTTTTCCGAAGAGAAGAGAAGGACCATCGGTGAATAGGTCGCCAAGCTGTTGGCGGCCGGCTTCATCATGGAAGTGTTTCACCCGGTGGCTGGCCAACCCAGTCCTCGTCCTAAAGAAGAACAAGACCTGGCGCATATGTATCGATTACACCAGCCTGAACAAGGCCTGTCCCAAAGACCCGTTCGCCCTCCCGCGGATCGACCAAATCATCGACTCCACCGCCGGGTGCGAGCTCCTGTCCTTCCTGGATGCTTACTCCGGCTATCATCAGATCAAGCTGGACCCAGCCGACGCCCTGAAGACATCCTTCATCATGCCCTTCGGGGCGTACTGCTACATCACCATGTCGTTCGGCTTGAAGAACGCCGGCGCCACTTTCCAGTGCTGCATGCAGAAATGCTTGCTGCCGTAACTCGGCCGCAATATCCTCGTCTACGTGGACGACATCATGGTGAAGACCAAGCAGCACCTCACGCTCCTCGACGATTTGAAGGAAACCTTCGCCAACCTGCACAAATACAAGGTCAGGCTCAACCCGGAAAAATGCGTTTTCGGCGTCCCAACCGTAAAGCTACTCGGCTTCCTTATCTCGGAGCGCGGCATTGAGGCGAACCCGGAGAAGATCGAGGCCATTGAGCGCATGCGCAAGCCGGCTCGGCTGCGCGATGTCCAAAAGTTCATTGGCTGCTTGGCCTCGGTCAGCCGGTTTCTCAACCGGCTGGGCGAGAGGGCCTTGCCCCTGTATCAGCTGATGAAGAAGACGACGCCATTCGAGTGGAACGACCAGGCGGATGAAGCTTTCCGGGATCTCAAACGCATGCTCTCCACCGCACCAGTCCTGGCCGCACTGGCCGAGAAGGAGCCGATGTTGCTCTGTGTCGCTGCGACCTCGCGGTCGGTCAGCACTGTGATGGTGGTCGAGCGGCCAGAGAAGGACAAGGTCCAAGCCGTCCAGCGCCCCGTCTACTACCTCAGCGAGGTGCTCTCCACCTCGAAGCATAACTACCCGCACTACCAGAAAATGTGTTACGGCGTGTACTTCACCGCCAAGAAGCTGAAGCAGTACTTCCAAGAGCACGTCATCACCGTGGTCAGCACGCCCCCCCTCGGCGAGATCATCGGATGCCGGGATGCCTCTGGCCGGGTCGCCAAGTGGGCACTCGAGCTAGCCGGCCACACCATCTTCTACGAGCCCTGCACCATGATCAAGTACCAGGCTTTGGCCGACTTCCTCGTCGGCTGGATCGAGACCCAGTACCTACCGCCGCCGGACTCGACGCACTCGCACATGCACTTTGACGGCTCAAAGATGCGACTCGTCCAGGGGGCCGGCATCGTGCTGCCCTCCCCCAAGGGCGACCGGCTCAAGTACGCGCTCCAGATCCACTTTGCCGCCTCCAACAACGTCGCCGAGTACGAAGCCCTTGTGCACGGCCTCCGGCTTGCCAAGGAACTCGGCATCCGGCGCATCTTGTGTTACGGCGACTCGGACCTGGTAGTGCAACAGCGCTCCTGCGAGTGGGACGCCCATGACTCCAACATGGCGAGCTACCATTTCCTTGTCTAGAAGCTGTCCGGATTCTTCGCAGGCTACGAGTTCCTCCATGTCCCGCATGCAGAAAATGAAGCGGCCAACACGCTTGCCAAAATCGCCTCGTCCCGGCAGTCCATTCCGTCAGGCGTCTCCCTTGAGCACCTGCACAAGCCGTCCATCAAGCCGTCTCCAGACTCCGAGTCCATCCATCTCCTAGACGACCCGACCGCGCCTCAACCCGGCCCGAGGACTACTCTAGACGACCTGGCCGCGCCTCAACTCAGCCCGGGGACTACTCCAGACAACCCGGCCGCGCCTCAACCCAGCCCGGGGACTGCTCCAACCGACCCGGCCACGCCTCAACCCGGCCCGGGGACTGCTCCAACCGACCCGGCCGCGCCTCAACCCGGCCCGGGGACTGCTCCAGCCAGCCCGACCACACCCCAACCTGGCCCTGGGGCCGCTGAACCCGGCTCAGGGGCTGCCACCCCGGAACCCATCGCGATGGCCGCCCTCACCAGGGTCGCGGCACCATCCTGGGCCCTGCCCATTTCAGAGTTCCTGGAAAATGGGGCCCTCCCCATGGACGAGACCGAAGCTCGGCAAGTACAGTGCCGAGCGTCCGCCTACAACATCATCAACAACGAGCTCATCAAGTGCAGCTGCACCGGCGTGTCCCAACATTGCGTCGAACAGGACAAGGGCATTGAGATCCTCGAGATACACCAGGGCGAGTGCGGGCACCACGCCGCCTCGCGGTCCCTGGTGGCCAAGGCTTTCCGCCATGGTTTCTACTAGCATACGAACCTTGAAGACACAGAGTCACTCATCCTCAAGTGCGAGGGATGCCAACGCTTCAGCAAGCGCAGCCACCGGCCGACTCGGCACTCCGAACCATCCCGATTGCTTGGCCCTTCGCGGTGTGGGGATTCGACATGGTGGGACTGGCGGTGTCCTGGACTAGGGGGTACTCACTACATTGTCTCCTGGTCAGTTAGATTGGGCCGAGGACCCCCATGGCCGTATACTCATGGGCCAGTTCGGACAGCTGCCGCATACAAGAAAGATTCCACAAGACTTGGTGGTTAAGGCAAGGACTCCTCCCCCACCAGCGTATTCGGCTAGGACTCTTGTTATCCTAGGCCTCTGGTGCATTATATAAATAGGTCCAGGCTAGTCGATAGAAAGACAACAACAATCATACCATATGCTAGCTTCTAGGGTTTAGCCTCTCTGATCTCGCGGTAGATCAACTCTTGTACTACTCATATTATCAAGAACAATCAAGTAGGATGTAGGGTACTACCTCCATCAAGAGGGCCCGAACCTGGGTAAACATCGTGTCCCCTGCCTCCTGTTACCATCTGCCTTAGACGCACAGTTCGGGACCCCCTACCCAAGATCCGACGGTTTTGACACTGACATTGGTGCTGTTGGGTTTCGTAGTAATTTCAAAAAATTTCCTACGCACACGCAAGATCATGTGATGCATAGCAACGAGAGGGGAGAGTATTGTCTACGTAACCAACGTAGACTGACTGCGGAAGCGATGACACAACATAGAGGAAGTAGTCGTACGTCTTCACGATCCAACCGATCAAGCACCAAAACTACGTCACCTCCGAGTTCGAGCACACGTTCAGCTCGATGACGATCCCCGAACTCCGATCTAGCAAAGTGTCGGAGAAGAGTTCCGTCAGCACGACGGCATGGTGATGATCTTGAAGCACTACAGCAGCAGGGCTTCGCCTAAACTCCTCTACAGTATTATCGAGGACTATGGTGGCAGGGGGCACCGCACACGGCTAAGTAATAGATCACGTGGATCAACTTGTGTGTTTCTGGGGTGCCTCTGCCTCAGTATATAAAGGATCCAAGGGGGAGGGGGGCACCGGCCAGGAGGAGGGCGCAGGAGGAGTCCTACTCCTTCCGGGAGTAGGACTCCCCCCCAATCCTAGTTGGACTAGGATTCCCCGAGGGGGAAAGAGGGAGAGGGGGGCCGACCACCTTCTCCTAGTCCTAAAGGGACTAGGGGAGGGGGGAGGTGCGCAGCCACCTTGGGCTGCCCCTTTCTCCTTTCCACTAAAGCCCATTAAGGCCCATATGGCTCCCGGGGGGTTCCGGTAACCTCCCGGTACTCCGGTAAAATCCCGATTTCACCCGGAACACTTCCGATATCCAAACATAGGCTTCCAATATATCAATCTTTACGTCTCGACCATTTAGAGACTCCTCGTCATGTCCATGATCACATCCGGGACTCCAAACAACCTTCGGTACATCAAAATGCATAAACTCATAATATAACTGTCATCGTAACCTTAAGCGTGCGGACCCTACGGGTTCGAGAACAATGTAGACATGACCGAGACACGTCTCCGGTCAATAACCAATAGCGGGACCTGGATGCCCATATTGGCTCCTACATATTCTATGAAGATCTTTATCGGTCAGACCGCATAACAACACACATTGTTCACTTTGTCATCGGTATGTTACTTGCCCGAGATTCGATCGTCGGTATCCAATACCTAGTTCAATCTCGTTACCGGCAAGTCTCTTTACTCGTTCTGTAATACATCATCCCGCAACTAACTCATTTAGTTGTAATGCTTGCAAGGCTGAAGTGATGTGCATTACCGAGAGGGCCCAGAGATACCTCTCCGACAATCGGAGTGACAAAACCTAATCTCGAAATACGCCAACCCAACATCTACCTTTGGAGACACCTGTAATGCTCCTTTATAATCACCCAGTTACGTTGTGATGTTTGGTAGCACCCAAAGTGTTCCTCCGGCAAACGGGAGTTGCATAATCTCATAGTTACAGGAACATGTATAAGTCATGAAGAAAGCAATAGCAACATACTAAACGATCGTGTGCTAAGCTAATGGAATGGGTCATGTCAATCAGATCATTCTCTTAATGATGTGATCCCGTTAATCAAATAACAACTCATTGTTCATGGTTAGGAAACATAACCATCTTTGATTAACGAGCTAGTCAAGTAGAGGCATACTAGTGACACTTTGTTTGCCTATGTATTCACACATGTATTATGTTTCCGGTTAATACAATTCTAGCATGAATAATAAACATTTATCATGATTATAAGGAAATAAATAATAACTTTATTATTGCCTCTAGGGCATATTTCCTTCAGTCTCCCACTTGCACTAGAGTCAATAATCTAGATTACACCGTAATGATTCTAACACCCATGGAGCCTTGGTGCTGATCATGTTTTGCTCGTGGAAGAGGCTTAGTCAATGGGTCTGCAAAATTCAGATCCGTATGTATCTTGCAAATCTCTATGTCTCCCACCTGGACTAGATCCCGGATGGAGTTGAAGCGTCTCTTGATGTGTTTGGTTCTGTTGTGAAATCCGGATTCCTTTGCCAAGGCAATTGCACCAGTATTGTCACAAAAGATTTTCATTGGACCCGATGCACTAGGTATGACACCTAGATCGGATATGAACTCCTTCATCCAGACTCCTTCGTTTGCTGCTTCCGAAGCAGCTATGTACTCTGCTTCACATGTAGATCCCGCTACGACGCTTTGTTTAGAACTGCACCAACTGACAGCTCCACCGTTTAATGTAAACACGTATCCGGTTTGCGATTTAGAATCGTCTAGATCAGTGTCAAAGCTTGCATCAACGTAACCTTTTACGACGAGCTCTTTGTCACCTCCATATACGAGAAGCATATCCTTAGTCCTTTTCAGGTATTTCAGGATGTTCTTGACCGCTGTCCAGTGATCCACTCCTGGATTACTTTGGTACCTCCCTGCTAGACATATAGCAAGGCACACATCAGGTCTGGTACACAGCATTGCATACATGATAGATCCTATCGCTGATGCATAGGGAACATCTTTCATATTCTCTCTATCTTCTGCAGTGGTCGGGCATTGAGTCTTACTCAATTTCACACCTTGTAACATAGGCAAGAATCCTTTCTTTGCTTGATCCATTTTGAACTTCTTCAAAATTTTGTCAAGGTATGTTGTTTGTGAAAGTCCAATTAAGCGTTTTGATCTATCTCTATAGATCTTTATGCCTAATATGTAAGCAGCTTCACCGAGGTCTTTCATTGAAAAACTCTTATTCAAGTATCCGTTTATGCTATCCAGAAATTCTATATCATTTCCAATTAGTAATATATCATCCACATATAATATCAGAAATGCTACAGAGCTCCCACTCACTTTCTTGTAAATACAGGCTTCTCCGAAAGTCTGTATAAAACCAAATGCTTTGATCACACTATCAAAGCGTTTATTCCAACTCCGAGAGGCTTGCACCAGTCCATAAATGGATCGCTGGAGCTTGCACACTTTGTTAGCTCCCTTTGGATCGACAAAACCTTCTGGTTGCATCATATACAACTCTTCTTCCAGAAATCCATTCAGGAATGCAGTTTTGACATCCATCTGCCAAATTTCATAATCATAAAATGCGGCAATTGCTAACATGATTCGGACAGACGTAAGCATCGCTACGGGTGAGAAGGTCTCATCGTAGTCAACCCCTTGAACTTGTCGAAAACCTTTTGCGACAAGTCGAGCTTTGTAGACAGTAACATTACCGTCAGCGTCAGTCTTCTTCTTGAAGATACATTTATTCTCAATTGCTTGCCGATCATCGGGCAAGTCAACCAAAGTCCATACTTTGTTCTCATACATGGACCCCATCTCATATTTCATGGCTTCAAGCCATTTTGCGGAATCTGGGCTCACCATCGCTTCTTCATAGTTCGTAGGTTCATCATGATCTAGTAGCATGACTTCCAGAACAGGATTACCGTACCACTCTGGTGCGGATCTCACTCTGGTTGATCTATGAGGTTCAGTAGTATCTTGATCTGAAGTTTCATGATCATTATCATTAGCTTCCTCCCTAACTGGTGTAGGTGTCACTGAAACAGTTTTCTGTGATGTACTACTTTCCAATAAGGGAGTAGGTATAGTTATCTCGTCAAGTTCTACTTTCCTCCCACTCACTTCTTTCGAGAGAAACTCCTTCTCTAGAAAGTTTCCGAATTTAGCAACAAAAGTCTTGCCTTCGGATCTGTGATAGAAGGCGTATCCAATAGTTTCCTTTGGATATCCTATGAAGACACATTTCTCCGATTTGGGTTCGAGCTTATCAGGTTGAAGCTTTTTCACATAAGCATCGCAGCCCCAAACTTTCAGAAACGACAACTTTGGTTTCTTGCCAAACCACAGTTCATAAGGCGTCGTCTCAACGGATTTTGATGGTGCCCTATTTAACGCGAATGCGGCCGTCTCTAGAGCGTATCCCCAAAACGATAGTGGTAAATCAGTAAGAGACATCATAGATCGCACCATATCTAGTAAAGTACGATTACGACGTTCGGACACACCATTACGCTGTGGTGTTCCGGGTGGCGTGAGTTGCGAAACTATTCCACAATTTTTCAAATGTACACCAAACTCGTAACTCAAATATTCTCCTCCATGATCAGATCATAGAAACTTTATTTTCTTGTTACGATGATTTTCAACTTCACTCTGAAATTCCTTGAACTTTTCAAATGTTTCAGACTTATGTTTCATTAAGTAGATATACCCATATCTGCTTAAATCATCTATGAAGGTGAGAAAATAATGATATCCGCCACGAGCCTCAATATTCATCGGACCACATACATCTGTATGTATGATTTCCAACAAATCTGTTGCTCTCTCCATAGTACCGGAGAACGGTGTTTTGGTCATCTTGCCCATGAGGCACGGTTCGCAAGTACCAAGTGATTCATAATCTAGTGGTTCCAAAAGTCCATCAGAATGGAGTTTCTTCATGCGCTTTACACCGATATGACCTAAACGGCAGTGCCACAAATAAGTTGCACTCTCATTATCAACTCTGCATCTTTTGGCTTCAACATTATGAATATGTGTGTTACTACTATCGAGATTCAACAAGAATAGACCACTCTTCAAGGGTGCATGACCATAAAAGATATTACTCATATAAATAGAACAACCATTATTCTCTGATTTAAATGAATAACCGTCTCGCATCAAACAAGATCCAGATATAATGTTCATGCTTAACGCTGGCACCAAATAACAATTATTTAGGTCTAATACTAATCCTGAAGGTAGATGTAGAGGTAGCGTGCCGACTGCGATCACATCGACTTTGGAACCGTTTCCCACGCGCATCGTCACCTCGAACTTAACCAATCTTCGCTTAATCCGTAGTCCCTGTTTCGAGTTGCAAATATTAGCAACAGAACCAGTATCAAATACCCAGGTGCTACTGCGAGCATTAGTAAGGTACACATCAATAACATGTATATCACATATACCTTTGTTCACCTTGCCATCCTTCTTATCCGCCAAATACTTGGGGCAGTTCCGCTTCCAGTGACCAGTCTGCTTGCAATAGAAGCACTCAGTTTCAGGCTTAGGTCCAGGTTTGGGTTTCTTCTCTTGAGTAGCAACTTGCTTGCCATTCTTTTTGAAGTTCCCCTTCTTCTTCCCTTTGCCCTTTTTCTTGAAACTAGTGGTCTTGTTGACCATCAACACTTGATGCTCCTTCTTGATTTCTACCTCCGCAGCTTTCAGCATTGCGAAGAGCTCGGGAATAGTCTTGTTCATCCCTTGCATATTATAGTTCATCACGAAGCTCTTGTACCTTGGTGGCAGTGATTGAAGAATTCTGTCAATGACGCAATCATCTGGAAGATTAACTCCCAATTGAATCAAGTGATTATTATACCCAGACATTTTGAGTATATGCTCACTGACAGAACTGTTCTCCTCCATCTTGCAGCTATAGAACTTATTGGAGACTTCATATCTCTCAATCCGCGTATTTGCTTGAAATATTAAATTCAACTCCTGAAACATCTCATATGCTCCATGACGTTCAAAACGTCGTTGAAGTCCCGATTCTAAGCCGTAAAGCATGGCACACTGAACTATCGAGTAGTCATCAGCTTTGCTCTGCCAGACGTTCATAACATCCGGCGTTGCTCCTACAGTAGGCCTGGCACCCAGCGGTGCTTCCAGGACGTAATTCTTCTGTGCAGCAATGATGATAATCCTCAAGTTACGGACCCAGTCCGTGTAATTGCTACCATCATCTTTCAACTTTGCTTTCTCAAGGAACGCATTAAAATTCAACGGAACGACAGCACGAGCCATCTATCTACAATCAAACATAAACAAGAAAGATACTAATCAGGTACTAAGTTTCATGATAAATTTAAGTTCAATTAATCAAGTTAAAGAACTCCCACTTAGATAGACATCCCTCTAATCCTCTAAGTGATTACGTGATCCAAATCAACTAAACCATAACCGATCATCACGTGAGATGGAGTAGTTTTCAATGGTGAACATCGTTATGTTGATCATATCTACTATATGATTCACGCTCGACCTTTCGGTCTCCGTGTTCCGAGGCCATATCTGTATATGCTTGGCTCGTCAAGTATAACCTGAGTATTCCGCGTGTGCAACTGTTTTGCACCCGTTATATTTGAACGTAGAACCTATCACACCCGATCATCACGTGGTGTCTCAGCATGAAGAACTTTCGCAACGGTGCATACTCAGGGAGAACACTTCTTGATAATTTAGTGAGAGATCATCTTATAATGCTACCGTCAATCAAAGCAAGATAAGATGCATAAAAAGGACAAACATCACATGCAATCAATATAAGTGATATGATATGGCCATCATCATCTTGTGCTTGTGATCTCCATCTCCGAAGCACCGTCGTGATCACCATCGTCACCGGCGTGACACCTTGATCTCCATCGTAGCATCGTTGTCGTCTCGCCAAGCTTATGCTTCCACGACTATCACTACCGCTTAGTAATAAAGTAAAGCATTACATCATGATTTCATTGCATACAATAAAGCGACAACCATATGGCTCCTGCCAGTTGCCGATAACTCGGTTACAAAACAAGATCATCTCATACAATAAAATTCAGCATCATGTCTTGACCATATCTCATCACAACATGCCCTGCAAAAACAAGTTAGACGTCCTCTACTTTGTTGTTGCAAGTTTTACGTGGCTGCTACGGGCTTAAGCAAGAACCAATCTCACCTACGCATTAAAACCACAACGATAGTTTGTCAAATAGATTCCGTTTTAACCTTCGCAAGGACCGGGTGTAGCCATACTCGGTTCAACTAAAGTTGGAGAGACAGTCGCCCGCAAGCCACCTATGTGCAAAGCACGTCGGGGAAACCGTTCTCGCGTAAGCATAAGCGTAAGGTTGGTCCGGGTCGTCTCGTCCAACAATGCCGCCGAACCAAAGTATGACATGCTGGTAGGCAGTATGACTTATATCACCACAACTCACTTGTGTTCTACTCGTGCATATAACATCAACATAAATAACCTAGGCTCGGATGCCACTGTTGGGTTTCGTAGTAATTTCAAAAAATTTCCTACGCACACGCAAGATCATGTGATGCATAGCAATGAGAGGGGAGAGTATTGTCTACGTACCCAACGCAGACCGACTGCGGAAGCGATGACACAACGTAGAGGAAGTAGTCGTACGTCTTCACGATCCAACCGATCAAGCACCAAAACTACGGCACCTCCGAGTTCGAGCACACGTTCAGCTCGATGACGATCCCCGAACTCCGATCCAGCAAAGTGTCGGAGAAGAGTTCCATCAGCACGACGGCGTGGTGACGATCTTGATGCACTACAGCAGCAGGGCTTCGCCTAAACTCCGCTACAGTATTATCGAGGACTATGGTGGAAGGGGGCACCGCACACGGCTAAGGAATAGATCACGTGGATCAACTTGTGTGTTTCTGGGGTGCCTCTGCCTCAGTATATAAAGGAGCCAAGGGGGAGGGGGGCGCCGGCCAGGAGGAGGGTGCAGGAGGGGTCCTACTCCTTTCGGGAGTAGGACGCCCCCCCCCAATCCTAGTTGGACTAGGATTCCCCGAGGGGGAAAGAGGGAGAGGGGGGCCGGCCACCTTCTCCTAGTCCTAATAGGACTAGGGGAGGGGGGAGGTGCGCAGCCACCTTGGGCTGCCCCTTTCTCCTTTCCACTAAAGCCCATTAAGGCCCATATGGCTCCCGGGGGGTGCCGGTAACCTCCCGGTACTCCGGTAAAATCCCGATTTCACCCGGAACACTTCGATATCCAAACATAGGCTTACAATATATTAATCTTTACGTCTCGACCATTTCGATACTCCTCGTCATGTCCATGATCACATCCGGGACTCCGAACAACCTTCGGTACATCAAAATGCATAAACTCATAATATAACTGTCATCGTAACCTTAAGCGTGCGGACCCTACGGGTTCGAGAACAATGTAGACATGACCGAGACACGTCTCCGGTTAATAACCAATAGCGGGACCTGGATGCCCATATTGGCTCCTACATATTCTATGAAGATCTTTATCGGTCAGACCGCATAACAACACACGTTGTTCACTTTGTCATCGGTATGTTACTTGCCCGAGATTCGATCGTCGGTATCCAATACCTAGTTCAATCTCGTTACCGGCAAGTCTCTTTACTCGTTCTGTAATACATCATCCCGCAACTAACTCATTTAGTTGTAATGCTTGCAAGGCTGAAGTGATGTGCATTACCGAGAGGGCCCAGAGATACCTCTCCGACAATCGGAGTGACAAAACCTAATCTCGAAATACGCCAACCCAACATCTACCTTTGGAGACACCTGTAATGCTCCTTTATAATCACCCAGTTACATTGTGACGTTTGGTAGCACCCAAAGTGTTCCTCCGGCAAACGGGAGTTGCATAATCTCATAGTTACAGGAACATGTATAAGTCATGAAGAAAGCAATAGCAACATACTAAACGATCGGGTGCTAAGCTAATGGAATGGGTCATGTCAATCAGATCATTCTCTTAATGATGTGATCCTGTTAATCAAATAACAACTCATTGTTCATGGTTAGGAAACATAACCATCTTTGATTAACGAGCTAGTTAAGTAGAGGCATACTAGTGACACTTTGTTTGTCTATGTATTCACACATGTATTATGTTTCCGGTTAATACAATTCTAGCATGAATAATAAACATTTATCATGATTATAAGGAAATAAATAATAACTTTATTATTGCCTCTAGGGCATATTTCCTTCAGGTGCTTTCATTGAGAGTTCCGCTGTGTGATCGGCAAAAGGATCGATGGCTCGCCTGCAGATCAACTACGACTTCGGCATCTTCATCACCAGCTCGACTAGTCACCTTGGTTCGGCCAAGAACTGCGCCCCGTGTTCGGATCACCATGTTCGGACGAGGGCCTTCATCAAACATCAACTCCAATCTCTATGAAGATCATGGAGCAATAATCCATGGAGCTCGGGGGCTCAACGTCAACATTGCCCTCGAACGACCGTGCTGTTTTTCTGGACAGCGAACTCGTATCATCCGCCACCACCTCCTCGAGTATCGCTTTGACAATTGCTTCGGTGGGATTGTGCGGAATTGAGTCTACAACAACCATGCAAAATTTCATCGACTTCCAATGGAGGAGTCTCTGGCAATCTATGATATACCAGAGCCATTTTGAATCTGGACGGGACTCTGGACGAGTTTGAAGCGTGGCGTACAACATCTATCTCGGACGTCCTTTGGAAGATCCAACCGTTGATCGGCTGCAGAATTCCTTTATCTAGCACCTCAAAATTTCAGCTCGATCCGACCGTTCAAACTCCGGGAAACCTTCAATGAGTGCAACAATTTTCGGATCTGTTTATGCGCGAATACGGATCCGACCAGAATTCATGTTTCTTCATGAACGTGATATTGGACAACCTTTTTTAAGGAATTTTCTTCTATGTTATTGTGCGTTGTTTTTAAACACGTACCCATAAAATTTGAAGCCTCCTCCTAGGTAATCTTCACCATCACGCTGGTGTCAAACCAGTCCGGCAGTATTGCTCCACGGCTGCCGACCAGCGCTAGACACGTCACCGCTTTATTGAGTCGAGCTCAACTCATTCGATCATCACCTCGGCAAGCCGAACAAGAGTTCGGCATCATGAAGGATAAATCATCACCAACATCGCCACCCCACGGATTACATGGAGTAGGCACACCGGCATCGCCGCATGGTCACTCCATCAAACCAGCATTGGCCGCGTCACAAGTTACGACCTGGGCCGCACTGTTGCTTCTTCGAGCCAATGTCCATCACGCCGAACTACTTCAACACCTCGGTTGACATGGGAGCTACAACAACTCCTCACCGGCCTGCTCCGTCACCTCGGCTACACCGGGGACTTGGCTATTTCTTCATCAACATACTCAGGTGACTTCGGCGTCACCAGCCGACCAGCTTCGTCACATTAGCTGGACCGAGGGCTTCGCCTCGGCAAGCCAACCTTTGCTAGCATCACCAGGCAATCGCTTTATCGCCCATCAGGCAATGGGTCTGCGGATCGGTTCCCGATTTTGGGAGTCGCTTTTCTTTGGAATGCTACAACAAATAAACCAGGTGCTATTAATCCTAACAATTTTTGCTTGTTGGGTTTATTTTTCTTAAAGAATTATTACTCTGGTTCGTTCCATCATCTGTACACAGGTCTATCAAATGGCGGCCACATTAAAAATGGTCGCGTGGTGGTTCGGTCAGTTTCCGTACATAGTTTGGCTAATGCCGCATCCGGTGCCCGGACTGCCCTGCAATTTCACGCTTTGTCACGCCTTCACTGCGTCACGCTGACGCCCTGCATCGACATTGGCTTCGGCGCCAGGCCACATTTCTTTAAATAAATTATTTTTGTGTAAAGCAATTATGCAAGGATTATATATATATTATTATTATTTCCTGGACCGTACTGTTTTATGTGTGCAGGTAATCAATTTTGGCTACGTTAGGTGGTCACTACTCCGGAGTGCCGAACTCCTTGCTCGGACACCTCGGGCCTGGGGGCTGGGACCTCGGCCATGCCGAGGACTGCGAACCTTGTCGGATCTATCACAGATCAATGGGCGTCTTCGTCCCGCCGCAAGCCCGAATCGCGTCATCAACACCGAGCACATTAACCAGCTAAGTTGCTTTCATGCTAAAAAACTTTCAGTTTTAAATTTTGTTCGGTTCAACCAAGCATTATACTTTTCGGCACAAAGTTGTTTGTGACAAAGTTCCTTGTCAAAACATTATTTGTGACGCGCATATTCAAATACCCCATTTATTTGGGGGATCCCTTGATGGAGCTTTTCCTCTTTCATATGATTATACTTGTACGGCTTCGTTCCTTGTTCGTGTAATACGCCACAATATGCACCATATTGACCTAAGCGATTTGCAAGCTGGGTTGCATGGCTCCTGTGCTTACCCCTACGTTCCCGATTGTTCGGCTAGGGAGTAAAGGGAGCACCTCTGCGATTGTCATGACCGGGTCATCCGAGCTCTGACCTCAGTCTGGGTGAAGCCGAAAGCTAGCGCTCTTATTGTTTTCAATCATGGTCGGCACACAACGGAACTCATGAGTACAAAAAATCTATTGCACAAGCCTCATAGTAATAATGAGCACCGAAGAAAGGTATCGGTGGGGGTACTATTTTCATCGAAGATGCTTCTTACACTTCGCTAGTAATATAGCATATGTTCCCTGAGCACGCTTTGTCTGTTACAGCCTTATGGCCTGATTGCCTGGTCATCGGAAACACCATCGATACTCTCGACAGGCGGAGTACATGACACTTTTCGGCCCTTGGCTGAAGAAGGAGAAGCCGACGGTCGGTTAAGACG
Source organism: Triticum urartu (assembly GCF_003073215.2). Classification (NCBI taxonomy): domain Eukaryota; kingdom Viridiplantae; phylum Streptophyta; class Magnoliopsida; order Poales; family Poaceae; genus Triticum; species Triticum urartu. The sequence goes on along the minus strand of NC_053024.1, from coordinate 177,177,176 downwards.
CGTTTAAAGTTCGGGTGAACACAGATATGATATAAGTATTTCGGTACATACAATCATTATATATAAAATTATTTTACCCAAGTCATTTGGGGGCTCTTAAAATTTATATATGAGCTGTAAATGTGTTTTGTTCTTGGTCATTGTCGAAACACGACAGAAGCACAATTTTTTTTCTCTTCCAATTTCCGGATTGGCACCGAACACTTGATCTTGTTCGGACGTCATGTTTTTACTGACGTTTTTTTGGTTTTCCAAGCTATTGGCACTTTTAAACTATTTGTGTGTTTCCAGCACAAGTCTCACAGTGCAAGGCCGGACACCTTTAGAGATTCAGCAAAAACATTCTCGGATATAGCTATATATGCATCGGTTTCAAATAGTGTCTTCGGTCAATAGTTGGGTTGCCCGGCTCCTGCGCTTGCCTCCTACGCTCCACTTTGTTCGGCTAGGTGTGCAAAGGGAGAACCACTACGATTGTGCTTCCAGCTCACATGGTTAAGCACCTCAGTGGAGAAAGCTGAAAACTGACTGTCACAATAAGTGTAAACTAGTCAGTGATCCGATGACTGTGTTAAATGACGAGCCATTCATAACATTGGCCGAAGTGTTTATGTCTTGACCACGACTGTCGCCAAACACTACCGGGGGTTAGTAACTGGCCTCCCAAACTAAATTCTCAATATTTTGCTCTTACATTAGAGCTGAGGTTTCATGATCATGCTTAGCACGACAACCCAAAGAAAGGAACCGATAGTGGGACTATTTTGTTTGGAAGACATTTCTTATGTTAAATAGTAATATAACATATCTCTCTACGTACCTTTGTTTATAAAGCCGTATGGCCAGATTGCCTTGTTTGTCATAAATCTTTGCCCTCATAAAGGCTTTATAAAGTAAGACAAACACTCCTCGGCTACTGGCCGAGGAGGTGGAAGCCGATGGTCGGTCAACAAAGTTTTGTACAATGCGGATCCGAGCATTAATGACGTAAAGTACTTGGATACATAGAGTCATTACACATAATTTGTGAATTTACTATGGATATCGATCCTTAATTCGGCCACCCGTGCCCGCATTAAGGCTCGGGGGCTACTGGGCTTCAGGCTTATTATTTACAAATATTAAAGGGGCACATCGATCCCCTGATCTGGTGTTGCCACCCGACCAGTGTCTTGGGGGCTACTGCATTGCCTATTCAATGCAGAAAATTTTAAGTGCAATACAGTTTCCGAGGAGATTTTGATCCTCAGGTTGGTCGGCCGCACCCAACCTGAGTCTCGAGGACTGAGCACGCCGCTTTTTTCGTCCCGAAGTATTCTGCCGAGCTAGGACTTGATCCTCAGGCCGATTTTGCAAATCAACCTGAGTCTCAGCGGCTACTGGGATCAGCGGTCTTACGTCATCCTTCAGGTGCATCTCGGGTTTTAGACCGATACACACCTTGAGGGCTATTGGCTATATATCTTGGCAGAGAATAAATTGCACCAATCATAAATATTGAGAAAAAATCGGCCCACAGTCGGGGTGGTGCACCATCTTGGAAGCAGTCCAGCATAAAGCTCGGGCGCTAGTGGCTAGCTGCATAGAGGGCATTTCCAGCATTAAGCTTGGCTAAACTCCTTCAACTTTTTTGAACCAAGGTGATATGACACCTCGGATATAGTCCGGCGTTGGAGCCTGGATACAGTCCGGCGTTGGAGCTCGGATACATTCCGGCGTTGGAGCTCGGAAAGCGGTCCGGCGTTGGTGCTCGGCGGCAAAAGATACCTCGAATGCAGTCCGGCGTTGGAGCTCGGACACAAGAGGACGCTGCCGCCCGTGAACAACTTCAAACCCGAGGTGTGGCATAAAAATAACAAGGCATTGATAAAGGCCGAAGATTTAAAGGGCTCCTTGGATACCCGACATGTGAGATCTTTAGATTTAGCTTAGCAATCCTCAAGATAGAAGATGGGAAGATTTGTTGAACCAGTTTTCAAGACCGACGACCGAGGACAGAGAACAGTTCGGAAGAATCGAGGAGCGTCCCCAACTTGAAGACCGGTTTAGGGGGCTACTGACGGTGTCCTGGCCTAGGGGGTACTCACTATGTCGTCTCCCAGTCAGTTAGATTGGGCCGAGGACCCCCATGGCCGTATACTCATGGGCCAGTTTGGACAGCTGCCGCATACAAGAAAGATTCCACAAGACTTGGTGGTCAAGGCAAGCACTCCTCCCCAACCGGCGTATTCGGCTAGGACTCTTGTTATCCTAGGCCTCTGGTGCATTATATAAACAGGGCCAGGCTAGTCGATAGAGAGACAACAATAATCATACCATAGGCTAGCTTCTAGGGTTTAGCCTCTCTGATCTCGTGGTAGATCAACTCTTGTACTACTCATATTATCAAGAACAATCAAGCAGGACGTAGGGTATTACCTCCATCAAGAGGGCCCGAACCTGGGTAAACATCGTGTCCCCTGCCTCCTGTTACCATCCGCCTTAGACGCACAGTTCGGGACCCCCTACCTAAGATCCGCCGGTTTTGACACTGACAGGGACCCTTCAAGACTGCTCGAGGCGGCATGACACACTTGCTCGTGGCCGTGGACAAATTCACCAAGTGGATCGAGGCAAGGCCAATCAAGAAGCTGGACGGTCCAATGCCATTTGATTTATCAAGGACATCGCAGTGCGCTACGTGTGACGCCCGGATAATCATGCTACAGTAATCTCACATTAATGATGCCACGTCACCTCGTTTAGTTGCTAATCTCGAGTTAGTTCGAAACCGATTCAAATTCAAATTCAAAAATAGGCAAACAATAAAAGTTTTCAAATATTAAAACTAAAATGTTTGGAGTGAACCAAATATTGCATAGATAATTATGGGGGAAAACCACACATGTATAAAATGTTTAAATACTATGAGATGAATAAAACAGTAGTAAAAATGATAATTTGAATAACTTTTATAATTAATAAAATGTCAAACTAAGTTATTTGGGGTCTAGACTTTTTGTGACTATGGACTAGGTTGTAATAATAATTTAGATACTAAGTGTATGTTTTACTAGAATAAAATGCAACTACAATAAAGCAGGAAAGAATAAATAAAAGTAAAAGAAAATACAAAAGAGAAAAACTATACTAACAAGAAAAAAAACAGAAAACCCCCCCATGCTGGGCCAACCGGCCGGCCCAGCCGGCCCTCCCCTCTGGCCTACAAGGCCACCCCCCCGAACCCTAACCCCCACCCGATCCCCACTCTCCCCCACTCGTCCCACCCCCGCGCGTCCCCCTCGCCCCTCCTCGATCTGGATCGGGGGAGACGGCGCCTCGACCCCGCCGCCTCATCCCTGCGCCCCGTCACCGGCCGGCGCTGCCCATCTCCGCCGGCGCCTCCTCATCGCCTCCCCACACCGCCTCCTCAACCCGATCCCCCCCCCCCCCCCCCCCCCCCCCCCGCCCCCCCCCCCCCCCCCCCCCCCCCCCCCCCCCCCCCCCCCCCCCGACCGGCCTCCTGGCGCCTCTGCTTCCTCCCGGCGCCGCCCCGCCATCGCCGCCTCGACCCCGACCTCGTCGCCCGAAGCCGTCCCGGACGCCGCCGGACTTTGCCGTCGCGCAACACGTCGTCCCCGTCCTCCTCCTCGTCACCCGCTGCCTAGCCCCTACACCGTACGGTGAGGCCCTCGGCCTCCTCTTCTCCTCTCCGCTGCTCGCTGATGCCTGCGACCACCGCATCGAATGGATCCGGCCGCGCTCACCCTCGCCCGTGGCTGCATCTCGCACCTCGTTCCCGACCGGACAGTGCGTGTCCATGGTCCCGCGATCGCCTGCTCGCTGCAGCTCGTCGCCCGCCCCTGCTCCTCTGTCCGCCGCGGCCCGCTGCTGCTTCGTCGCGTCCGTCGTTCCCCGCACGGGCCACAGCCCCCTGCTGCCCGGCCCCGCTGCTCGCCGGAGCTGGCCGCCCCTTTCCCCCCTACCTCGCCAGATTCTGGCGCCCCGCCTCGCCCCTGGTGGCCTCGCGTGCGGGTGTTCCTGCGCCCGCACGGCCCGATCGGGCGCACCCAATCCGCTAAGGCCCAGTGGCCCTATGACAACGGGCCCCACCCCCAGAACGTTTTAATAAAAAAAAGAAAAAAATAATAATAAATAAAATAATAATAATAATCAATTAATTAGTTAATTAATTAAGCAATTAATTAAGTTAATTAATTATAATTAGATTAACCTAATCACTAATTAACCTAATTAACTGTTAGTTAATTAAAACAGAGTATGACGAACGGGACCCACACATCAGTTGACCAGTCAACGCCTCTGTTGACTGCTGACGTCATGCTGACATCAGCATGCACTGTTCTGGATAATGTTTAATTAAAATAATTAACTAAATGCTAAAAATGATTTTTATCTTTTAAAATTAATATAAAATAAACCGTATCTCGGATGAAATGGTTTTATACATGAAAGTTGCTCAGAACGACGAGACGAATTTGAATACGCAGCCCGTTTAACCGCCATGCATCCCTAGCATAGCGAACACGCAACTTTCCCCCTCTGTTTCATCTGTCTGAAAACGCGAAACACCGGGGATACTTTCCCGGATGTTTCCCCCCTTCACCGGTATCACCTCATACCGCGATAGGGCACCCCTAGCACCGATACTTGTCATGTCATGCATCGTCATGCATTTGCTTGCATTATATTTATTGTTTCTTCTTCCCCCTCTTCTCTCGCTAGACACCGAGACCGACGCCGCTGCTACCTAGTACGACTACGGAGTTGACGACCACTCTCTCTTGCCAGAGCAACCAGGCAAGCCCCCCCCTTTGATCACCAGATATCGCCTACTCTTCTCTATGCTGCTTGCATTAGAGTAGTGTAGCATGTTACTGCTTCCCGTTAATCCTATACTGATGCATAGCCTGTCCTTGCTACTACTGTTGTTACCTTTACCTGCAATCCTAATGCTTAGTATAGGATGCTAGTTTATCATCAGTGGCCCTACATCCTTGTCCGTCTGCCATGCTATACTATCGGGCCGTGATCACTCGGGAGTAGATCACGGGTATATACTATATACTTTATACATGATACATGTGGTGATTAAAGACGGGTCGGCTTGAGGAGCACCCGCGAGTGGAGTTTTGAGGAGGAGCGGCAGGGCAGGTTCCGACCACCTAGGAGAGAGGTGGGCCTGGCCCTGGTCGGCGTTCGCGGATACTTAACACGCTTAACGAGATCTGGGTATTTGATCTGAGTTTGGCCATTTGGTCTATACGCACTAACCATCTACGCGGGAGTAGTTATGGGTATCCCGGCGTCGTGGTATCAGCCGAAGCCTTCTTGACGTCAGCGACGGAGCGGCGCGCGCTGGATTGGACTGGAACGCCACTAGGCTAGGTCTGCTTCCGGCCGCCCACGCAACGTGCAGGTGTGCTAAGGGCGATGGGCCCAGACCCCTGTGCGCTTAGGTTTAGATCGGCGTGCTGACCTCTAAGTTGTGCCTAGGTGGGGCTGCGACGTGTTGATCTTCCGAGGCCGGACATGACCCAGGAAAGTGTGTCCGGCCAAATGGGATCGAGCGTGTTGGGGTATGTGGTGCACCCCTGCAGGGAAGTTAATCTATTCGAATAGCCGTGATCTTCGGTAACAGGACGACTTGGAGTTGTATCTTGACCTTATGACAACTAGAACCGGATACTTAATAAAACACACCCTTCCAAGTGCCAGATACAACCGGTGGTCGCTCTCTCACAGGGCGACGAGGGGAGGACCATCGGTTAGGATTATGCTATACGATGCTACTTGGAGGTCTTCAGTCTACTCTCTTCTACATGCTGCAAGACGGAGGCTGCCAGAAGCGTAGTCTTCGAAAGGACTAGCTATCCCCCTCTTATTCCGGCTTTCTGCAGTTCAGTCCATATATGATAGCCTTATTCCATTTGATACCAATGCATACATATGTAGTGTAGCTCCTTGCTTGCGAGTACTTTGGATGAGTACTCACGGTTGCTTTCTCCCTCTTTTCCCCCTATCCCTTCTACCTGGTTGTCGCAACCAGATGTTGGAGCCCAGGAGCCAGACGCCACCGTCGACGACGACTCCTACTACACCGGAGGTGCCTACTACTACGTGATGCCCGCTGACGACGACCAGGAGTAGTTAGGAGGATCCCAGGCAGGAGGCCTGCGTCTCTTTCGAACTGTATCCCAGTTTGTGCTGGCCTTCTTAAGGCAACCTTGTTTAACTTATGTCTGTACTCAGATATTGTTGCTTCCGCTGACTCGTCTATGATCGAGCTCTTGTATTCGAGCCCTCGAGGCCCCTGGCTTGTAATATGATGCTTGTATGACTTATTTTATTTGTAGAGTTGTGGTGTGATATCTTCCCGTGAGTTCCTGATCTTGATCGTACACGTTTACGTGTATGATTAGTGTACGGTCAAACCGGGGGCGTCACAAGTTGGTATCAGAGCCGACTGCCTGTAGGAATCCCCCCTTCCACACTCCTTGGCCGAAGTCGAGTCTAGACATTACGAAACTTTTTACTAACATGGCTGTGTGCCTTACGGGCCCACGTCGCCATCTGGGTGGTATTAGGATCTTTTATTCCTCGTCTATACTCTGGAACTCTGATCTCCCTTCTATTCGGGTTAAATGAATTTTGCTAAATCTAACATTAGGATCTCGTTATCACTTTCACCCGGAGAGCCCCTTATTACTGATGATCATCTGCTGCACGGGAAGACCCTGAAGATACTCTCCGCTGTTAACCCGAGAACTTGTGTTCGTCGCGTTTGCAATTCCCCTTCCATCGTCAGCCCTTATGGGTAACTACTTACAGTTGGTATTCTTACATTCATCCCCAGTTTATTACAAGATACCCCGAAATACTCGTCGTTGTTTCGATAATCCTTTGAGCTTACTGCCTTGCTGTTCTTTGTCACCTGAATACCCCTACGGATAATTCTCGTACTTATCGAGTATCTGCTCATCCCCCAGTTGTTCATGTGTTTCACAATGGTCATCGAAAGACTATTCGATCCCCCAAAAAAAATCCTTAGTAGCTTATTGCTCTACAATACTTGTCTGCTTGCATGATGGATGCTTTCCATATGTCTGGCAATATTCGTGAGTATCCTTAGGCACCATCATTTTGATCCCTTTATTTCAACATGAGTGCGAATGCATGCAATCATCAGTTGATCCTTTTAATTATCTTTCCGGCTCAGACGTCATTTTAAACATGAGCTAGTTCTTAACCAATCAGATTGCCATCGATTGTACCCCTAAGTCTATTCAACTTGTCCGTCCTTGATCAGAGCGTTTGCTCCTGATCCCTTGATTTGAAAATCATAATTCCTTTGTTATCTAAACATCGAATTATTCAGATGTTCTATAATATGATGTTGTGCATTCTTTCTTTGTCTGATTGAGTACCGATACTCACATCAGCTCCGTTGTGGATCGCCCGATCCATTTTGTTGGATTTCATCCGACATCGTCCTTCATATTCAATAACCTTGTGAGCCTTTCCACGGGTATATAATGCCTTTGGTAAATTGTATCCTCCGCTTTGTCAACCATGCTCTACTTTTGAGCTTGTGTTATTCACTCCTGAAGTTCGTGGTACATGTGCTAAGAAGCCCCGATGGCTTGAACCTATGCCTTCCTTAATATGTGTGAACTCAAAAGTTTTCACGAGTCATACTCTTCTGGTATTTTGCCAGATAAAATTTCAACACTACAACTTCATCGAACGCGAGAAGTAAATGAAAGGTTATGCATTGGGGAAGTGGGAGTCGACCTTGAACTTTGTGTTCATGCCCATGGACATGATGTAGATCCTATCATGGAAACTTCTTGTAATAATAACTATTTCCTTGGTAGAATATCATCTGGTACCTGTGAATTGATCCTTTGCTATCATGGCTCCGACCATGATTGATCCCCTTTGATTCCAATTCTCAGACAAGATGAGGTACTTGTCTTCTGCAGATCACTTCACGTGTCCACCCTCTACTCTGCTCTACCGTCGAGTATTACAATCTAGTATCTCAAGAATATCATGGAACATCATAACTTCTTATGGGTTCTTCATCAATTGTTATTACTCACCAGGTCCAATTGTTCTTAGGTTATAGGTTGTTGTCAATCGAGAACACCGACTAGTGAAATTATTCCGCACTACAAATCAAATACCCCTAGTATTTTTACTGGGAAATTCTAAACTCAAGCTGGTCATTCCTAGACTATCAGCTGCATCCTGGTCTTGCTACCTTTGACTGTGCTACCTTGTCATTCTCTGGTGCACGTATTCTTCAGTGTGTGAGCACGACTTACGTCAAGCTTTCAACATCTTGTTGCTTGTCTTGGAATGCAAATTTGGTTCCGAGCTTGCCTCCTATATATTGATCCTATAACTTGCCACTTTGTCATTTCCTTGCTTGTTGCCGTTGTTATTTGATTGCATCCTCTTGAAACCTCCCGGCAAATGTGTCGGATCACCTTCAACACTTTGACTTCTTCCGAGATGTCAACTGTGCTCATGATGAGAAATACCCTCCTTGCCCTCGATGATTTTTATTATCATCGACAACACCCTTGACTTCCTTTCATCATGAACTTCCCCACATAGTGAATGCAACTTGTTCTCCAGCTAGTGTTGTGTTCTGCCTTGGAGTATTACCATCTTTTAATATCAAGGATGTTGTGAGGATTGCTCCTCCTCTTAAGAATTCTTGGTATAGTGATACTTCTCATCATCACCATTCCTTCTTGGTCCTCGCGTTGATTCCAACCGGGGTACCAACAAGTGGACGGTGCTGTTTGGATTCTGCCTTTCTAGCAACCCTATTGCTTTGAATAATGGTCGGCCATTCATTCTTAGACTATTGATTATTGAATCACCATTCTGACATTGGTCGTGCAGCCCAACCCATATTTCGGGCGCACCTTTCTACCAATGTTTAATTGTGTATGTTTTCCTCAAACATGCTTCATTACATCATTTGATCTGACAAATGTTATCTCCTTGATTCACATAAGTGTGGAAATCCATCCTTTGAAAATTTCAATGAATAATCGTTGAGTTCATCAGCCACCTCCTCGTCCTCTCCTTGGTTAAATGATGAACTCATGATTCGGGACTTGCTTCCATAGTACATTCCTGAGAATTTTGCAACTCCATCTCATCTAATTGTGTTGCCCCTTTTCCTTCTCGGGCATCATGAGTCCGAGTTATCATGACACCAATCTGATCTGAATCTCGGTCAGATATGATGGTTGGAACCTATTCCAAGAGTCATAACATTGGTCTTTATATAACCTAGTAAGGTGATGTCATGCCTAGCACCCCTGGCCGGAGGACCTATTGTTATAGTTCTTCCTTTTTAGCAAGGTTAACCATTCTTCCGTAAGGAAATTGTAAGACTTATTCTACCAGTTATTCCTGATGGATCCTTTGTGTTTCCAAAGTCTGATCTTCACCTGTTGACCATGTCAATGCTATCTCGAAGCATGTAGATGGTACTCCGATTTTCAACAAGAACATTTGAAGCCCAATGCTAAATGTTTCTTGCTCAATTATCCAAACACCGTTGTATGGGTAATGTCATGAAATTTCTCTCCCCTTACCTAAAGAGTTTTCTACATTATATCCTGTCATGGATATCATGTTTTGCTTGTCCTTGGGAAGGTTATACCCCTGAAATATGTGTTTAAACACATTATCCTTTCCATTGTTGTTTAATCCGATGATCACATTTTCCTTTCCATTGGGCTGTTTAACCTTTCTTGTGATCTATATGATCTAAGCAGTAATATTCTCCTACTTATGTAAACCCCTCGGTGTACAGTTCTGTCAGCAAGACCCTGTTACTATCGTTGATGACATTCCGGTAGCCACCGATGGACGAGAACTTTGCCTATTGGTCTGCCTCGTTCAACGAGCAGGAAAAAGGTTCTCTTCGTCCCTCGCCCTTGGTACCAACGATGTTGCCAACATAACTGACAGGCTAAGCTCTGACATTCCTTGCTTACACGATCGTGTAAGACGTTACCGCCCTTCCTACTTTTAACCCACATGGTGGGCCCATAACCCACCAGTCCCACAGGATCGAAACCTGACTCTCCTTGTTTTCAAAGTTGTCCCTCGCGCGTGGCTTTGTATGCAATACATAAGCCACGTTCCTAGCTAGTGATCTATTCTGGTAATACTTATTCATGTTACTCTGAACCCCTTTCACACTCTATTTCAGGCAATGAACGATTGCCTATCCGCTTGAAACTTCTTATTGCACCGTCTTACTTTGCTCTCGATGTGTTTCATTTGTTCAACTCGAGAGATAATCATATGTTCATTCTTGGGATACCCCTAGATGATTCTCCCTTATAACATCCTATCCTGGTAGGGCTGCCCCTTACCTATTCGTAAGTACGATGGAGTTCCCCGAAGAAAGGACGACAACTTCATCATGATGCATTGGAATAAAGAATTGAAGACATCAACGGAAGGGATTAACTTCTTCGAGAAGATCCGTTAACATATCGTAACCAGAACTTTCCCCTTACTCCCCTCTTAAATCTCGGGACGAGATTTCTTGTAGTGGAGGAGAATTGTGACGCCCGGATAATCATGCTACAGTAATCTCACGTTAATGATGCCACGTCACCTCGTTTAGTTGCTAATCTCGAGTTAGTTCGAAACCGATTCAAATTCAAATTCAAAAATAGGCAAACAATAAAAGTTTTCAAATATTAAAACTAAAATGTTTGGAGTGAACCAAATATTGCATAGATAATTATGGGGGAAAACCACACATGTATAAAATGTTTAAATACTATGAGATGAATAAAACAGTAGTAAAAATGATAATTTGAATAACTTTTATAATTAATAAAATGTCAAACTAAGTTATTTGGGGTCTAGACTTTTTGTGACTATGGACTAGGTTGTAATACTAATTTAGATACTAAGTGTATGTTTTACTAGAATAAAATGCAACTACAATAAAGCAGGAAAGAATAAATAAAAGTAAAAGAAAATACAAAAGAAACTAAAGAAAACAAAACAGACAACCCCCCCCCGCTGGGCCAACCGGCCGGCCCAGCCGGCCCCCTCTCTGGCCTACAAGGCCACCCCCCCCCCGCCCGAACCCTACCCCCGATCCCCACTCCCCCACTCGTCCCACCCCCGCGCGTCTCCCTCGCCCCTCCCCGATCTGGATCGGGGGAGACGGCGCCTCGACCCCGCCGCCTCATCCCTGCGCCCCGTCACCGGCCGGCGCTGCCCGTCTCCGCCGGCGCCTCCTCATCGCCTCCCCACACCGCCTCCTCAACCCCCCCCCCCGACCGGCCTCCTGGCGCCTCTGCTTCCTCCCGGCGCCGCCCCGCCATCGCCGCCTCGACCCCGACCTCGTCGCCCGAAGCCGTCCCGGACGCCGCCGGACTTCGCCGTCGCGCAGCACGTCGTCCCCGTCCTCCTCCTCGTCACCCGCTGCCTAGCCCCTACACCGTACGGTGAGGCCCTCGGCCTCCTCTTCTCCTCTCCGCTGCTCGCTGATGCCTGCGACCACCGCATCGAACGGATCCGGCCGCGCTCACCCTCGCCCGTGGCCGCATCTCGCACCTCGTTCCCGACCGGCCAGTGCGTGTCCATGGTCCCGCGATCGCCTGCTCGCTGCAGCTCGTCGCCCGCCCCTGCTCCTCTGTCCGCCGCGGCCCGCTGCTGCTTCGTCGCGTCCGCCGTTCCCCGCACGGGCCACAGCCCCCTGCTGCCCGGCCCCGCTGCTCGCCGGAGTTGGCCGCCCCTTTCCCCCCTACCTCGCCAGATTCTGGCGCCCCGCCTCGCCCCTGGTGGCCTCGCGTGCGGGTGTCCCTGCGCCCGCACCGCCCGATCGGGCGCACCCGATCCGCTAAGGCCCAGTGGCCCTATGACAACGGGGCCCCACCCCCAGAACGTTTTAATAAAAAAAAGAAAAAAAATAATAAATAAATAATAATAATAATAATTAATTAATTAGTTAATTAATTAAGGAATTAATTAAGTTTAATTAAACTGTAATTAGATTAACCTAAACCCTAATTAACCTAATTAGAGGATGACGGTGGGTCCCCCCTGGACCCACATGTCAGGTTGACCAAGTCAACTCTGTTGACAGCTGATGTCAGCATGACATCATGCTGATGTCATTAAATCATTTTCGAATTAATTTAAATAATTAATTAAATCTCAGAAATTAATAAAATCTTTAGAAAATCATATCTTTTAATCCGTAACTCGGATTAAAATATTTTCAACATGAAAGTTGCTCAGAACGACGAGACGAATTCGTACGCAGCCCGTTTATCCGCCACGCATCCCTAGCATAGCGAACACGCAACTTTCCCCCTCTGTTTCATCTGTCCGAAAACGCGAAACACCGGGGATACTTTCCCGGATGTTTCCCCCCTTCACCGGTATCACCTCATACCGCGATAGGGCACCCCTAGCACCGCTACTTGTCATGTCATGCATCGCTATGCATCTGTTTGCTTAAATATTTATTGTTTCTCCCCCCTCTTCTCTCGCTAGACACCGGGACCGACGCCGCTGCTACCCAGTACGACTACGGAGTTGACGACCTCTCTCTTGCCAGAGCAACCAGGCAAGCCCCCCCTTTGATCACCAGATATCGCCTACTCTTCTCTAATACTGCTTGCATTAGAGTAGTGTAGCATGTTACTGCTTCCCGTTAATCCTATACTGATGCATAGCCTGTCCTTGCTACTACTGTTGTTACCTTTACCTGCAATCCTAATGCTTAGTATAGGATGCTAGTTTATCATCAGTGGCCCTACATCCTTGTCCGTCTGCCATGCTATACTATCGGGCCGTGATCACTCGGGAGTTGATCACGGGTATATACTATATACTTTATACATGATACATGTGGTGATTAAAGACGGGTCGGCTTGAGGAGCACCCGCGAGTGGAGTTTTGAGGCGGAGCGGCAGGGCAGGTTCCGACCACCTAGGAGAGAGGTGGGCCTGGCCCTGGTCGGCGTTCACGGATACTTGACACGCTTAACGAGATCTGGGTATTTGATCTGAGTTTGGCCATTTGGTCTATACGCACTAACCATCTACGCGGGAGTAGTTATGGGTATCCCGACGTCGTGGTATCAGCCGAAGCCTTCTTGACGTCAGCGACGAAGCGGCGCGCGCTGGATTGGACTGGAACGCCACTAGGCTAGGTCTGCTTCCGGCCGCCCACGCAACGTGCAGGTGTGCTAAGGGCGATGGGCCCAGACCCCTGTGCGCTTAGGTTTAGACCGGCGTGCTGACCTCTAAGTTGTGCCTAGGTGGGGCTGCGACGTGTTGATCTTCCGAGGCCGGACATGACCCAGGAAAGTGTGTCCGGCCAAATGGGATCGAGCGTGTTGGGGTATGTGGTGCACCCCTGCAGGGAAGTTAATCTATTCGAATAGCCGTGATCTTCGGTAACAGGACGACTTGGAGTTGTATCTTGACCTTATGACAACTAGAACCGGATACTTAATAAAACACACCCTTCCAAGTGCCAGATACAACCGGTGGTCGCTCTCTCACAGGGCGACGAGGGGAGGACCATCGGTTAGGATTATGCTATACGATGCTACTTGGAGGTCTTCAGTCTACTCTCTTCTACATGCTGCAAGACGGAGGCTGCCAGAAGCGTAGTCTTCGAAAGGACTAGCTATCCCCGTCTTATTCCGGCTTTCTGCAGTTCAGTCCACATATGATAGCCTTATTCCATTTGATACCAATGCATACATATGTAGTGTAGCTCCTTGCTTGCGAGTACTTTGGATGAGTACCCACGGTTGCTTTCTCCCTCTTTTCCCCCTATCCCTTCTACCTAGTTGTCGCAACCAGATGTTGGAGCCCAGGAGCCAGACGCCACCGTCGACGACGACTCCTACTACACCGGAGGTGCCTACTACTACGTGATGCCCGCTGACGACGACCAGGAGTAGTTAGGAGGATCCCAGGCAGGAGGCCTGCGTCTCTTTTGAACTGTATCCCAGTTTGTGCTGGCCTTCTTAAGGCAACCTTGTTTAACTTATGTCTGTACTCAGATATTGTTGCTTCCGCTGACTCGTCTATGATCGAGCTCTTGTATTCGAGCCCTCGAGGCCCCTGGCTTGTAATATGATGCTTGTATGACTTATTTTATTTGTAGAGTTGTGTTGTGATATCTTCCCGTGAGTCCCTGATCTTGATCATACACGTTTGCGTGTATGATTAGTGTACGGTCAAACCGGGGGCGTCACACTACGGTATGCCGAACAACATCATCACGGAAAAAAGCACCAACTTCCCCAAGGGCACGCTCGCGTAGTACTGCTTCGTCTCCGACATCTGCCTCGACCTGGCTTCTGTTGCACATCCGCAGTCCAACGGCCAGGTCGAGCGGGCCAACGGCCTCATCCTATCCGGCATCAAGCCGCGACTCGTCGAGCCACTCGTCTGTTCCCCCGGCAACTTGGTTGACGAGTTGCAGGCCGTCCTCTGGAGTCTCCGCACCACGCCAAACAGGTCAACCGGGTTCACCCCGTTCTTCCTCGTCTACGGAGCGGAAGCCGTCATCCCGACCGACGTCGAGTTCGACTCACCGCGCGTCACGATGTACACGGAAGCCAAAGCTAAAGAAGCTCGTGAAGACGGCGTCGACCTGCTCAAAGAAGCACGTCTCCTAGCGCTCAGTTGCTCAGCCATCTACCAGCAAGGTCCGAGGCACTACCACAACAAGAAGATCAAGCCCCTCGCTTTCCGAGAGGGAGACCTCATCCTTTGCCTCGTCCAACAGCAGGCCGGCCAGCACAAGCTGTCCTCCCCGTGGGAGGGTCCCTTCATCGTCAGCAAGGCCTTGTGTGATCGCAACCCGTACTACCTCATCGACGACCGCAAGACAAACAATCGCAAGAGGGACACCCCCGGCGAAGAAACAACCCGATCATGGAATGCAGAGCTCCTCCACCCATTTTATAGTTAGCCAAGTGCACGTATGTATCGCTGCCTTTTGTAACCATCTGAAACTATGGGGTCCCCGAACGACGCTCGGCGCCTTCCCCTTTTGCTACCAAGCTATTGTGCCTCCTACATTTGTGCACCACTTTAAATCTTTAGCCGAACCCGGCCACTGGGTCGACTTGCTCGACCTGGGGGCTCGGGGGCTGGCCGGCTTGGCCACTCGCCATTTTCTCTTAGCGGTTCTCAACGTGTTGGATCGCCATAGCTTCTCGCTTCGCCCTAAGCTGCAGATCCAGCTTCGGCTGGGGGCTGGCAAGCGCATGAGAACAAAAGCACCAGCGCGCCACGAACACTAAGTCAAGAACCACCGGGTCGCCCAACCCGGCCCTGCCACTTTAAGTCACCGCACGACCGGCTGCTCGCCAACCCGGCCCCGCCGGATGGCTGCCAGCCGGCCCAGTGGGTGTTTTGGTCACGCTCAACATTTTGAAAAACTAAGTATTGAACACTCCTCTCCAAAGCCGAACCCCTTGTCACGGACCAAAGCCTTGGCCGTCAGACTCGCGGGGGAGGCCCAAAGAGGGAGAGTTACAAGAAAATGGCTCTAAAATGAAAAGCAAAAGCGCAGGCATCCATGAAGTTTCTGCATATCGCCGGATCACTCGACCCGGCCCCGCCACTTTAAGTTATCACACGAATGGCTGCTAGCCAACCCGGCCCGCCAGATTGCCGCCAGCCGGCCCAGTGGGTGTTTCGCTCACGTCCAACGATTCAAAAGCCCAAGTACTGCGTGTCCCTCTCAAAGGCCGAACCCCTTGTCACAGACCAGAGCCCTGGCCGTCAGACCCACGGGGGTGAAACCCGAAGGGAGGCAATCGTAAGAAAACATCTCCAAAAACGAGAAGGAAAGGCGCAATCATTCACACAACTCATACAACATAAATTTAAACAAGCCCAAGGCCAGAATTCATTACACCCAGTAAACCCCCAGTGGGTGGGTGGACCTGCTACCTAACAGAAATTTTCTACAAGTCAAAAGAAACCAGGCATCACCTCCGCCAGAGCGCGCAGCCGCCGTCGGGTCCGTAGAAGTGCCGGTATCCTCCTCCTGGGTGTCCGCATTGTGGTAGACGCTCGTCTCCTCAGAGCTGCCCTCCGGGACATCCAGAAGAAGGCCGTAGTCCTCAGCGGGCATGACTCTGCCATCCTCCGCCCGCTCCGGCTGGAACTCGTCGTGGAAGGCGAACCTGGCGATGCAGCTGGCCCGGGCGGCGATCTGTCTGGCCTCCGCCTATAGCTGGCTCTCCGAGCCGGCCCGCTAGCCCATCAGCGCGTCCAGTGCTAGGCCCGGGTGCCAGGACAGCGCGAACTGAAGCGCCATCTCGGCACCAGCTCGGGCGGCAGAGACCCGCCACTCATGAAGGAGGTCCGGGCCCGCCTCCAACCACCGCGCCAGCCGCGTGAAGCTGGTCGGTGCAACGGCACCCGGCCTGAGGGCCGCCGTCATCGCCGCGCCGGCCTCAGAGAGCCGTCCCATCTGCTCACTCAAGACTCGCAGACGGGCCTCGGCAGCGGCAACGATCTCTGGGAAGGTCCAGGCCACCTGCGGGTTGGTCCCAGAGCCGATGATCCCTTGCGGGTCGCGCTGGAAGCGGACCGCCTCCTCCACCAGCGGGCGCGTCTCCAGAAAGGCCCGTGCCGAGGAGGAAAGCAAGTCAGAAGAAAATTACTAAGAGAAGCCGGAGTCCCAACCCTGCGACAACAACAAAACCAAATGAAAGCACTTACTGGAGAAGGACTCTTCCAGGTGCTGCGCTTCGAGCAACATACCGCGCCGCTCCCGGGCGATTGTGCGGTCACGCTCCTCCAGCGCCTTCTCCAGGTCGGCGACCTTGGCAAGGGCCGCCTTCAGCTCAGCGTCCTTGTCCTCGGCTGCCTTCACGGCCTGCTCACGGAGCTGGGTCTCCCGCCGCCGGGTCTCCTCCGCCGTGGCCACCAGCGCCTTCAGGCGCTCCACCTCGGCCTGGAGCTGCCCTTGTCGTCGGCCAGCTTGCCGCGCCGCTGGCCCGCCTCATCAAGGGCCTGCTACGCCTCCATTACCTTAGCAGCCCCTGCCTTGAGGCGCTCCACCTCGGCCTCGAGGCGGCTCTTGTCACTCGCCAGTTCCTCTCGCAGCCGGATGGCTTTGTCAAGTGCCTGTCGGGCTCCCGTCACCTCCGCCTTCGCCATCTCCACCTCGGCCCCAAGCCAGTCGACGTCTGCGACAAGCCGGTCATAGCGAAAACTAGCCCGAATCAGGCGGGTCCTCCAAGACAGCACCTCGGCTGAAGAAGAAAAAACTCAGCGACAAAGTATTGTTTTAAGATTCGACCCAACTGCTACGCAGTTGGCCCGAATCTCGGTGGCTACACCTAGTGGTTGCGCTAGCGCCCCCCCACTAGAAAAGAGCATGAAGAAGAAATACCTGTCGTGATGCGGAGCTCCTCCTCCTTGGCGGCGAGCCTCTCCTTGAGACGCCGATGCGTCGAAAGGAGCCGGTTGAAGACGTTGACCCGGTAGGAGTCAAGTTGCTACAAGATGAAACAATCAGTGCAAGACTACAAGATAAGATTCGACCCAACTGCCACGCAGTGGGCCCGAATCTCGGGGACTACACCCAGTGGGTGCGCTGACGCGCCCCCACAAAGAAGAAAATGATGGAAAAAGAAAAAGCAGAGCGCAATCGAAAACTTACAAAGAGGGCGCGCTCCAGCTCCTGCGTCGCCTCGACATCGGCCTGGGCGAAGGCTTGGATCCGGTCCATCCGCCCTCGCAGGCAACGGGTCACGGCGGCCATCGCCTCCTCCTCCTGGGTTAGAGGTCCGAAGGGGACCTTGCTGGTCCCGCTCCATGACGGCCGCGGCTCGGCAACCCAGCGTCCTCCGGCCCTGATCGCTAGGGCGTGTCCTCTGCTGGCCGCCTCCCCTGAAGCCGACGCCTTCTCCACTGCCCTCCCCGGCACCGACACTAGCTCGGTGGGTGGAGCGGCTTGCGGCTCCACCACCGGCGGCGCCTCGCTCGTTGGCGTCTGGGACGCCCCCTCCGGCACCGCCCGTGCGGCCTCCACCAAGACGGCGTCACCGCCGCTTCCATTGGTCCCCTCCCGCTCGACCACGTCGGTCCGCAGCGGGGTGCCGTCCTCGACAACCACGACCTCCCGGTCGAGGTCCATTGCGTCTGCACGGCCGCCTTGGCCATGCTCCCTTGCCGACGCCTGCACGAAGACCATCGTCGCCGCCACCGTCCCCGCTAGCATCTCATGCCACACCGGCTCCTCGCTGGCTTGCTCCCACGCCATCGCGGCTCTGACCCAGGCCTGGGTCGACCCCGCCTCCAACTCCGCCTCGGCCTGGTTCCGATCCCGCCAGGCCAGGCCCTCGGTGTCGGCCGGGTCCAGACCAAGGTCCGGATCCACCGTTGCCTCGTCCTCGTCATCGTCCCGATCGGTGGTGCCGGATCGACTCCTCCGGAACGCGGCTCCCTCAGCGGACACGGCGTCCGTCGCCGCCAGCACCAGCGAAATCAGTGACCCGAAGCATAAGACAAAAATAATTACGCCGAGTCGAGTGGGGTCGCTCGGCAGCTCGGCTAGAACACAAAAAATCACTTACCTCGGCACCACCAGAACGTCGGGCCTCGCCGCCCTCTCCTGCGGAGCGCCGCGCCTCCTCTTGGCAGGCGGCGTCGCACCTTCGGTCGGGTCCACTGCGTGCTTCACGGATGGGGCCTGTGGTGGGATGATATCCTTCCCGTATGGGCGCCGCGCTGTCACCGCCTCCGAGATGACCCGGCTCCGGCCGCGCCGCCGCCTCCTCCACCCAGTGTCGCTACATCAACAGCTCACATCAGCATTTCTAAAGCCGTCCCACAACCGGTGACTGAGGGAATGTAAACAAGACTCACCTACTCGGCGCCCTGCGCCCGTATCGGCGACCACCGCCTCCCCTCTGTCATGGGCCTCGGGCTCCTCCAAGGCATCCCGCACCACCTTCGCCCGTGCCTGGTCAAAAGGATGCCGGATGGCATTCAGAAGACCTCTCGGGTCACGTCGATACGAACAAGAAGATAAGCAACAACGAAGTATGGAGACCAGGGACTCACCAATGGTGCTGGGTTCGCACGGCTGTACGGGGCCTTCCCGAACGCCAATTCAACCCCCAGTTGGCCTTGGAAATGTCATTGACCTGACGCGCAACTTGGTCCGCCGCCAGCCGCGTGTTCGCCGTGTAGTTGGGATCTTGGAGGCCGTCCATCTGATCAATAAGACGGCTGCGCTGCTGCAGCGGCAGCACCCGCCGGACAATGAAGGCGGCGATGAGGTCGGTGCTGGTGAGCCCCTCCTGCTCCTTCATCACTGACACCCGCTCGCACAGGTTGAGCACCTCCTGCGACGGGTGCTTAGGGTAGTACCCCCAGTTCTGCTTCCCCCACGGTGGCGAGTTGATGAACGGCGGGAGGTTGATGTGGTCCTCGCCAAGACTGCAGACATAGAAGAAAGAATTCTGCCATTTCTTGGCAGAATCCTCCAGCGGCACCTTCGGGCAGTCGGAGCCCGACCGCTTGGTGATGGCGGCCACCCCGCACTCGGACATCTCTCCGGCCTTCGGCCCCTGCTGCTTGAGAGAAAAGAAGTGCACCCAGAGGTCGATCGAAGGCTCGACCCCCAGGTACCCCTCGCAGAGGGTGACGAAGCCGGACAGCTGCACGATCGCGCCGGTGCCAAGATGATGGGGTTGGAGCCCGAAGAACTCTAGAAACACGTGGAAGAAGCCGCTCGTGGGCAGCCTAAACCCGTGTTTGAAGTGCGGGAGGAAGACCACCCGCTCCGAGCCCTTGGGCCACGGCTCCCGCTCGCCTTGCGGGAGGCGCACCTCGACCTCCTCCGCCCTCGGCAGGCGCCTGGTGTCGCGGAGGTAGGCAATGTTGTCAAGGGTGACGGTCGAGCCCATCCATGACCCTGATGCCAGCGCCATCAACCCGTGCGTGTAAAGGGAGAAGGAGAGGGAAAAGAAGATGACAAGAAAGCTCTGCTCGGGACGGCAGGCGTCGCAGCTAGCGGCGACCGTCGGAAGCAGAGGGAGGATGAAGAGGCCGGGGAGCGCAAGCATTAATGATCTCTGCCGCCCCCTCGCCCCTAATTTATAAGCCACGATTCGAAACATGGGGAAGTGGAATCGTTTTCGCTCGCCCCTCCCACTTCCCCGCAATAAGTGCGCACGTACGCGCGCAGTAACTGCCTTGACAATGGCAACCGACCCGCGGACGCCACAATAAATCTGCGCACGTGGGCCAAGGGCGCGCGGCGGCGGGCCCTAGGCCGTCGCCCCATCCCGTCACACGCGTGGCCTGTTAGGCCATTCCGGCTCCCAGGCGCCACGTGGCGGCCGCGCGAAGCCTGAAAGATTGCCCAAGATTCATCAAACTCCTCGGTTTCCCGCCACAAGTGGGACGCCGCTATCCGGCTTCCGGAAGCCGGCACACAGTGGGTGTTGCCGAACCCGGCAGTCACCAAATCCGCCTCTGCAAAGGAGGAAACTGCGAAGGCCCACCCATCTGAAGACGGCGGGCCTTCACAGCTTCGGGGACTACTGTCGGCGGGATGGACCCCAGGTAGGCAACGGAACCCGGATCCTTTTCAAAAATGATGGGGCTAGCATCGACCCTCAACCCGGCTCACGCTTGGCTGGGACGCTCAACCCGGCCATGCCCCGCGACCCGGCCGAGCTCTGCAACCCGGCAAGACTCCTCAACTCGGCCCCAACAACAAAGCTCAAGACTTCCACAGCAAGCCAGCACCGCCCTTGGTGTGTTCTCCAAACCCAACTGAGGTGTCGGTGTCAAAACCGGCAGATCTCGGGTAGGGGGTCCCGAACTGTGCGTCTAGGCCGGATGGTAACAGGAGGCAAGGAACATGATGTTTTACCCAGGTTCGGGCCCTCTTGATGGAGGTAAAACCCTACGTCCTGCTTGATTAATATTGATGATATGGGTAGTACAAGAGTAGATCTACCACGAGATCAAGGAGGCTAAACCCTAAAAGCTAGCCTATGGTATGATTGTTGTATGATGAAGTTGTCCTACGGACTAAAACCCTCCGGTTTATATAGGCACCGGAGAGGGTTAGGGTTACACAAAGTCAGTTACAATGGTAGGAGATCTAAATATCCGCATCGCCAAGCTTGCCTTCCACGCCAAGGAAAGTCCCATCCGGACACGTGACGAAGTCTTCAATCTTGTATCTTCATAGTCCTGGAGTCCGGCTGAAGGCATAGTCCGGCTACCCGAACACCCCCTAATCCAGGACTCCCTCAGTAGCCCCTGAACCAGGCTTCAATGACGACGAGTCCGGCACGTAGATTGTCTTCGGCATTGCAAGGCGGGTTCCTCCTCCAAATTCTTCATAAAAGTTTGTAAACACCAAGAGTAGTGTCCGGCTCTGCAAAATAAGTTTCCACGTATTGCCACAGAGAGAATAACATTAACACAAATCTAATCCGCTAACGTATTCCGCAGCGTGACATCACACTACGGCCAAGCCTTTATTCGAATCGTTTTCACTTTTCCACCTCAGCGTTTTTTGCGAAGCGGTTTCCTTGGCATGTCTTGTCAAGGCAGAGATCGTGTCCCCTTTATTTACGGGATTCTCATCAATACGGATGTGGGTAACCCAATCGTGCCCGTTAGCATGTCTTCTCGATTAAAGGCGAGTCCCAAACGGTTACGAGGAGGGCTCCTGGTATTCGACCTCTTATAAAGAGACCAAGGCCTTACTCCTTTTCTCCAATCTCAAAACAAGTTTGCCCGTCGCCTCGAGTTCCAACACCCTAGGCCCCAAATTCCAGGCGCTTCGGACCTTTGACAATGTCCGGTTCCGACCTTCAAGGCCGATGGATGCCCTCCTCCCTCAAGGAGAAGGACGTGCTAAAGTTGAGAGAGGCTAAGTTCTTGACCACCGAAATTTTGCATAGGTTGCCTGCTCAAAGGCAGGCTATTCCCAGTCCCCAGCCCGGTGAGAGCATAGTGTTCATGTCTCACTTCCTTCGGGGGTTAAGCTTCCCGATGGATCCCTTCGTGAGGGGGCTGATGTTCTATTATGGGCTGGAATTTCATGACTTAGATCTGGAGTCCATCCTCCATATTTCCTCCTACATCGTTGTGTGCGAAGCGTTCCTCCGTGTTAGTCCTCACTTCGGATTATGGCTCAAGACTTTTGGAGTGGAGCCGAAGATGATCGAGGGACGACACGCAGAGTGCGGAGGCGCTGTCATAAGTAAGAATGCTGATGCTCCATGGCCCGAGGGCTCCTTTCAAGAGGAGCTCGGCTTGTGGCAATGAGAGTGATTCTATATCACCGCTCCCAGGAGCACCAAGTGGGTGGCGCCTCCTGCCTTTCGCTCGGGTCCCCCACCACGGCTAGCGTCATGGGTCAACAAAGGATTAGATTGGGGGTTATCCAAAGACGTGCCCTTGTTGCAGGGCCGCATTAGGGATCTCTTAGAAAGAGACCTCAACCTGGTCAAGGTGACGCAGGTCATGCTGATTCGCCGAACACTGCCCGGCAAACGTCGCTCCCTTCATCTGTGGGAGTTTAATCCGGAGGGACCACGAGCTCTCCAGCATTTTATGGGCGCAACGCCTGTGGAGATGTATAAAATGTTCTTCGAATCACAAGCAATGTGTCCGGATTTGACCGAGGACGCAGGTTTAAGCTGCAATCGCCCGGATACTCAAGTAAGTAACCTTGTGCCCGGACTCGCTATCCGTAAAATTGTCATAAATTCGCCCCTAAAAGAGCTGTCCTTTTAAACAGGAGTGGATAGCGAAGGCAAAGATGATCAGGTGTCCGGCTCCCCTTCCTGAGACCAGGCCGGATCCCGTGCTAGTCAGGATGTTGAAGATCGTGCCTTCGGAGGGAAGTGAGGGGCAGGACAAGGAAACTATGGCCTCCTCGAAGGAGGCTGCTCCGAAGGGAAGAATTGACAATTCCTCTCCTAAGGGGAAGAAGAGGGCCGCCTCTGACGACCCGCAGACCATGGCCTTAAAGCGGGGGGAAAAGTCCTCATCAGAGGGTCCGATGCCGGGGAGATCCTCGGCCGAACTACGCCCTCAAAGGGATCAGCCCTCCAGCGAGCCGTAAGTAGAGAAAGATTTTCCTTTAGAGGGATGAGAGAAATCCTTGCTTTTTATCTGAGAAGATTAACCGAAATGTTACCTTGTAGCTCAGACCTCAACCCTTCTCAGCAGAGCTCGTCTTCGGGGGATCTTCTTCCGGAGATTATGGAGAGTGGAACGCCTCCCCCTGCCGTACCGCATGGCGAGGCGGGCGACCCTGAGGTGTCGTCGCGGAGGGTTTCTCCGAATCCGGCAGGGGTGGAAGGTAGCCATATGTCCCCCTAAGGTTCTCCGCGTCCGGCCTTCGATGGAGGTCATAGGATGAGTCCGGCACCATCCGATGCGCGGTCGGAGGAGCTGATGATTCTGCTGGGGCGAGCTTCTATCTCAGAGGAGCACCGTGCATTGATGGGTACGGTGATTGGATGGATTTCGTCTGCGGAAAGCGGATTGCATGAGGCTGTCAGAAGTTTGCTGACGGGTTTTGAGGTACGTTTGATAATGTACTTCTTTGTCAGTTGCGCATAAACAAGATGCGCCCTGTGTAGATAGTAGCCCCTGAGACTCTATGCGTTGTCAAAATTGACGGCGCGCAGAGGATCATAATCCCGGGTCTAAAATGTCACCTTTGTATACAGGTGGCGAAGTGTCCGGAATCGAGCCGAACTGATGATTTTGCCGAACTAAAGCGGCAACTTGACATGGCATATGCCGACATCGCGCTCGTCAACGAGCGGCTTGATGAGGCTCAAGGTATGCAATTCCTCTGGCGGCATCTGGTAAGAGGAGCTTTATGCCAGTATCTTATAATGTGTGTGCTTGACGCAGATGGTGCGGCCACCATGGAGAGTCTTCGGGCGGAACTTGCCCGAGCTAAGGAACAAGCCAGGAAAAGTGATGTGGCTGCCGAGAAGGCCCTTGAAGAGCTGAGAGCCGAATAGGCTGCTCACTGCCGAAGCAAGAAGGAGATGGCCGTGATGGCCGTGAAGTTAAAAAGTGCTGCTGACCGTTGCAAGTTTCTTGAGAAAGAAGACCGGGCGAGAGAGACGGACTTAGAGAAGGCCGTTGCTGATGCCAAGGACGCTCGCTCTGCGATGAGAGCTACGAAGGAGGAGCTGCCTCAGGCCGGACAGATTGCGGCTGGAAAGCCCTTTATGCTGCGGAGGAAGTTTTGCGATCCAAAGTTTGCTCCGATTGACCGGATGTGGAGTGTGGAGGACACCTATCTGGATTTGGCAGCGAGTGCTGCTAATGCGGCCGAATACTTTCGAGATCAAGAAGATCGCGAAGTGGAAAGGCTTTTCTGGTCGCAGTTCCAGAATCCAGAGCATCCACTGGCAGTGGACGATCGTCTGGCTCAATGGGCCGAACTGAATAGATTGTCCGGACACGCCATGAAGTACGTCATGGGTCATCTGTGGTCGGGGAGATCGGAGCCGAAGAGTTATTTCAGCTTGGTGCAGCAATTCCTTGACGCAGTGCCACGTATCAATGCGATGAAGAGGTCAGCATGCATAGAGGGCGCACAGATGGCTCTTGCCCATGTTAAGACATATTGGGCAGAGATGGAGACCACCGTTGTTGCATCCCGAGATTCGGACAAAAGCCGAGTACCCTCCGAGCACTATTTTCAGGAAGTCCTTGAAGGCGCTCGTGTAATAGAGACGCAGTGCTCGAAGGATTCTATGTTCTGATAGCATATGTAATTATAAAGCAATATTTTGATGAATTGTAGTAGCCTTTTATACTTGTGCCTTCAAGTATTTGGAACACCTCCTGTGCGGCCGTTTTAAGATATATATACAAAATCTGAACGATTGCAGTCGTTGGCTTCAGCCCCCACGCACATAGTGCGGGGGTGCTCGCAGAAGGCGCATTTTCACACTTAATCCAACGTCTTGGTCCTACAAAGGAGGTGATAGCGCAGCGAGCTAGGCAACGGACTATAATGCTTTAACACTTTCACTTAGCCATAGGATCTTGACAATGGGACTATTTAGGTAGCCCCTGGTGGCGACTGCGCTCGCCCGAATTTGGGGCGCGTATGTGCCTGGCGAGGAAACGGCCCTTCGTTAATGCAGAGGAATCCTACAGATTCCGGAGAGTCATCGAGTGGTTGACCAGTCTCACGCCATATCATGACAGTCGGTTTTCGGCTTTCTCTACTGAGGTGCTCGCCTGGCCGAACCAGGGCACAATCATAGTAGTTCTCCTGGTGCCGCCTTGGCCGATAGAGCAGAATGTAAGGCGGCCGAACACAGGAGCCGGGCAACCCAACATTTGACCAAAATCATGACTCGGAGCTGATGCATATAAGGCCAAACTCGCGACGCCAAACACTCCCTAAGGTATTCGGTCTTTATGAGAGCGGGCGAGGTAACGCTCTGAGGTATAAGCCCCTATTGTCCAGGTACGTGCAAGAATTCTGACGTGGCCACATGCCAAGACGCCAGCCTCCTCCTTGGTCATAGAACCAGGGGATGTGTATCAACAAGAGACAGTAAAAAAGGTTTACGCAGGGTCTTAATCTGAAAAGAATCCTTGGAATGGATCCCTACTACACGTCTGCGCCTGTGTCTCCAATGTGCCGTATCCTGGACGGGCGCAGCACGACGTTCATCTGTAAAAAGAGAGCAACTAAGTTGAAAAAGGGGCGTGCCGAACAAAAGTTATATGAAATAAACAAAGTGTAAAGTAAAATATGAAAAATTGAGCTTTATTGTCTCTTATTTTATACGTGTGAAGCCCCTAGTGCAGGGGTATATGGCCACTAAGCCTTTATCAATGATACTTTTGTGCCGAACTCGTCTATCCGTGTCCGTGGTCCTAATGACCTGTTCCGATGTTCTGGCTGGTGAGGCCATTGTATTGTGGGGCTATTAAAGGGGCTGCACAACCCTCCACTTGGGGGAGGTGTTCTCACTGCTTCCCCTTTAAGGAGATGATGCTGCGTGGACCGGGCATCTTAAGCGTAAGAGATGCATAATGCGGTATTGCGTTAAAGCGGGCGAAAGCTTCGCGTCCCAGTAGTGCTTGATAGCGACTTGAGAATGGGACGATGTGAAAAGTCACCTTTTCGCGACGGAAGTTATCGGCAGAGCCGAAAATAACCTCGAGCCGGAGAAAACCCATGCAATGGGTGTCCGGACCTGGCGTTACTCCTTGAAAGGAGGTTTTGCTGTGGCGAATTATTTTTGGGTCAATCCCCATGTGGCGGATTGAGTCCTGATATATCAGGTTGAGTCCGCTGCCACCGTCCATAAGGACATTGGAAAACTGGAGTCCGCCAATTATTGGATTGAGTACCAGGGCAGTCCAGCCTGGGTTCCTGACACTTCTAGAATAATCCAGATGATCGAAGATGATTGGTTTTGACAACCAGTGGCAGGATTCCTTTGGGATAGGCCGTGGGGCGCGTACCTTTATGGGCGCCGCACGTTTTGTTATGTGGAGTGAGTTTACTGTTTTTACTTCTTGTGGGAAATTCTTTTGTTTCCTAGTACTCTGCTTTTGGGGTTCGTCCTCGTCTTCGCTTGGTGTGTCGAGCCCCTTGTGTTCGGCGTTGAGTCTGCCGGATTGTTTGAAAACCCAACAATCTCTACGGGTATGGTTAGCAGGCTTTCCGAGAGTGCTGTGTATTTGACATATCCAATCCAAGATTTTGTTTAGGTTGGATAGGTCGTCCCTGTTATCTTGGAGGGGCGGCTTTTTCTGATTCTGTCGTGAGCTTTTGAATCCGGCGTTGACTGCCGGGCTCTTCGGACTTTTTTCCTTAGTGTGGCGACGGTCCTTATTGCGTCGCGGTTTTCCATTTCCATCCCTAGTTTCGGATGTACTTGGGTCACTGGTGCTGCATCTTGCCAACCAGCTGTCCTCTCCTGCGCAAAAGCGGGTAATGAGGCTTGTTAGTGCGGCCATTGTTCTTGGCTTTTCTTGGCCGAGGTGTCTGGCGAGCCATTCGTCTCGGACATTATGCCGGAAAGCCGCTAAGGCTTCAGCGTCCCGACAGTCGACTATCTGATTCTTTTTAGTAAGAAATCTATTCCAGAATTGCCGAGCTGACTCTCCGGGCTGTTGAGTTATGTGACTAAGATCGTCTGCATCCGGAGGGCGGACATAGGTCCCTTGAAAATTTGCTCGGAAAGCATCCTCGAGCTCTTCCCAACTTCCGATTGTGTTTTCAGGAAGGCTTTTGAGCCAATGCCGGGCTGGCCCTTTAAGCTTGAGGGGTAAGTATTTTATGGCGTGGAGGTCATCTCCTCTAACCATATGTATGTGGAGGATATAATCCTCGATCCAGACTCCAGGGTCTGTTGTTCCATCATATGCCTCTATGTTTACGGGTTTGAATCCCGCTGGAAATTCATAATCCAGGACCTCATCGGTGAAACATAGGGGGTGCGCGGCACCCATGTATTTGGGTGTGCCGGATTCTGATAATGGCTTTATTGCATTGCTTACGAGAGCTTGCTTTCTTGGCCCGTAAATGGACCTGGCTGGGCCATGATGCGAATCCTTAAGTGGGTCGCATGCCGGCTTAAGTGCGGGGCTACTTGCCGCTTTATGCTGGCCATGGGGTCGTCTATCCGACCGTGTTGCTTTCTCACTTTTGGAATGCGAGGGCTCTAAGGCCTCCTCGTCGAATTCAGACATGAGCTTTCTCTTCGGATAGCTTTTAGTGCGGCGACTGTTGCCGTATTTGTCTGCGGTATTGATTACCTGTAACACCCTCGATGCGACTATAGCTCCCACGTGTCGAGGCACGACTTAGAGACATAATCGCATTGAAGGCATATGTCGCAAGTTAGGCAATCTTCACAACATCCCATGTAATAATATAAATATTAAAGGGGAGATAACATAGTTGGCTTACACTTGCCACGTCAATCAAGTACATAAATAACATTACATCATCCAAACACTCATCGCCCGACTACGGCGCCAAAATAAAAGAGAACCCAACATGCGACACGGTCCCAATCACCCCCAACTAGGCACCACTACTGATCATCGGGAAAGGAAACATAGTAACGTTGAGAGTCTTCATCGAACTCCCACTTGAGCTCACACGCGTCTCCTGGAGCGGAATCATCAGGTCCTGCATCTGGTGTAATAGTAATCTGTGAGCCACAGGGACTCAGCAATCTCGCACCCTCGCGATCAAGACTATTTAAGCTTATAGGTAAGGCAAGGTAAAAATATGAGTGGAGCTGCAGCAAGCGACTAGCAAGTATGGTGGCTAACTTATACGCAGAAGAGAGCGAGAAGAGGAGGCAAGGCGCAAGCGAGAAACTAGAGAGCAACCTACGCAAAACATTACTCCAACACCGTGTCCACTTCCCGGACTCCGCTGAGAAGAGGCCATCACGGCAACACACTCAGTTGATTCATTTTAAAATTAATTAAGGTTCAAGTTATCTACAACCGGACATTAACAAATTCCCATCTGCCCATAACCGCAGGCACGACTTTCGAAAGTTCAATCCCTGCAGGGGAGTCCCAACTTAGCCCATGACAAGCTCTCATGGTCAACGAAGGAATAGACCTCGTCCCAAGATGTTCCGATCAGACTCGGTATCTCGGTTACTCAAGACAACTCCGACAATGGTAAAACAAGTCCAGCAACACCGCCCGCTGTGCCGACAAATCCCGATAGGAGCTGCACATATCTCATTCTCAGGGCACACCGGATAAGCTAAGCGTACGGGAGCCAACGTAACCCAAGTTGCCAAGGGACGGCCCCGCACGGTGCTCTAGGTTGGACCAACACTCAGAGGAGCACTGGCCTGAGGGGGTTAAAATAAGATGACCCTTGAGTCCGTGAAACCCAAGGGAAAAGGCTAGGTGGCAAATGGTAAAACCAAGGTTGGGCATTGCTGGAGGAGTTTTATTCAAGGCGGACTGTCAAGGGGTTCCCATTATAACCCAACCGCGTAAGGAACGTAAAATCCGGGAACATAACACCGATATGACGGAAACTAGGGCGGCAAGAGTGGAACAAAACACTAGGCGAGATGTCGAGCCTTCCACCCTTTACCAAGTATATAGATGCATTAAGATAACATGGCAATATAATGATATCCCAACAAGTAAATAAAAGATGTTCCAACAAGGAATGGCCTCCAATCTTCACCTGCAACTAGCAACGCTATAAGAGGGGCTGAGCAAAGCGGTAACATAGCCAATCAACGGTTTGCTAGGACAAAGGTGGGTTAGAGGTTTGACATGGCAATTTGGGAGGCTAGCAAGCAAGTGGTAGGCATCGTAGCAATGGCATAGCAAAAGAGCGAGCAAACTAGCATAGCAAAGATAGTAGTGATTTCGAGGGTATGATCATCTTGCCTGCACAGTTGTCAGAGTTGACTGGATCCTCAAAAGCAAACTCAACGGGCTCCTCGTTAGTGAAATTCTCTCCCGGCTCTACCCAAACAAGACAAACAAGCAACAAGGATACAATCAACCACGTGCAAGAACAAGCAACATGATGAAATGATGATATGCTATGCGGGATGCGATGCGGGATGCTAAATGCAAGATATGACAGGAAATGCATGAACCTGGCCTCAACTTGGAATTCCAAGGGTTCCACTGGAAAGATGAGATGAAATCGCTTGAAAACGATATAAAGAACGCCGGAATCGGAGTTACGGTTTGGAAATGGCAAGCGATTCAAAAATGACACCGGTCTGCCATTTACAGCAAGTAGGCATCTAAATGCAATGAAATGAACATGCTACAGCACCCAAACATGACAACAAAATACATGGCAGGGATGCACACAAGATGCTTAACAAAAGTCTAGCACTGAGCTACGGCCAAATCATCCATTAACAGGTTCAAACAAGCATGGCAAAAACGCAAATGGTAAAACAGATCTCAGACTTAGTGAAATCAACACTTGTCTGGAATTTCAGATCATATAGCCCTCTTCGGACTAACAAAACAACATGCTACAGGACCTGAACATGACAAAGAAAGACATGGCATGGAGATACTCAACAAGCTTAACAAAAGTCCCTTAGCGACCTTGAGCCAAAAGGGATCATAAAATACAATTGCAAGCACGTGAACATAGCAAAAACACAATCAGTTTTCAGACATAGTGAAAACTGGGACATGCTGAAACATAACTCACGAAGGCATGTTTACGAGCTCGATGCACTCTCCACGGTGCAAGTCATGGCAAGACAAGCATGCATCCCTTAAGAAGGCACAAAATTCAAGCTATACACAGCAAGAAAAATAGCATAGCATGCACGGATCAATTACAATAACATCGGCAAAATCGCAAACAAGTTGACAATCTGCCCAGATTCGCAATGAAGCAAAAGTAGAGCTCGATTGACTCAATCTAGGTTGCTCCATAATTGCAAACAAAGACATGGATGGATAGAGCACTACAATATTAACAAAACTCCCTTACTGATCATCCTCAAAAGAGGCACGGATCACTAGGAAACAACAAGAACATATGGCATCATGAGATAAACAATCCCAGGACTTAGTGAAATCACTAAGTCCCTGAAAACAGAATTAGCAAGTGCACCACTTTGCAAGCTTGCACAAGTCACAACACACATCCTAAAAATACATGGGTTGCACCTCTGGAGAGATGACAAAACCCTTAACAAAACATATGTAGAACTCATGGGCATAGCATGCACACAATAATCATGGCAAAAATGACAAAAGTGCTAAACGGAGTAACAGATCTGACAATTAACTCAAGTAGCCCTCTTCTAACAACATTTTGGGCATCAAGATGAACTCAAATGAAAATGATGCAATGGAATGAAATGATGTACTCTCTGAGATGAACATTTTGATATGCTATATGTCCAAATCGGAGCTACGGATGCAAAGTTATGGAGCCTCGAACAGGAGCACTTGGACTAAAAATTCTGGGGACTTAGGAAAAATTCAACCTCCGGATCTGGATCTAGGGTTTGCATGGAAATCGAGGATCGCCGGGATCCCACCGGAGCTGACCCGGAGCTCGCGGGAGTGGGTTCGTCGGCCGGGGAAGAGGGGAGGCGAGGCCGGGGCGGTGGCGGCGGAGGCGGCGGGCGGAGGCGGCGGCGCGGCGCGTGGAGGCGGCGGCGGCAGCACGGCGTGGAGGCGGCGGCGGCGCGTGGAGGCTGCGGGCCTCGGGGGCCGGCTGCGGGCCTCCCGGGCCGGCGTGGAGGGCGGCGGCGCAGGGCCACGTGGCGGCGCGCGATAGGGTGCGGGCGGGGGCGGCGGTTTTGTCCGGCCCGGACGGACAATGTCCGGTGCGGCGCGGAGAATTTTAGGGTTTCGGGGAGAGGAAGAGATCCGAAAATGGAGGGGTCTTTTTATAGGCATAGAGGGAGCTAGGAGAGTCCAAATGAGGTGCGGTTTTTGGCCACGCGATCATGATCGAACGCTCTAGGACATGGAGCACAGTTTGGTGGGTTTTGGGCCAAATTGGAGGGGTGTTGGGCTGCAACACACACGAGGCCTTTTCGGTCCCTCGGTTAATCGTTGGAGTATCAAACGAAGTCAAAATGGTACGAAACTTGACAGGCGGTCTACCGGTAGTAAACCAAGGCCGCTTGGAAAGTCTCGGTCCAATCCGGAAATGTTTAATCCCCACACACAAAAGAAAGCTAGAAATGACCACCGGAGGAGAACGAAGCGCCTGAACGCAAAACGGACAACGGGGAAAAAGCTCGAACGCATGAGATGAACACGTATGCAAATGCAATGCACATGATGACATGATATGAGATGCATGACAACGCCAACAACACACGGAGACAAAGACCCGAACCCGAGAAAATAAAATAACTTAACACCGGAAATGGCAAGAGTTGGAGTACAAATAGGGAAAGTTACATCCGGGGTGTTACATTACTTTACTCCATCTGATCCTGAGTGCATCTTCCGTAGTTTTTAGCTTCCGCTTCTGCTTTTTCAGGCTGCGTGCGGTTGCAATGAGCCGTTTGTGGAGGTTCTTCTCCTTCATGGGCTTGTCCGGCGTAGGGTCGTCCAGAATGCCATTTTCGCCGGGGGAGGGATGTTCGGTTTCTCTATCCGGGTTGTCCTGTTGGGACGGTTGCTCTAAGGCATGCTCGTCATCTACCGGCTCATCCTGCTCTATGGCTGGGTCTTTATCGAGGCGGGGCTTGGGTCGGTGTTTACGCCGACGCTTTGATTGTTTTTCGAGAGATCGATCCCTCTTTCCATCCCCGTTTTCCTCGTTGTTGCTTCCTTTAGGGGTATCCACCATTGACACATCGTGAGATGAGGTGGCTGTCCAATGCCCTATAGGCGTTGGTTTTTGGTTATCTCCTGCATCGTCGGCCATACCGTCAATGTCTTCGGAGTCGAAGTCGAGCATGTCGGTTAAGTCGTCGACAGTGGCTACGAAGTGGGTGGTGGGTGGGTTTTGAATTTCTTCATCATCCGAATCCCATCCTTGCTAACCGTAGTCCGGCCAGGGCTCTCCTGATAAAGAGAGAGACTTTAGCGAATTCAGGATGTCGCCGAAGGGCGAGTGCTGAAAGATGTCTGCGGCGGTGAACTCCATTATCGGCGCCCAATCGGATTCGATCGGCAGGGGCGCGGGGGGCTCGGAGTTCGGAAAGGAATCCGGCTCCTCGGAGTCACGGGCCATGCGGAGTGCGGGGCTGGAGTTCGGCTCGATCGCCTCTGAGATCGCAGCCCCTGAGGCAGCGTCCAACCGCTGATGCTCGATCGGCGCAGTAGGCTCCGAATCAATGGTCGGAAGCGATGTGTGTGCGGCCTCCAAGGCGCTGTTCGGCGGCAGAGCTATATCATGCCCATCGAGACAGTGCGGCACGCTTGGCTGTGGCTCAAATCCGTCGAAGATCAAGTCCCCGCGGATGTCAGCCGTGTAGTTTAGGCTTCCAAACCTGACCTGATGGCCAGGGGCATAGCTTTCGATCTGCTCAAGGTGGCCAAGCGACTTGGCCCGCAGTGCGAAGCCGCCGAAGACGAAGATCTGTCCAGGGAGAAAAGTCTCACCCTGGACTGCATCGTTGTTGATGATCGAAGGAGCCATCAGGCCTAAAGGCGACGGCACAGAGGAACTCTCAATGAAAGCACCAATGTCGATGTCAAAACCGGCGGATCTCGGGTAGGGGGTCCCGAACTGTGCGTCTAGGCCGAATGGTAACAGGAGGCAAGGAACACGATGTTTTACCCAGGTTCGGGCCCTCTTGATGGAGGTAAAACCCTACGTCCTGCTTGATTAATATTGATGATATGGGTAGTACAAGAGTAGATCTACCACGAGATCAAGGAGGCTAAACCCTAAAAGCTAGCCTATGGTATGATTGTTGTATGATGAAGTTGTCCTACGGACTAAAACCCTCTGGTTTATATAGGCACCGGAGAGGGTTAGGGTTACACAAAGTCGGTTACAATGGTAGGAGATCTAAATATCCGCATCGCCAAGCTTGCCTTCCACGCCAAGGAAAGTCCCATCCGGACACGGGACGAAGTCTTCAATCTTGTATCTTCATAGTCCTGGAGTCCGGCTGAAGGCATAGTCCAGCTACCCGAAGACCCCCTAATCCAGGACTCCCTCACGAGGGCCGGCGGCTGTACATCCCAGCCGTACGATGGGACGAGTCTCCACCAACTGATGACCGAAGCCACAGTACCCCACCCATGCCTCTGGTCAGCTGGACGAAGCAACAGTGCCTCTCACCTACCCGCTGACCAAGGCTAGCGTAGCAACAGTGCACCCGACGTGACCCATGACGCCAACAAGCGGCGACCTGACGGAGCTCCATTGTAGTCGACTCAACTCGGCCACGCCCTGACGATCAAAAAGACGGAGCATAGTGCCCCCTAGGCGCATGGGGCCCGCGCCCGGAGAACCCGGCGAGCCCTGGTACCCGGCGGGTCCCAGCATCGGGTTCCCGAACACTGATAACCCGGCCCTATGGCCTTGTAACATTACCCTTGTACCCCTAGGGGGTTGACCTATAAAACCACCCAGGAGCCCCCATGCATACGGGCAACCACTTCATTCGCACAGGCGATCACACACACACCTAGAAAGCAACACCCGAGGAGAGGGAGCAGCCTAAGCCTTGGCCAGACCTCCATCTTCCTCCATACATCTCTAGGAGCAGCTCTGTACTGTTATATATAACCACACTCGGCAGTATTAGGGGTGTTATCTCTCCGGAGAGCCCCAAACCTGGGTATGTCTTGCGTCCCACGCTCGCTCATGCCGACCTCGCCTCTGGAGCCCACCAGTGCCCTCGAGCCTCCTCCTATGTTTATCCATCCCTTGGCATCTGCCATGCGCCCACCACGACATCTCCCAACAAGCACTTTTCTTTAATGCCTTTCTAGCTAGGCATGATGATTTCAATGATGCTCACATAAAAGATAAGAATTGAAACATAACGGGAGCATCATGAAGCATGTGACAAGCACATTTAAGTCTAACCCACTTCCTATGCATAGGGTTTTTGTGAGCAAACAACTTATGGGAACAAGAATCAACGAGCATAGGGAGGCAAAACGAGCAAAACTTCAAAACTTTCAAGACATAGAAAGGAAACTTGATATTATCACAACTCCTACAAGCATATATTCCTCCCTCATAATAATTTTTAGTAGCATCATGAATGAATACAACAATATAACCAGCACATAAAGCATTATTTTCATGACACAAAGGCATAGAAAATTTACTACACTCCATATAAGCAAAGTTCTTCTCATTCGGAATAGTGGGAGTATCATAAGAAACTTGAATACTATAAATTGTTTCCACATTCAAAGAGTAATGTTCAGAAAAAGGGCAATCATAATCATGACCACTTTTATAAATATAATCATCACTACTTTTTATAACATAAGTGTCATCACAATAATCATCATAAGTAGCAACTTCATTCTCATCATAATCAATTGAAACCTCTTCCAAGATAGTGGAATCATTACTAAATAATGTCATGACCTCTCCAAATCCACCTTCATAATTATTAAAATAAGAATCAACACCCTCCAAAATAGTGGGATCAATACTACCTAGAGTTGATACTCTTCAAACCCACTTTCATCAATATAATCATCATAAATAAGAGGCATGTTATCATCATAATAAATTTGCTCATCAAAACTTGGGGGACAAAAATATCATCTTCATAAAACATAGCATCACCAAGCTTATGGCTTTGCATATCATTAGCATCATGGATATTAAAATAATTCATAATAACAACATTGAAATCATGCCCATCATTTAAAAATTTAGTGCCAAACATTTTGTAGACTTCTTCTTCTAACACTTGAGCACAATTTTCCTTTCCATCATTTTCATGAAAGCCATTAAAAAGATGAAGAATATGAGGCAACCTCAATTCCATTTTTTGTAGTTTTCTTTTATGTACTAAACTAGTGATAAAACAAGAAACTAAAAGATTCAATTGCAAGATCTAAAGATATAACTTCAAGCACTCACCTCCCCAGCAACGGCGCCAGAAAAGAGCTTGATGTCTACTATGCAACCTTCTTCTCATAGACTCGTGTTGGGCCTCCAAGCGCAGAGTTTTGTAGGACAGTAGCAAATTTCCCTCAAGTGGATGACCCAACGTTTATCAATCCGTGGGAGGCGTAGGATGAAGATGGTCTCTCTCAAACAACACTGCAACCAAATAACAAAGATTCTCTTGTGTCCCCAACACACCCAATAAATGCTAATTTGTATAGGAACACTAGTTCGGCGAAGAGATGGTGATACAAGTGTAATATGGATGGTAGATATAGGTTTTTGCAATCTAAAAATATAAAAATAGCAAGGTAACTACTAGTAAAAGTGAGCGAAAACGATATTGCAATGCTTGGAAACAAGGCCTAGGGTTCATACTTTCACTACTGTAAGTTCTCTCAATAATGATAACATAATTGGATCACATAACAATCCCTCAACGTGCAACAAAAGTCACTTCAAATTTCCCGTCGCGGAGAAAATAAGATGAAATTGCTTGTAGGGTACGAAACCACCTCAAAGTTATTCTTTCCGATCAATCCATTGAGCTATTCCTATAAGTGTCACAAACAACCCTAGAGTTAGTAGTAAAATAACACCATATGATACACATCAATCAACCCTAATGTCACCTAGATACTCCAATGTCACCACAAGTATCCGTGGGTCAATTATACGATATGCATCAAACAACTTCGGATTCATAATATTCAATCCAGCACAAATAACCTCAAAGAGTGCCACAAGATTTCTACCGGAGCAACAAGGACAAAAACGTGCATCAACCCCTATGCATAGATTACCCCAGTATCACCTCAGGAATCCGTAAGTTGAGTGCCAAAACATACATCAAGTGAATCAATAAAACACCCCATTGTCACCATGGGTATCCCACGCAAGACATACATCAAGTGTTCTCAAATGCATAATAGTATTCAATCCGATAATAGTGAAACCTTAAAGGTAAAACTCAATTCATCACAAGAAGATAGAGGGGGAGAAACGCCATATCATCCAACTATAGTAACAAAGCTCGCGGTACATCAAGATTGTGCCAAATCAAGAACACGAGAGAGAGAGATCAGACACATAGCTACTGGTACATACCCTCATCCCCGAGGGTGAACTACTCCCTCCTCATCATGGAGACCGTCGGGATGATGAAGATGGCCAATGGTGATGGTTTCCCCCTCCGAAAGTGTGCCAGAATAGGCTCCCGATTGGTTTTTTGTGGCTATAGAGGCTTTCGGCGGTGGAACACCCGATCTAGGTTTATTTCTGGAGGTTTTGGGATTTACAGGAGGTGTTGGCATCGGGGACAAGTCAAGGGGGCCCACGAGGCGACGACAAGGCAGGGGGCGTGCCCTAGGGGGCGGGGGGGGGACCCTTGTGGTTGCCTTGGGACTCCTCTCCGATATCTTTTCGTTCTAGTATTTTTTATATTTTCGAAAAATATTCTCCGTAAATTTTAGCTCGTTCTGAGAACTTTTATTTCTGCACAAAAAAACGACACCACGATAACCCACAAGTATAGGGGATCAATTGTAGCCTCTTTTGATAAGTAAGAGTGTCGAACCCAACGAGGAGCTAAAGGTAGAACAAATATTCCTTCAAGTTCTATCGACCACTGATACAACTCTACGCACGGTTAACGTTCGCTTTACCTAGAATAAGTATGAAACTAGAAGTACTTTGTAGGTGTAACGGGATAGGTTTGCAAGAATATAAAGAGCACGTAAATCAAAACTAGGGGCTGTTTTAGGTAAAGAAGTAATAAAGTTAGTATAGGGAGTGTGGAAAAGTGGTGGTAGGAGTTGCAAAATTGTCCCTAAGCAATTGACTACATTACTAGACCGATAGCAAGTTTTATGTGGGAGAGGCCACTGCTAGCATGTCATCCCTGAATTGGAATTCTAAGAACTTATGATTGGAACTATTAGCAACCATCCGCAACTACTAACATTCATTAAGGTAAAACCCAACCATAGCATTAAGATATATTGGTCCCCCTTCAATCCCGTATGCATCAATTTCTATGCTAGGTTGAAGCTTCTGTCACTCTTGCCCTCCAATACATAGTCCTATCAACATACAACTAACCCTATGGTGTGATCCACGCGCGCGCTCATATGATGGGCACCAAAGGACAGCAACATAACCACAAGCAAATTAAACCAATCATAGAAATTCACCAATTACCAATAGGACAATGAAAATCTACTCAGACATCATAGGATGGCAACACATCATTGGATAATAATATGAAGCATAAAGCACCATGTTCAAGTAGAGGCTACAGCGGGTTGCAGGAGAGTGGACCGCTGTAGATATATGGGGGAAGGTGATGAAGATGTTGGTGAAGATGACGGATGTGTTGGTGTAGATCGTCGTCACACGATGATGGCCCCGGCTGCGTTCCGGCGCCACCGAGGCAGAGGGGGAGAGAGCCCCCTTTCTTCTTATTCTTCTTCTTCTTCTTCCTTGACCTTCTCTATAGATGGGAGAAGGGTTTCCCCTCTGTTCCATGTCCTCCCTGGCGGCGGAGGGGCAAGAGCCCCTCCGAGATTGGATCTGTCTCTCTGTCTCTCTCTGTTTCTGCGTTCTAGATTCTGGCCTTTCACCGTTTCTTATATTCCCGGAGATCCGTAACTCCGATTGGGCTGAAATTTTAACATGATTTGTACCCGGACATTGGATTTCTTACAGCAAAAGAAGGGCACCAAGTGCCTTACAAGGTGTCCATGAGGGTCAGAGGCGTTCCCACCCCCTGGGCGCGCCCCCCTGCCTCGTGCCCCCCTCGGGCATCGTCTCGCGTTGATTCTTCTTCCCCAAAATCACATATATTCCAAAAAATCTCCGGAAGTTTTATCCCGTTTGGACTCCATTTGATATGGATTTTCGGTGAAAAAATCATGCAAGAAACAGGAACTGGGCACTGGATCAATATGTTTGTCCCAAAAATAGTATAAAATGTTGCCAAAAGTATATGAAAGTTCTATAATATTGGCATGGAACAATCAAAAATTATAGATACGACGAAGACGTATCAGCATCCCCAAGCTTAATTCCTGCTCGTCCTCGAGTAGGTAAATGAGAAAAAAGATAATTTTTTGATGTGGAATGCTATCTAGCATAATCTTGATCATGTAATCTAATCAGGGGCGGACCCAGAACAGAAATGTCCCGGTGTCCATGTATACACTATACAATGTCTCTAAAAACGTATACACTATACAAGGGGTGGTGACAAGCAATAATATACATGAAAGTAATACACCCAACAATTTAAAATATTCGACAGTAAAAATTCTTACCAAAAATGATTTCTTCTAGAGTTTGAGATGAACTCCCAGTAATTAATGGTTGCTAAATCTTGGTCATCTATCAAGGCATTATTTTGTTTCTGAGATGAAGCGTCATCTGGTTCATGTGGCATTATCATCTTCTCCCGATATCTTCATCTTTCTAAGAAACCTTTCAATAAACTCCCCTGGTATTCACCCATAATTATGTTATCACAAGTGCACAACAAGTTACATTATTTGTGTTTAAAGAAGCGAGAATAAAAATAATAAGTAAATCATATTGATCAAACTGTATGGCTACAAAGTTAAACTCCGCAAAAAAAAGCATACTTGAAATTGTGTTGTATTGTCGTCGCGCAGTCTACAAATTATCCAAAGATATGTGAACTAGTAGGAAAAGTTATCCAATCAAAGCAATCCAATTCCCAATTTGCAATACCTTGATTTTAAAACCCTAACCATTCAATTCAATTTAGACCTAAAAAACTAGAAAAATCTATGATAAGCACTGCCTCCATCCCAAAATTCTTATCTTAGATTTTTCTAAATATGGATGTATCAAGTCACGTTTTAGTATTAGATACATCTGTTCTATACAAATCTAAGATGTCAATTTTGGGACGGAGGGAGTACGCGTTTAGAGTGAGATTGACGGTCGTACCTATTTCCTTCGATTATTTGTAATAGTATGCAATGGATCAGGGCCGGAGCGGGCATCCGGCAGCTAGCGCCTGGGCACTGGCGGCAGGCTCTGACTTCTAGAGCCCTTGAGCTGGCAACGGCGAACGCACTGACACCGTATCACTGTGGGGGGAAAGAACAGCCGAACAGACGCATGTACGATAGAGATCGATCCAATCAATCGATAGCTAAGCAGGCTGAGTGCCCGTTCCAAATTCCCAATGATACAATCAGTCCAAATCAGCAGGATGGGCTGCTATTGCTAGATGGGCTGTGCTTGACGCCCGGTGTCCATCTCAAGATTCTACCGGTGTCCAAGCCCAATATATCTTACCTATATATACGTAGGCACAAATTTCAACCGGTGTCCTGTGACACCGGGTAGCCTAACGTGCGTCCGCCCCTGAATCTAATCATCGCATGGATATTAAGACACGAGTGATTCAAAGCAATAGTCTATCATTTGACATTAAGACAATAATACTTCAAGCATACTAATAAAGCAATCATGTCTTTTCAAAATAACATGGCCAAAGAAAGTTATCCCTACAAAATCATATGGTCTGGCTATGCTCCATCTTCACCACACAAAGTATTCAAATCCTGCACAACCCCGATGACAAGACAATCAATTGTTTCATACTTTTGATGTTCACAAACCTTTTCAACTTTCACGCAATACATGAGCGTGAGCCATGGATATAGCACTATAGATGGAATAGAATATGATGGCGGAGGTTGTGTGGAGAAGACAAAAAGGAGAAAGTCTCACATCGACACGGCTAATCAACGGGCTATGGAGATGCCCATCCATTGATGTCAATGTGAGGAGTATGGATTGTCATGCAACTGATGCACTAGAGCTATAAGTGTATGAAAGCTCAAACTGAAACTAAGTGGGTGTGCATCCAACTTGCTTGCTCATGAAGACCTAGGGTATTTGAGAAGCCCATCGTTGGAATATACAAGCCAAGTTCTATAATGAAAATTCCCACTAGTATATGGAAGTGATAACTCAAGAGACTCTATGTATGAAGAACATGGTGCTACTCTAAAGCACAAGTGTGGTAAAAGGATAGTAACATTGTCCCTTCTCTCTTTTCTCTCATTTTTTAATTTTTCTCCTTTTTAGGCTTCTTTGGCCTCTCTCTCTCTCTTTTGGGGCTTCTTTGGCCACTTTTATTTTGATAACCTCACATGGGACAATGTTCTAATAATGATGATCATCACACTTTTATTTACTTACAACTCAATATTACAACTCGATACTAGAACAAAATATGACTCTATATGAATGCCTCCGGCGGTGTACCAGGATATGCAATGA
Organism: Triticum urartu; assembly: GCF_003073215.2. Taxonomy (NCBI): domain Eukaryota; kingdom Viridiplantae; phylum Streptophyta; class Magnoliopsida; order Poales; family Poaceae; genus Triticum; species Triticum urartu. Next base: position 177,136,235 of record NC_053024.1, on the reverse strand, counting down.
TCTAGCATAGCAATGACATCAAAAAAGGACAAACCATGACATCATGATAGCTATCTTACGATCAAGCAAAGCAATATGACAATGATGCTCAAGTCATGTATATGAAGATGATGGAAGTTGCATGGCAATATATCTCAGAATGGCTATGGAAATGCCATGATAGGTAGGTATGGTGGCTGTTTTGAGGAAGATATAAGGAGGCTTATGTGTGATAGAGCGTATCATATCATGGGGTTTGGATGCACTGGCGAAGTTTGCACCGACTCTCATGGTAAGAAAGGGCAATGCACGGTACCGAAGAGGCTAGCAATGATGGAAGGGTGAGAGTGCGTATAATCCATGGACTCAACATTAGTCATAGAGAACTCACATACATATTGCAAAAATCTATTAGTCATCGAAACAAAGTACTACGCACATGCTCCTAGGGGGATAGATTGGTATGAAAAGACCATTGCTCGTCCCCGACCGCCTCTCATAAGGAAGACAATCAATAAATACCTCATGCTCCAACTTCGTTACATAACGGTTCACCATATGTGCATGCTACGGGAATCACAAACTTCAACACAAGTATTTTTACAATCCACAACTACCCACTAGCATGACTCTAATATCACCATATTTTTATCGCAAAACTATTGCAAGGAATCAAACATATCATATTCAGTGATCTACAAGTTTTATGTAGGATTTAATGACTAACCATGTGAATGACCAATTCATGTCATCTCTTTAAATAGATATAAGTGAAGCAAGAGAGTTTTCATTATTTCTACAAAAGATATGCCCACGCTCTAACAAATATAAGTGAAGCAAAAGAGCATTCTACAAATGGCGGTTTTCTATGTGTAGGGAAACAGGCAATCCAAACTTCAAATGATATAAGGGAAGCACATGAAGCATTCTATAAAGCCACACTCAAAAGATATAAGTGAAGTGCAAAGAGCATTCAATAAATCAACCATGGGCTATCTCATGCCAGCATGGTGCATCAAAGAAAAGTGAAAACTAAATGCAAAATACGCTCCAAGATTTGCACATATCACATGAACGAAACGAAGACGAAAACATACCGATACTTGTTGAAGCAAGATGGGATGCCTTCCGGGGCATCCCCAAACCTAGACACTTGAGTCTCCTTGAATATTTACTTGGGGTACCTTGGGCATCCCCAAGCTTGAGCTCTTTGTTGGAAATATGCCCTAGAGGCAATAATAAAATGGTTATTATTATATTTCATTGTTCATGATAATTGTCTATTGTTCATGCTATAATTGTGTTATCCGGAAATCGTAATACATGTGTGAATACATAGACCACAACACGTCCCTAGTGAGCCTCTAGTTGACTAGCTCGTTGATCAAAAGATAGTCATGGTTTCCTAACTATGGACATTGGATGTCATTGATAACGGGATCACATCATTAGGAGAATGATGTGATGGACAAGACCCAATCCTAAGCATAGCTCAAAGATCGTGTAGTTCGTTTGCTGTAGCTTTTCCGAATGTCAAGTATCATTTCCTTAGACCATGAGATTGTGCAACTCCCGGATACCGTAGGAGTGCTTTGGGTGTGCCAAATGTCACAACGTAACTGGGTGACTATAAAGGTACACTATAGGTATCTCTGAAAGTGTCTGTTGGGTTGCACGAATCAAGACTGGGATTTGTCACTCCGTATGACGGAGAGGTATCTCTGGGCCCACTCGGTAATGCATCATCATAATGAGCTCAATGTGACCAAGTGGTTGATCAAGGGGTCATGCATTATGGTACGAGTAAAGTGACTTGCCGGTAACAAGATTGAACGAGGTATTGGGATACCGACGATCGAGTCTCGGGCAAGTAACGTACCGATTGACAAAGGGAATTGTATACGGATTGATTGAATCCTCGACATCGTGGTTCATCCGATGAGATCATCGTGGAGCATGTGGGAGCCAACATGGGTATCCAGATCCCGCTGTTGGTTATTGACCGGAGAGGCATCTCGGTCATGTCTGCATGTCTCCCGAACCCGTAGGGTCTACACACTTAAGGTTCGGTGACGCTAGGGTTGTAGAGATATTAGTATGCAGTAACCCGAAAGTTGTTCGGAGTCCCGGATGAGATCCCGGACGTCACGAGGAGTTCCGGAATGGTCCGGGGGTAAAGATTTATATATAGGAAGTCCAGTTTCGGTCGTCGGGAAGGTTTCGGGGGTCGCCGGTATTGTATCGGGACCACCGAAAGGGTCCCGGGGGTCCACCGGGTGGGGCCACCTATCCCGGAGGGCCCCATGGGCTGAATTGGGAGGGGAACCAGCCCCTAGTGGGCTGGTGCGCCCCCCCTTGGGCCTCCCTTGCGCCTAGGGTTGGGAAACCCTAGGGGTGGGGGCGCCCCCCACTTGGCTTGGGGGGGAAGCCACCCCTTGGCCGCCGCCTCGTTGGAGATCCATCTCCTAGGGCCGGCGCCCCCCCCCCCCAAGTCCCCTATATAAAGAGGGGGGAGGGAGGGCAGCCGCACCCCTTGCTCTTGGCGCCTCCCTCTCCCTCCGTAACACCTATCCTCCCCGCTTGCGCTTGGCGAAGCCTTGCCGGGATCCTGCTACATCCACCACCATGCTGTCGTGCTGCTGGATCTTCATCAACCTCTCCTTCCCCCTTGCTGGATCAGGTTGGAGGAGACGTCTTCCCAACCGTGCGTGTGTTGAACGCGGAGGTGCCATCCGTTCGGGACTAGGTCATTGGTGATTTAGATCACGTCGAGTACGACTCCATCAACCCCGTTCTCTTGAACACTTCCGCGCACGATCTACAAGGGTATGTAGATACACTCCTCTCTCCCTCGTTGCTAGATGACTCCATAGATTGATCTTGGTGATGCGTAGAAAATTTTAAAAATTCTGCTACGTTCCCCAACAGTGGCATCATGAGCTAGGTCTATGCGTAGTTTCTATGCACGAGTAGAACACAAAGTAGTTGTGGGCGTCGATATTGTCAATTATCTTGCCGTTACTAGTCTTATCTTGATTCGGCGGCATTTTGGGATGAAGCGGCCCGGACCGACCTTACACGTACGCTTACGTGAGACTTGTTCCACTGACTGACATGCACTAGTTGCATAAGGTGGCTGGCGGGTGTCTGTCTCTCCCACATTAGTCGGATCGGATTCGATGAACAGGGTCCTTATGAAGGTTAAATAGAAATTGGCAATTCACGTTGTGGTTTTGGCGTACGTAAGAAACGTTCTTGCTAGAATCCTATAGCAGCCACGTAAAAACTTGCAACAACAATTAGAGGACGTCTAACTTGTTTTTGCAGCAAGTGTTTTGTGATGTGATATGGCCAAAGGATGTGATGAATGATATATGTGATGTATGAGATGATCATGTTCTTGTAATAGGAATCAAAACTTGCATGTCGATGAGTATGACAACCGGCAAGAGCCATAGGAGTTGTCTTAATTTATTTGTGACCTACGTGTCAACATATAACATCATGTAATTACTTTACTTTATTGCTAAACCGTTAGCCATAGTAGTAGAAGTTATAGATGACGAGACAACTTCAAGAAGACACGATGATGGAGATCATGATGATGGAGATCATGGTGTCATGCCGGTGACAACGATGATCATGGAGCCCCGAAGATGGAGATCAAAAGGAGCAAATGATATTGGCCATATCATGTCACTATTTGATTGCATGTGATGTTTATCATGTTTTGCATCTTATTTGCTTAGAACGACGTTAGCTTAAATAAGATGATCCCTCGTAATAATTTCAAGAAAGTGTTCCCCCTAACTATGCACCGTTGCGAAGGTTCGTTGTTTCGAAGCACCATATGATGATCGGGTGTGATAGATTCTAACGTTCGAATACAACGGGTGTAAGCCAGATTTACACACGCGATACACTTAGGTTGACTTGACGAGCCTAGCATGTACAGACATGGCCTCGGAACATGGAAGACCGAAAGGTCGAGCATGAGTCGTATAGAAGATACGATGAACATGAAGATGTTCACCGATGTTTGCTAGTCCGTTTCACGTGATGATCGGCCACGGCCTAGTTAACTCGGATCATGTTTCACTTAGATGACTGGATGGATGTCTATCTGAGTGGGAGTTCATTGAGTAATTTTATTAGATGAACTTAATTACCATGAACTTAGTCTAAAATCTTTACAATATGTCTTGTAGATCAAATGGCCCACATTGTCCTCAACTTCAACGCGTTCCTAGAGAAAACCAAGCTGAAAGATGATGGCAGCAACTATACGGACTGGGTCCGAAACCCGAGGATCATCCTCATAGCTGCCAAGAAAGATTATGTCCTAGAAGCACCGCTAGGTGACGCACCTATCCCAGAGAACCAAGACATTATGAATGCTTGGCAGTCACGTGCTGATGATTACTCCCTCATTCAGTGCGGCATGCTTTACAGCTTAGAACCGGAGCTCCAAAAGCGTTTTGAGAGACATGGAGCATATGAGATGTTCGAAGAGCTGAAAATGGTTTTCCAAGCTCACGCCCAGGTCGAGAGATATGAAGTCTCCGACAAGTTCTTCAGTTGTAAGATGGAGCAAAATAGTTCTGTCAGTGAGCACATACACAAAATGTCTGGGTTGCATAACCGCTTGACTCAGCTGGGAGTTAATCTCCCGGATGACGCGGTCATTGACAGAATCCTTCAGTCGCTTCCACCGAGCTACAAGAGCTTTGTGATGAACTTCAATATGCAGGGGATGGAAAAGACCATTCCCGAGGTATATTCAATGCTAAAATCAGCAGAGGTGGAAATCAAAAAGGAACATCAAGTGTTGATGGTGAATAAAACCACTAAGTTCAAGAAAGGCAAGGGTAAGAAGAACTTCAAGAAGGACGGCAAGGGAGTTGCCGCGCCCGGTAAGCAAGCTGCCGGGAAGAAGCCAAAGAATGGACCCAAGCCCGAGACTAAGTGTTTTTACTGCAAGGGAAGTGGTCACTGGAAGCGGAACTGCCCCAAATACTTAGCGGACAAGAAGGCCGACAACACCAAAGGTATATGTGATATACATTTAATTGATGTGTACCTTACCAGTACTCGTAGTAGCTCCTGGGTATTTGATACCGGTGCGGTTGCTCACATTTGTAACTCAAAGCAGGAGCTGCGGTATAAGCGGAGACTGGCGAAGGACGAGGTGACGATGCGCGTCGGGAATGGTTCCAAGGTCGATGTGATCGCCGTCGGCACACTACCTCTACCTTTACCTACGAGATTAGTTTTAAACCTCAATAATTGTTATTTAGTGCCAGCTTTGAGCATGAGCATTGTATCAGGATCTCGTTTAATTCGAGATGGCTACTCATTTAAATCCGAGAATAATGGTTGTTCTATTTATATGAGAGATATGTTTCATGGTCATGCTCCGATGGTGAATGGTTTATTCTTAATGAATCTCGAGCGTAATGTTACACATATTCATAGTGTGAATACCAAAAGATGTAAGGTTGATAATGATAGTCCCACATAGTTGTGGCATTGCCGCCTTGGTCACATAGGTGTCAAACGCATGAAGAAGCTCCATGCAGATGGACTTTTGGAGTCTCTTGATTACGAATCATTTGACACGTGCGAACCATGCCTCATGGGTAAAATGACCAAGACTCCGTTCTCAGGAACAATGGAGCGAGCAACCAACTTATTGGAAATCATACATACTGATGTGTGCGGTCCAGTGAGTGTTGAGGCTTGCGGTGGCTATCGTTATGTTCTCACCCTCACTGATGACTTGAGTAGATATGGGTATGTCTACTTAATGAAACACAAGTCGGAGACCTTTGAAAAGTTCAAGGAATTTCAGAGTGAGGTTGATAATCAACGTGACAAGAAAATCAAGTTCTTGCGATCAGATCGTGGGGGAGAATACTTGAGTCACGAATTTGGCACACACTTAAGAAAATGTGGAATAGTTTCACAACTCACGCCGCCTGGAACACCTCAGCGTAATGGTGTGTCCGAACGTCGTAATCACACTCTATTGGATATGGTGCGATCTATGATGTCTCTTACCGATCTACCGCTATCATTTTGGGGCTATGCTTTAGAGACTGCCGCATTCACTTTAAATAGGGCTCCGTCGAAATCCGTTGAGATGACACCGTATGAATTATGGTTTGGGAAGAAACCTAAGCTTTCGTTTCTAAAAGTTTGGGGATGCGATGCTTATGTCAAGAAACTTCAACCTGAAAAGCTCGAACCCAAATTGGAAAAATGCGTCTTCATAGGATACCCTAAAGAAACTATTGGGTATACCTTCTACCTCAGATCCGAAGGCAAGATCTTTGTTGCCAAGAATGGGTCCTTTCTAGAGAAAGAGTTTCTCTCAAAAAAAATAAGTGGGAGGAAAGTAGAACTTGATGAAGTATTAAACCGGTAAGTAGCGCAGCTCAAGAAAATGTTCCTGAGGTGCCTGCACCGACTAGAGAGGAAGTTAATGATGATGATCATGAAACTTCAGATCAAGTTGCTACTGAACTTCGTAGGTTCACAAGGACACATTCCGCACCAGAGTGGTACGGCAACCCTGTCTTGGAAATCATGTTGTTAGACAACGGTGAACCTTCAAACTATGAAGAAGCGATGGCGGGCCCGGATTCCGACAAATGGCTGGAAGCCATGAAATCTGAGATAGGATCCATGTATGAAAACAAAGTATGGACTTTGACTGACTTGCCCAATGATCGGTGAGCCATAGAAAATAAATGGATCTTTAAGAAGAAGACAGACGCGGATGGTAACATAACCATCTATAAAGCTCGGCTTATCGCTAAGGGTTATCGACAAGTTCAAGGGGTTGACTACGATGAGACTTTCTCACCCGTAGCGAAGCTGAAGTCCGTCCAAATTATGTTAGAAATTCCCGCATTCTATGACTATGAGATATGGCAAATGGACGTCAAAACGGCATTCTATAATGGTTTCCTTAAGGAAGAATTGTATATGATGCAGCCGGAAGGTTTTGTCGATCCTAAGAATGCTAACAAGGTGTGCAAGCTCCAACGCTCGATTTATGGGCTGGTGCAAGCATCTCGGAGTTGGAACATTCGTTTTGATGAGATGATCAAAGCGTTTGGGTTTACGCAGACTTATGGAGAAGCCTGCATTTACAAGAAAGTGAGTGGGAGCTCTGTAGCATTTCTCATATTGTATGTGGATGACATACTGTTGATGGGAAATGATATAGAATTCTTGGAAAGCATAAAGGCCTACTTGATCAAGTGTTTTTCAATGAAGGACCTTGGAGAAGCTGCTTATATATTAGGCATCAAGATCTACAGAGATAGATCGAGACGCCTCATTGGTCTTTCACAGAGTACGTACCTTGACAAGATATTGAAGAAGTTCAAAATGGATCAGTCAAAGAAGGGGTTCTTGCCTGTATTGCAAGGTACGAGATTGAGCACGGCTCAATGCCCGACCATGGCAGAAGATAGAGAAAAGACGAGTGTCGTTCCCTATGCCTCGGCCATAGGGTCTATCATGTATGCTATGTTGTGTACCAGACCTGATGTAAACCTTGCCGTAAGTTTGGTAGGAAGGTACCAAAGTAATCCTGGCATGGAACACTGGACAGCTGAAGTACCTGGAAAGGACTAAGGATATGTTTCTCGTTTATGGAGGTGACGAAGAGCTCGTCGTAAAGGGTTTCGTTGATGCTAGCTTCGACACAGATCTGGATGACTCTAAGTCACAAACCGAATACGTGTATATTTTGAATGGTGGGGCAGTAAGCTGGTGCAGTTGCAAGCAGAGTGTTGTGGCGGGATCTACATGTGAAGTGGAGTACATGGCAGCCTCGGAGGCAGCACAAAAATCAGTCTGGGTGAAGGAGTTCATTACCGACCTAGGAGTCATACCCAATGCGTCGGGCCCGATGACTCTCTTCTGTGACAACACTGGAGCTATTGCCCTTGCCAAGGAGCCCAGGTTTCACAGGAAGACCAGGCATATCAAGCGTCGCTTCAACTCCATTCATGAAAGTGTTCAAAATGGATACATAGAGATTTGTAAAGTACATACGGACCTGAATGTGGCAGATCCGTCGACTAAACCTCTCCCTAGAGCAAAACATGATCAACACCAGAACTGCATGGGTGTTCGATTCATCACAATGTAACTAGACTATTGACTCTAGTGCAAGTGGGAGACTGTTGGAAATATGCCCTAGAGGCAATAATAAAATGGTTATTGTTATATTTCATTATTCATGATAATTGTCTATTGTTCATGCTATAAATGTGTTATCCGGAAATCGTAATACATGTGTGAATACATAGACCACAACATGTCCCTAGTGAGCCGCTAGTTGACTAGCTCGTTGATCAAAAGATAGTCATGGTTTCCTGACTATGGACATTGGATGTCATTGATAACGGGATCACATCATTAGGAGAATGATGTGATGGACAAGACCCAATCCTAAGCATAGCTCAAAGATCGTGTAGTTCGTTTGATGTAGCTTTTCCGAATGTCAAGTATCATTTCCTTAGACCATGAGATTGTGCAACTCCCGGATACCGTAGGAGTGCTTTGGGTGTCCCAAACGTCACAACGTAACTGGGTGACTATAAAGGTACACTACAGGTATCTCTAAAAGTGTCTGTTGGGTTCGCACGAATCAAGACTGGGATTTGTCACTCCGTATGACGGAGAGGCATCTCTGGGCCCACTCGGTAATGCATCATCATAATGAGCTCAATGTGACCAAGTGGTTGATCACGGGGTCATGCATTATGGTACGAGTAAAGTGACTTGCCGGTAACGAGATTGAACGAGGTATTGGGATACCGACGATCGAGTCTCGGGCAAGTAACGTACCGATTGACAAAGGGAATTGTATACGGATTGATTGAATCCTCGACATCGTGGTTCATCCGATGAGATCATCGTGGAGCATGTGGGAGCCAACATGGGTATCCAGATCCCGCTGTTGGTTATTGACCGGAGAGGCATCTCGGTCATGTCTGCATGTCTCCTGAACCCGTAGGGTCTACACACTTAAGGTTCGGTGACGCTAGGGTTGTAGAGATATTAGTATGCAGTAACCTGAAAGTTGTTCGGAGTCCCGGATGAGATCCCGGACGTCACGAGGAGTTCCGAAATGGTCCGGAGGTAAATATTTATATATAGGAAGTCCAGTTTCGCCCATCGGGAAGGTTTCGGGGGTCGCCGGTATTGTACCAGGACCACCGGAAGGGTCCCGAGGGTCCACCGGGTGGGGCCACCTATCCCGGAGGGCCCCATGGGCTGAATTGGGAGGGGAACCAGCCCCTAGTGGGCTGGTGCGCCCCCCTTGGGCCTCACCTACGCCTAGGGTTGGGAAACCCTAGGGGTGGGGGCGCCCCCCCCCCCCACTTGGCTTGGGGGGGAAGCCACCCCTTGGCCGCCGCCCCCTTGGAGATCCATCTCCTAGGGCCGGCGCCCCCCCAAGGCCCCTATATAAAGAGGGGGGAGGGAGGGCAGCCGCACCCCTTGCTCTTGGCGCCTTCCTCTCCCTTTGTAACACCTCTCCTCCCGCTTGCGCTTGGCGAAGCACTGCCGGGATCCTGCTGCATCCACCACCACGCCGTCGTGCTGCTGGATCTTCATCAACCTCTCCTCCCCCCTTGCTGGATCAAGTTGGAGGAGACGTCTTCCCAACCGTACGTGCGTTGAACGTGGAGGTGCCATCCGTTCGGCACTAGGTCATTGGTGATTTGGATCACGTCGAGTACGACTCCATCAACCCCGTTCTCTTGAATGCTTCCGCGCGCGATCTACAAGGGTATGTAGATGCACTCCTCTCTCCCTCGTTGCTAGATGACTCCATAGATTGATCTTGTTGATGCATAGAAAATTTTAAAAATTCTGCTACGTTCCCCAACACTCTTGCCTCTCCTCCTTCTCCTCCTATCGAGACCTCCTCGATCTTTGATCACTTCATCCACACAAAACTCAACAGAAAGCTCGGTAAGATCCGTTAGTATAATAAAGAAAATCACTACTCTAAGTACTGTTGCAAACCAATTCATATTTTGTTTTTGCACTGTAGCTACTGTAATATAACTTTTCCATTGCTTAATCCACTGATAGAAATCGATATTTTCATCAAAACAAGCAAACAATGCATCAAAAACAGAATCTGTCTTAAACAGGCCAGTCTGTAGTAATCTGAACATTCACCATACTTCTGTTACTCCAAAAATTCTGAAACAATTAGGAAAAATAAAACATTTGTATATAAAGACAGTTAAAAAGGTTTCAGAACCGTTTGGTTTTCCAGTAAAAAATGTAAAATCGCACACTACAGCCAAAGTTTCTGTTTTGCACCGCACAAACCAACAAGCAATGTAAACATCCTAAAGGCAAATCTTGGCACATTATTTTTATAATAAAATGGATTTGTACTTTATAAAAGCACACAACAGAAATAAATGACTCTCTAAAACTTGGGTTGTCTCCCTGGCAGCACTTTCGTTAAAGCCATTACGCTAGGCATATAGTGCTCAAGTAATGGATCCACCCGGATCCCAAGGTATATCAAAGCCAATTTTAGTTAACAATGATTTGTGATTTAGTAGTGAGAACAAAGTAACATATATCATGCAACAACTAAGTCTAACTCTCTTCCTATGCATCGGCATGTCATAAAAGAACAATTCATGCACATATAGTAAAGGCCAATGCATAGTATAAACAGTTTCTTGCAATTTTATTACATTGGAAACATGGATAGGCGGAGATGTAGTTCCTCTCACATAATAATTGCAAGTAGGAGCAGCAAGCACATGCATATTATATCTATCAAAATCATCATGTATAGTAGTAAAATGCAACCCATCAATATAATCCTTAATAAGGGCAAACTTCTCCGATATAGTGTAGTCGGGAGAATTCAAAAAGATAATAGGACTATCATGCGTGGGTGCAATAGCAACAATTTCATGTTTAACATAAGGAAATATAGCAAGTTCATATCCATAAGCATAATTCATATTGGCATCTTGGCCACAAGCATAGCAAGCATAATCAAAAAGGGATATTTCAAAAGAATCAACGGGATCATAACAATCATCATAGCATTCATCCTTCGGTAAATTCGAAGGGAAATTAAACAATGTATGGGATAAAGAGTTACTCTCATTAGATGGTGGGAACGGGTGATCAATCCGCTCTTCCCCCTTTTGTTCTTCGCTCTCCTCCTCATCTTTTTCATCCAATGAGCTCACAATGTCATTAATTTCTTCTTCCATAGACTCCTGCAAAATATTAGTCTCTTCTTGGACAGCGGAGGAGTTGTCAATATATGGTTTAATATAAGGATTAGAAGCATAATTATCATAGCAATATTTAAGTATGGCCAAATTTTCAGATTTGTAGAGAGTAGTATCACAGTCTTCAATACAAGAAGCACTTTCACAAGTACCCCTAAAAGCAACAAATTCTTCAATTTGTTGAACATCATAGTAATTATAAACACCCTTAGTATACGAAGATATGATTCCATTATCACTAAACTCACATTGGTAAGGAAGGTGTTTCTTAGGGTCTTTAGAACAACAAGTACAATCAATATATTTCACATAAATTCCAAGCATAGCACTGCAAACGATGAATTTGATCTAGTAAAAGTTTCCCTTTTTCAGATATGCGGTGTCGCACATAACAAGCATGCTCATCTAAAGATTTGCCCTCAACTAAGCTAGTTGGGGTTTCAGCCCGAGCACATAGGGATCGAAGATGATCCAAGTAAAAAGCTTCAGTAGTGTGATAGATTTTGAGTGGTTCTTCAACCATTAGTTCAGTAGGTACCACTATTTTTTGGTATTTTGTGTTTCCTACCCATAACTAAAGATAGAAAACAGGAGCACAAAATAAAAACTACTTAGTGATAAAGCAAACAAGCACACACGAGAATCTTCACCCCATGCTATAACTCCCCGGCAACGGCGCCAGAAAAAGGTCTTGATAACCCACAAGTATAGGGGATCAATTGTAGCCTCTTTCGATAAGTAAGAGTGTCGAACCCAATGAGGAGCTAAAGGTGGAACAAATATTCCTTCAAGTTCTATCGACCACCGATACAACTCTACACACGCTTAACGTTTGCTTTACCTAGAACAAGTATGAAACTGGAAGTACTTTGTAGGTGTAATGGGATAGGTTTGCAAGAATATAAAGAGCACATAAATAAAAACTAGGGGCTGTTTTAGGTAAATAAGCAATAAAGTTAGTATAGCAAGTGTGGAAAAGTGGTGGTAGGAGTTGCGAAATTGTCCCTAAGCAATTGACTATGTTACTAGACCGATAGCAAGTTTTATGTGGGAGAGGCCACTGCTAGCATGTCATCCCTGTCTTGGAATTCTATGCACTTATGATTGGAAATATTATAAAGCATCCTCAACTACTAACGTTCATTAAGGTAAAACCCAACCATAGCTTTAAGATATATTGGTCCCCCTTCAATCCCGTATGCGTCAATTTCTATGCTAGGTTGAAGCTTCTGTCACTCTTGCCCTCCAATACATAGTCCTATCAACATACAACTAACCCTATGGTGTGATCCACGCGCGCGCTCATATGATGGGCACCAAAGGACAACAACATAACCACAAGCAAATTAAACTAATCATAGCAATTCACCAATTACCGACAGGACAACGAAAATCTACTCAGACATCATAGGATGGCAACATATCATTGGATAATAATATGATGCATAAAGCACCATGTTCAAGTAGAGGGTACAGCGGGTTGCGGGAGAGTCGACCGTTGTAGATAGATGGGGGAAGGTGATGAAGACTATGGTGAAGATGACGGAGGTGTTGGTGTAGATCGCCGTCAAAAGATGATGGCCCCGGCAGCGTTCCGGCGCCACCGGGAGAGAGGGGGAGAGAGCCCCACTTCTTCTTCTTCTTCCTCTTCTTCTTCTTCTTCCTTGACCTTCTCCCTAGATGGGATAATGGTTTCCCCTCTGGTCCATGGCCTCCATGGCAGTGGAGGGGCGAGAGCCCCTCCGAGATTGGATCTGTCTTTCTGTTTCTGCGTTCCATATTCTCGCCTTTCACCGTTTCTTATATTCCCGGAGATTCGTAACTCCGATTGGGCTGAAATTTTAACACGATTTGTATCCGGATATTGGCTTTATTCGGCGAAAGAAGGGCACCAACCGCCTTACGGGGGTGGCCACGAGGGTCAGGGGCATGCCCCCTGCCTCGTGCCCCCTCGAGCATCATCTCGCGTTGATTCTTCTTCCCAAAAATCACATATATTCCAAAAAAATCTCCGTAAGTTTTTATCCCGTTTGGACTCCGTTTGATATGGATTTTATGTGAAACAAAAAACATGCAACAAACAGGAAGATATGACGAAGACGTATCACACCATGGGAGTTCTACTGAAAATAGAGTCACTCCAGGTTAGTTCTAATCAAATCACACCAAAATCATATAAAATTATTGTAAAAATGGCATGAATACTTCATAAATTATAGATACATTGGAGACGTATCAAGATCTCACGAGAACAAAACCTTGCGATGGCGTAAAAGTACTTTTGGTGTGCCCTCTGGTATACGGGGGATATTTGGGTATTTATAGAGCTGAGATTAGGGTTGGAGGAGTCATAGGGGGGCCACAAGCTCATTGGGCGCCCCCTAGGGCACGCCTGGTGAGCTTGTGGCTCACCCGTGGCCCTTCTGGCCTCCTCCCGAAGCTTCGTGGGTGTCTTCTTGTCCAAGAAAAATCTTCAAAATATTTCATTCCGTTTGGACTCCATTTAGTATTGGTTTTCTGCAAAAAGACACAAACAAGGAAAAACAGCTACTGGCACTATGCACTAGGTTAACAGATTAGTCCCCAAAATGATATAAAATAGCATAATAATGCATATAAAACTGCCAAGATGGATAATATAATAGCATGGAACAATAAAAATTATAGCTAAGTTGGAGACGTATCAAGCATCCCCAAGCTTAATTCCAGGTCGTCCTCGAGTACGTAAATGATAAAAACAGAATTGTTGATGTGGAATGCTACCTAGCATGTTTATAAATGTAATCTTTCTTTATGTGGCATGAATATTCATATCCATAAGATTCAAAAAATAAGTTTAATATTTATATAAAAACAATAATACTTCAAGCATACTAATAAATCAGCCGTGGTTTCTCAAAATATTATGGCTAAAGAATGTTATCCCTACAAAATCATATAATCTTGTCATGCTCTATCTTCATCACACAAAGTATTTATCATGCACAACCCCGATGACAAGCCAAACAATTGTTTCATACTTTTGACGCTCTTAAGCCTTTTCAACTCTCACGCAATACACGAGCATGAGCCATGGATATAACACTATAGGTGAATAGAATATGATGGTGGAGGTTGTGTGGAGAAGACAAAAAAGGAGAAAGTCTCACATTGACCAGGCTATTCAATGGGCTATGGAGATGCCCATCAATTGATGTCAATGCAAGGAGTAGGGATTACCATGCAATGGATGCATTGGAGCTATAAGTGTACGAACGCTCAAAAGAAAACCAAGTGGGTGTGCATCCAACTCGCTTGCTCACAAAGACCTAGGGTTCTTTGAGGAAGCCCGTCATTGGAATATACAAGCCAAGTTCTATAATGGAAAATTCCCACTTGTAATATATGAAAGTGACAAAATAGGAGACTCTCTATCATGAAGAACATGATGCTACTTTGAAGCACAAGTGTGGAAAAGGATAGTAATATTGTCCCTTCTATCCTTTTCTCTCCTTTTTATTTTTTGTTTTTGTGCTCTTTTTTATTATTATTTTGGGCTCTTCGGCATCTTTTTATTTAAGTCCGGAGTCTCATCCTGACTTGTGGGGGAATCAAAGTCCCCATCATCCTTTCCTCACATGGGACATTGTTCAAAAAATGATGACCATCACACTTTTATGTACTTACAACTCGATACTAGAGCAAAGATATGACTCTATGTGAATGACTCTTGCAATGATCTAGCGTGAGATGTATAAAAAGTATGAACGGTGGCCAAGCCACAACTACTATGCCAACTATACGATCATGCAAAGCAATATGACAATGATGGTGTGTGTCATAATAAAACAGAACAGTGGAAATTGCATGGCAATATATCTCGGAATGGCTATGGAAAAGCCATAATAGGTAGGTATGGTGGCTGTTTTGAGGAAGATATAAGGTGGCTTATGTGTGAAAGAGCGTATCATATTGATACGTCCATTTTGCATCATGCTTTTATATCGATATTTATTGCATTATGGGTTGTTATTACACATTATGTCACAATACTTATGCCTTTTCTCTCTTATTTTACAAGGTTTACCTGAAGAGGGAGAATGCCAGCAGCTGGAATTCTGGGCTGGAAAAGGAGCAAATATTAGAGGCCTATTCTACAACACTCCAAAAGTCCAAAAACTCCACGAAAGTCAGTTTTGGAATATATTAAAAATATTGGGTGAAGAAAGCACCAGAGGGGGCCACCCATTGTCCACGAGGGTGGAGGGCGCGCCCCCCTACCTCATGGGCCACCTGGAAGCCCCCCGATGCCCGTCTTCTTATATAAGGTGTCTTTTGCCCTGGAAAAAAACATAAGGAAGTTTTCGGGACGAAGTGCCGCTGTCTCGAGGTGGAACCTTGGCGGAACCAATCTAGGGCTCCGGCGGAGCTGTTCTACCAGGGAAACATCCCTCCGGGAGGAGGAAATCGTCAGCGTCGTCATCACCATTGATCCTCTCATCGAGATGGGGCCAATCTCCATCAACATCTTCACCAGCACCATCTCCTCTCAAACCGTAGTTCATCTCTTGTTTCCGATCATCGTCTCAAAATCTCAGATTGGTACCTATGGGTTGCTAGTAGTGTTGATTACTCCTTGTAGTTGATGCTAGTTGGTTTATTCGGTGGAAGATTATATGTTCAGATCCTTTATGCACATTAATACCCCTCTTATTATGAACAAGAATATGATGTGTGAGTAGTTACGTTTGTTCCTGAGGACATGGGAGAAGTCGTGTTATAAGTAGTCATGTGAATTTGGTATTCGTTCGATATTTTGATGAGATGTATGTTGTCTTTCCTCTGGTGGTGTTATGTGAATGTCAACTACATGAAACTTCACCATTGTTTTGGCCTAGGGGAAGGCATTGGGAAGTAATAAGTAAATGATGGGTTGCTAGAGTGACAGAAGCTTAAACCCTAGTTTATGCGTTGCTTCATAAGGGGCTGATTTGGATCCATATGTTTCATGCTATGGTTAGGTTTACCTTAATTCTTATTTCGTAGTTGCGGATGCTTGCGAGGGGGGTTAATCATAAGTGGGATGCTTGTCCAAGGAAGGGCAGTACCCAAGCACCGGTCCACCCACATATCAAATTATCAAAGTAACGAACGTGAATCATATGAGCATGATGAAAACTAGCTTGACGATAATTCCCATGTGTCCTCGGGAGCACTTTCCTTTATATAAGAGTTTGTCCAAGCTTGTCCTTTGATACAAAAAGGATTGGGCCACCTTGCTGCACCTTGTTTACTTTTGTTACTTGTTACCCGTTACGAATTACCTTATCACAAAACTATCTCTTACCGATAATTTCAGTGCTTGCAGAGAATACCTTACTGAAAACTGCTTGTCATTTCCTTCTGCTCCTCGTTGGGTTCGACACTCTTAGTTATCGAAAGGACTGCGATAGATCCCCTATACTTGTGGGCCATCAAGACTCTTTTCTGGCGCTGTTGCCGGGCAGTGAAGCGCCTTTGGTAGGTGGAATTTGGTAAGGAAAAATTTATATAGTGTGCTGAAATTTACTGTCACTTGATACTATGGAAAATATTCCTTTGAGGGGCTTGTTCGGGGTATCTTCACCCCGACCAGTAGAGCAAATAGTTGCTCCTCAACCTACTGAACCTACTGAAAATGTTTACTTGAAATTCCTTCGGGTATGATAGAGAAACTGCTGGCTAATCCTTTTACAGGAGATGGAACATTACATCTCGATATGCACCTAATCTATGTGGATGAAGTTTGTGTATTATTTAAGCTTGCAGGTATGCCCGAGGATATTATCAAGAAGAAAGTCTTCCCATTATATTTGAAGGGAAAGGCATTGACATGGTTTAGGCGATGTGATGATATTGGATCATGGAACTACAACCGATTGAAATTGGAATTTCATCAAAAGCTTTATCCTACGCATCTGGTTCATCGTGATCGTAATTATATATATAATTTTTGGCCTCGCGAAGGAGAAAGTATCACTCAAGCTTGGGGGAGGCTTAAGTCAATGTTATATTCATGCCCCAATCATGAGCTCTCAAGAGAAATTATTATTCAAAATTTTTATGCTCGGCTTTCTCTCAATAATCGCTCCATGCTCGATACTTCGTGTACTGGTTCTTTCATGATGAAGACTATTGAATTCAGATGGGATTTATTGGAAATAATTAAACACAAGTCTGAAGATTGGGAACTCGACAAAGGTAAGGAGTCAGGTATAACACCTAAGTTAGATTGTGTTGAACCTTTTATGGATACCGATGCTTTTTGTGAATTTAGCACTAAATATGGACTTGACTCTGAGATAGTAGCTTCTTTCTGTGAATCATTTGCTACTCATGTTGATCTCCCTAAGGAGAAGTGGTTTAAATATCATCCTCCCATTGAAGTAAAAGTAGTTGAACCTATTAAAGTTGAAGAAAAGACTATCACTTATAATGTTGATCCTATTGTTCCTACCGCTTATATTGAGAAACCACCTTTCCCTGTTAGAATAAAGGATCATGATAAAGCTTCAACTGTGGTTCGTAAGAGTAATGCTAGAACACCTACACCCTATGAGAAAATTAAAGTTGAACCTAGTATTGCTATGGTTAAGGATCTCTTGGTCGATAATATTGATGGGCATTTTATTTACTTCTGTGATGAAGCTGCTAGAATTGCTAGACCCGATACTAAAAATAAACATATACTTGTTGTTGGCATGCCTGTTGTTTCTGTTAAAATAGGAGATCACTGTTATCATGGCTTATGTGATATGGGTGCTAGTGTCAGTGCAATACCTTATACTTTATATAAAGAAATTATGCATGATATTGCACCCGCTTTCCTGGTGAACAATTAGCTGTCATAATTGCTTCTCGTACTACTCCATGGTATGCTGATTATGCTAATTACAATGTTGCTAAATTTATACCACCTAGATTCGCATACCAGCAAAAGAAAAAGTTTTTCTATGATTTAAGACATTACTTCTGGGATGACCCACACCTTTATAAACAAGGAGTAGATGGTGTTATTAGACGTTGTCTACCTGAGCATGAACAGGAACAGATCCTTCGCAAGTGTCTCTCCGAGGCTTATGGAGGACACCACACTGGAGATAGAACTTCACATAAGGTATTGCAATCCAATTTTTATTATCCTACTCTTTTCAAAGATGCCCGTAAGTTTGTCTTGTCTTGTGATGAATGTGAAAGAATTGGTAGTATTAGTAGACGTCAAGAAATGCCTATGAACTATTCACTTGTTATTGAACCATTTGATGTTTGGGGCTTTGATTATATGGGGTCGTTTCCTTCCTCTAATGGGTATACACATATTTTAGTTTTTGTTGATTATGTTACTAAGTGGGTAGAAGCTATTCCAACTTGTAGTGCAGATCATAACACCTCTATTAAGATGCTTAAAGACGTTATTTTTTGAGGTTTGGAGTCCCTAGATACTTAATGACTGATGGTGGTTCACATTTTATTCATGGTGCTTTTCGTAAAATGCTCGCTAAGTATGATGTTAATCATAGAATTGCATCTCCATACCACCCACTGTCTAGTGGTCAAGTAGAACTGAGTAATAGAGAGATTAAATTAATTTTTCAAAAGACTGTTAATAGATCTAGAAAGAATTGGTCCAAGAAACTTGATGATGCATTATGGGCCTATGGAACTGCATATAAAAATCATCTGGGCATGTCTCCGTATAAAATGGTTTATGGAAAAGCATGTCACTTACCTCTCGAACTAGAACATAAGGCATATTGGGCCATTAAAGTACTCAATTATGATTTCAAACTTACCGGTGAGAAGAGACTATTTGACATTAGCTCACTTGATGAGTGGAGAACCTAGGCCTATGAGAATGCCAAACTATTTAAAGAAAAAGTTAAAAGATGGCATGACAAAAGGATACAAAAGCGTGAGTTTAATGTAGGTGATTATGTTTTGTTATACAACTCTCGTTTAAGATTTTTTGCAGGAAAACTCCTCTCTAAATGGGAAGGTCCTTACGTTATCGAGGAGGTCTACCGTTCCGGTGCCATAAAAATCAACAACTTCGAAGGCACAAATCCGAAGGTGGTGAACGGTCAAGGAATCAAACATTATATGTCAGGTAATCCCATAAATGTTGAAGCCAATGTTATTGACACCGTAACCCTGGAGGAGTACATAAGGGACACTTTCCAGAACGTTTCAGACTCCGAAAAGTAATAGGTATGTTGTACGGTAAGTAAACCGACTCCAATCAGTTCTAATAGCAGTTTTTCTACGTTTTGGAATATTTAAAAAATAGTAAAATAAGAAGTAGTCCGAAAGGGACACGAGGCATCCACGAGGGTGGAGGGCGCGCCCTACCCCCTGGGCGTGCCCCTGCCTCGTGGGCACCTCGAGTGCCCACCGGACTCCTGTAACACCCACAATGCGGCGATATCTCCCACGTGTCCGGGCACGACTTAGAGGCATAGCCGCATGGTAGGCTTGTCACAAGAGGGGTAATCTTCACACATCCCATGTACTGAATAAGAAAGGGATAAAGAGTTGGCTTACAATCGCCACTTCACACAATACATAAATAATCCATACATCATCCAAAGTACAATCAAAGGTCCGATTACGGAACCAAAATATAGAAAGACCATCCCAAATGCAAGATCCCCAATCATCCTAACTGGGCTCCACTACTGATCAACCAGAAAACACACAACACAATGATCAAGATCTTCATCGAGCTCCCACTTGAGCTTGGTTGCATCACCTGCACTGGTATCATCGCCACCTACAACTGCTTGGAAGTATCTGTGAGTCACGAGGACTCAACAATCTCACACCCGCGAGATCAAGAATATTTAAGCTTATGGGTAGGATAGGGTAATGAGGTGGAGCTGCAGCAAGCACTAAGCATAGATGGTGGCTAACATACGCAAATAATAGCGAGAAGAGAAGCAACACAACTGGCGAGAAGCTAAAAGTGATCAAGAAGTGATCCTGAAACTACTTACGCACAAAGATAACCCCAAAACCGTGTTCACTTCCTGGACTCCGCCGGAAAGAGACCATCACGGCTACACACACCGTTGATGCATTTTAGTTAAGTTAAGTGTCAAGTTCTCTACAACCGGATATTAACAAATTCCCATCTACCACATAACCGCGGGCATGGCTCTCGAAAGTTTATACCCTCAGGGGTGTCCCAACTTAGCCCATCACAAGCTCTCACGGCCAACAAAGGATATTCCTTCTCCCGAAAAGACCCGACCAGTCTCGGAATCCCAGTTACAAGACATTTTAACAATGGTAAAACAAGACCAGCAAAGCCACCCAATGGGCCGACAATCCTGGTAGGAGTTGCACGTATCTCGTTCTCAGGGCAACACCGGATGAGACAAGCTATGAGTAAAACCAGGCCTCGAGTTTCCCCGAGGTTGCCCCGCAGGCAACTCGGTTCGGACCAACACTTAGAGAAGCACTGGCCCGGGGCGGTTAAAATAAAGATGACCCTTGGGTTGGCCGACCCAAGGGAAGGGTAATAGGTCGTTAGGCAAATGTAAAACCAAGGTTGGGCCTTGCTGGAGGAGTTTTATTCAAAGTGAACTATCAAGGGGTTCCCATTACGCCCAACCGCGTAAGGAACACAAAATCAAGGAACATAACACCGGTATGACGGAAAAGTAGGGCAGTAAGAGTGGAACAAAACACCAGGCATAAGGCCGAGCCTTCCACCCTTTACCAAGTATATAGATGCATTAATTAAATAAGAGATATTGTAATATCCCAACATAACCATGTTCCAACATGGAACAAACTTCAACTTCACCTACAACTAGCAACGCTATAAGAGGGGCTGAGCAAAAGCGGCAACATAGCCAAACAACGGTTTGCTAGGAAGGTGGGTTAGAGGCTTGACATGGCAATATGGGAGGCATGATATAACATGTGGTAGGTAACGCAACATAGCGATAGAGCGAACAACTAGCAAGCAAAGATATAAGTGATTTCGAGGGTATGGTCATCTTGCATGCGATCCCGCAAGGAAGAAGAACGAGTCCATGAAGAAGACAAACACATGTAGTCGAACGGATCCTCACAAGCGCAATGTTACCGGAACTACCAAGAAGCAACACCAGAAAGAAGCAAACAACATAGTAAAAAACCATCACATAAGCATGGCACGATGCGCAAACAAGTATGATGCATGTCTGGCTTAATGAAACATGGCATGGCAAAGTGCACAAATAATACTACAAATTAAGTGGATCTCAATATGCAACGAGTTGCACATTGACGAAACACCACGTGACTTATTTAGTTCTCTCCCGTTTATGTACCCAACAAAATTAAATGTTGATTAACATGGAAAGAGGTGAAGCATAATAAAAATACCTATCTAGGCAAGTTTAAATGAGGCCATAACAACAAGCAACAAGTCCGGAAAAAACCTCATGTGCAATTTATGGATTTGATACTGTTCTTCCCTATACACAATTTTAGAGTAAGTAAACATGCAAAGTAATGCCACCATGTTAAACTATGAATTTTTCTACCCCATTTACATATAAAGTTTATTTAAAACTAAGCTACGGTTATTTAGTTATGAAATAAACCATTTAAATACAGCATATGAGCAAAATTGCACAAACAGCCTTTTAAACATGGATGAAAGTGGCATATTATGAACCTACACAAAATTCTAAGCATTTTTCATATTAAGTTTGTTTAATTCCGAGGCACGGTTAAAGACTTACTATATGCATGAAGTTTAGGGGCCAAACTATAAAACATGTGTTCTCTGAATAATTACGAAATTCGTCCAGAACTGGAAAAAACATGTTGGGCCAGATCTGTTCTCACCATGGGCCTTGCCCAGAAATGTGGAGAGGTATAGCAGGAGGCCGCACTGGGTCGGCCTGCCTGTGGCCCACGCGGGCGCTGGAGCTGGGCCATGCACGACCTCGATGGAGATGGGTTGGCAAGGCGTGCGCGGTGCTAGGCCTCGCTGGAGAGGTCAATGCACCAGCGCGGGCGTTCGTCGTCTCGTCGACGAGCAGGAGGCGGGCGAGGCAGGGTTCGCGGGGAGACTGGCCGGATCTCGTCGTGGATGCTGAGAAGAACCGTATCCAGCGAGGGGGGTCCCAGATCCGGCCGGCGGCGTAGCATAACGAGGCCTGCGGCGACGGCGGCGTGCTCCTGGAGACAAAAGGGAGAAGGGAGCTCGTGAGGACAGGGAAGAAGAGGGGAAGCGAGGCAAAGCAACGACGACAACGGCGACCTGGCGACATACTCCGGCGAGAAGGTGCGGAGAGGCGCGGAGGCGAGGTCGGGGCTCCTAGGTGGCGGGGCTGGAGCAGGGAGACGGGATGGGCAGTGAGCATGGGCGGCGCTCGGGCCCTGGATGGGCTCGGGCAGGCCCCGCACGGGCCTGAGTGGGCCGCAGCGGATGGGGGCGTTGGAGGGGTGAGGTGCAGCTGCGGGATTGGCCGGGGTGCACCAGCGGCGGCGCCAAGTGGAGGATAGGGGCTGGAGCGGCGCAGAATCTTAGGAGGGGGAGGCTAGAGGTAGGGGTAGTGTTTAGGCTGCCAAATCTGGAAGGGGTGGTCTGTATATAGACACGGTGACTAGGTTAGGGGGATTTGGGGGCTTCCGGAGCCCTCCGATCGTGATCGTGTGGCTCCGGACAGAAGGTGAAACTAAGTGGGCTATAGGTGAATGGTAGTGGGCTGAGAGAAGAGAAGAGAGAGAGGCTCGGCGACTATTTCGGAGACCGAAATGTCCGACGATAGACCGGCTATACTGCCGCTATATGTTTAACGGTTGGGCTATCAAACGAACTCCGAATGCGATGAAACTTGGCAGGTGGCCTACCTACAACATAACAAGACCGCACGCCAACTCTCATCCCATTCCAAGAACATTTTTACGCCACTTATAAAATAATATTTCGGAGGTGCCGCGGGCGCGTGCAAGTGTGTTTGGGCTCAGAACGTACAACGGACGGAACTGGCGGAACCCAGACGGATGCAAGTTTCGAAAACATGATGATGCAATGCACATGATGACATGGCAAGATGCAACACACAAGCAAATGACAAGGCAACAACAGCGAATAACTGGAAGACACCTGGCGCAACGGTCTCGGGGCGTCACAACACTCCACCACTACAAGAGGATCTCGTCCCGAGATCTAAGATGGCACCGGGGGAAACGGAAGTGGAAGGGGAAGAGGTAAAACTAAGTTGCTTCTTTGACAAATGAGTGAAACCAAAGAACCTTGCGAGGTTGAACAAATTGAAAGAAAGAATACAACAAAGATGAACAAATTGAAAACACTCTGTTAGAAAAGAGGAACAAGGAACCTTGCTAGAACCTTGTAGGTTGAAGGACATGAAATAAGAGCTTAACAGACCAAAAGAATAAGAAAGCACACCGGTTCTACCTCTTGAGCACTTGCGTTGGTTTTCCCTTGAAGAGGAAAGGGTGATGCAGCAAAGTAGCATAAGTATTTCCCTCAGTTTTTGAGAACCGAGGTATCAATCCATTAGGAGGCAACGCACGAGTCCCTCGCACCTACACAAACAAATAAATCCTTGCAACCAACACGATATAGGGTTGTCAATCCCTACATGGTCACTTGCGAGTGTGAGATCTGATAGATATGATAAGATAATATTTTTGGTATTTTTGTGATACAGATGCAAAGTAAAATAAAATGCAATAAAAATAACTAAGTATTGGAAGATTAATATGATGGAAGATAGACCCGGGGGCCATAGGTTTCACTAGTGGCTTCTCTCAAGAGCATAAGTATTCGCGGTGGGTAAACAAATTACTGTTGAGCAATTGACAGAATTGATCATAGGTATGAGAATATCTAGCTCTGGTCATGTATATAGGCATCATGTCCGAGACAAGTAGACCGACTCCTGCCTGCATCTACTACTATTACTCCACACATCGACCGCTATCCAGCATGCATCTAGAGTATTAAGTTCAAGAGAATGGAGTAACGCTTTAAGCAAGATGACATGATGTAGAGGCATAAAATCATGCAATATGAAATAAACCCCATCTTGTTATCCTTGATGGCAACAATACAATACGTGCCTTCCTGCCCCTACTGTCACTGGGAAAGGACACTACAAGATTGAACCCAAAGCTAAGCACTTCTCCCGTTGCAAGAAAGATCAATCTAGTAGGCCAAACCAAACTGATAATTCAAAGAGACTTGCAAATATAACCAATCATACATAAAATAATTCAGAGAAGATTCAAATATTGTTCATAGATAAACTTGATCATAAACCCACAATTCATCGGTCTCAACAAACACACCGCAAAAGAAGATTACATCGAATAGATCTCCACAAGAGAGGGGGAGAACTTTGTATTGAGATCCAAAAAGAGAGAAGAAGCCATCTAGCTAATAACTATGGACCCGAAGGTCTGAGGCAAACTACTCACACTTCATCGGAGAGGCTATGGTGTTGATGTAGATGCCCTCCATGATTGGTGCCCCCTCCGGCGGAGCTTTGGAAAAGGCCCCAAGATGGGATCTCGTGGATACAGAAAGTTACGGTGGTGGAATTAGGGTTTTGGCTCCATATCAGGTAGTTTGGGGGTACATAGATATATATAGGGGGAAGGAGTACGTCAGTGGAGCAATAGGGGCCCACGAGGGTGGAGGGCGCGCCTGGGGGGGGGGGGGGGGGTAGGCGCGCCCCCTACCTCGTGCCCTCCTCATTGATTGCTTGACGTAGGGTCCAAGTCCTCTGGATCATGTTCGTTCCGAAAATCACGTTCCCGAAGGTTTCATTCCGTTTGGACTCCGTTTGATATTCTTTTTCTGTGAAACCCTAAAATAGGCAAAAAAAACAACAATTCTGGGCTGGGCCTCCGGTTAATAGGTTAGTCCCAAAAATAATATAAAAGTGTATAATAAAGCCCAATAATGTCCAAAACATAATATAATATAGCATGGAACAATCAAAAATTATAGATACGTTGGAGACGTATCAACTGGTAGAAAAGAGAAACAAGGAACACCATGTGAACCTTGGAGTTTGCAAAGCTATGAATGACGAGAACAATTGACAAGAAGTACATGCAAGCGCTCCGGTTGAAATGAGATGTACCAGGAACAATAAAGAACAATTACGACAACACTTCGGTTAAAACAAGATAGAGACAGAATAATAATGATATAATTTGGGCATCACTCCGACTGTAAATGAAAGTAATTGATTATGAACTTGGGAAGATTGGATAATACTCGATGAAATCAACAACACACTGCCTCCGGAACTGTTGAAAGAATGGGACAATGGGTAAGAAAGATTTCAGATAGCACTCCGGTTGAGAACGGAGGCAAAAACTTGACAGAATGGGAAGAACTTGAAAAGAGGGCATGGCACTCCGGTTAAATGGATAAGCACGAAAAAACACGATCCTCACAAATCGAGATGATGAGTGAAGAGAGCAACATCACAATGCCTCTGGAAGAAGAATAGAAGATAGATAATTGAAATAACAGAATGGAGAAGAAAAAGCCAGCTTCTGCTACAATTGATCTTGGAGAGTGCCCTTCCAAGAAGGTTATACAGAGTTGTTGGAAAAATAACAATGAAATGAATAAGCTTATAGTGGGCTTATGAAAAGCATCTCAAAATTGAGGCGAAATTCTGCCACTAATGAAAACAATAGATTGGATTGATATGAACAAGGAGACAAGAAACTTATTCTACCGGGAGGATAAATGAAGAACCTAGGTCATTTATGAGCACCATAAATAGCAAAATCCTTAGGGAAAAGCTTTAGGGAAAATGACACAAGATAACTCCAACGAAGAGATTAAAAGATTGCAAAGGATCTCCTGAACGAAAAGAAAATGATGGGTTTACATATCTCATCCGTGATAACTTGCAAATCATGAAACATGAAGGGAAATTGTCAAGAATGACATAACACCACCTCAAAAGATAAGGTAGAAAGAATTGCACTTTGGAATGCAGGAAGGAGAATACATGAACTCATGAAAACAAAACATGTGTTGAGCACCATGTTTAATTTTGAGTATAGCTTGGTGGACCATAACTTCAAGAGAAATCTTGAAGAACGAATGAAGAATGAAAGAAATCCTTGACGAACAACCATGTAGAGCTTCCATGAAGAACTCCGGTAATAAGAGAATGACAAAAAGAAAGAGAAGTTGAAAGAACAAGGTGAAGCCTTGTAATGATTTAGATGGATCTTCGCGACGATATAATTGAGAGAGCCTGGAACTCCAGGAAAAGAAAAGATGAAACAATTGAAACCAATAATTTGATGAGCCTCCGGAATAAGGAATTGAATTTACTCGATGAAACAAGAATAAGAATTGCATTATGCTTATCCTTCACCAATTTAAATTGATGACAAGCAACGGATTTGGCATACTACTTATTCTTGTTGAAAGAATTAAGATAGATATAGCGCAAACTTGAGGAAGGTCTTCAACGAACCACGGGTAGGATTTGGAAAGAACGAATGAATTGATATGATAACCAAGGAAGAGAACTCTTGAACGAACCACCGTAAGAATTGAAATGAACAAAGAAAAGAGAATGAATCACTGGGAGGAATTAGAAAAAGAATGAAGATACTTGAATCAATTTAGATACAAGAGAAATGAAGAGATCATGACCTGACTAGAGAATACTTGAGCGATTCACTGGTAAGATTTGGAGAACGAGAGCTGAAAGCTGGAATGAATAATTCTGAGATGATGGGCTCCGGAGAATCAAACTGAAAAGACTCCTGAATTGCTCTGGATGGGTGAAAAGAATTCTCACAACCGGAAATAATTATGAGAGGATGGCATCAAGCTAGAACCACACATCTTTGAGAGAACGGATAAGATTTGGAGGAAAAACTCTTCTTCGGTCTTCAAGCGCAGAGAATGACGATGAGAAACACCACCATGAATGTTGAGGCACCCCGGAATGAAAAATAGAACGGTTGAACCAATGATGAAAAGAATTTGAAAGATCTTGGAGAGAGACATTTGCCTGATGATAAAACATTCTTACGTCAAACTTTGAAAAGAAAATGAGGGTAGCTCCGGGAAAATAGAAGAGTCGGGTAAGATCCTGGGAAAAGACCTGTGGGTTAGGGCCCACTCAAAAGAAACACCTTCGAACGATTACTTGAAAGGGAGAATGCACCGGTTGACTTAAATGGCTTGAATGAGATAACATCCTCAAAATAACTTGGGCAAATTGAGAATGGAAACTTGAATCTTCTGAGATATCTTCAGCACTTCAGATATGAATAGAGAGAGATGAACAATTAAGAGGTGCACCGACATGAGAAAACATTTTAAATGAGGAAAGGAATATAATCAACACCAAAAGCTTGAATTGCATCCACCGGAGAAGAAGAGAATGAAGAATGATGAACTTGAAGCTCCGTTAGCATCTTCATGAGAATCACCGGGTAAGAACATTGACGGAAAAGAATGGAGAGACTCCCCATCAATAAAAGGATACATGATTAAGAAACCTGAGTCCTTGAAGAAAAAGGGTGGGAGGGCGGGAAAAGAAAGGCAACTTGGGCAGATGGAATGGATACCATTGAGAAAACTTAGAGTTGATCTTGCGGATGTTGAAATGATCGGATCCACTTGAAGAGAAGCACACCGGTTGCAAAAGAGTTGACATGACAACCTCAGTGATCTAGAAGGATTAGTATTCCCTTACAAATATGAGAACACCATTTAGAAAAAGTATGGAATCACACTTGACATTGAAGCAACTCGAATACCACAAACCAAAACAAAACAAATGATTGGCTTGCAGAATAAGCCGAAACAAACATATGATAGACCCCATATCGTATCATGTGTCTGTTGGAAGGATATGCTACGTGATACTTGAATTCCCACTTATAAACTCTCGAAACTTTCTGGTTATGCAATCAGGTGTTGGGGATACAGGGGTAGCATAATATCTCACCCAAACTAACAATCTCTACATCCAGTTGTATCCATCCTTCAACACATAATAACCAAGAAACCTTTGGAATCGTGTACCTCAACCTTTGAAAAGCATCCGTTATACAAGTTATGGCAATACTCCCAAACTCCTGCCCCAGTACTGGGTGGCGTCGAGGTTACTCACCAATAAAACTCAGGTATTCCAGAACTGCAACAATAAAATTGTGACGACAACACCTCGGAGTTCAACTCCCTAGGACACTTCCACAACCCCTAAATGTCAGGAGGCACAAAGAACAATGTTCTCGTCACAAGACTATCGGAACGATTCCAAGATACTCGTGTGATCCTAAAAAAATTCGTGAAATTTGGGGAGAGAAAAGTCAAAACTTCTACGTCAGGAAGCCTCACCATAGCGACGAAGGGACTGGGGAGTAAAAAGAATCCTACTCTCTGATATATATATAATCCTAAGACTCAAAACATTTTGTTCTAGACTCAACAACGTCAGCGATTCGATCAAGCAGGGGGCTCCTAAGTTGGGGATGGCTCTGATTACCAACTTGTAACACCCACAATGTGGCTATATCTCCCATGTGTTGGGGAACGACTTAGAGGCATAGCCGCATGGTAGGCTTGTCACAAGAGGGGTAATCTTCACACATCCCATGTACTGAATAAGAAAGGGATAAAGAGTTGGCTTACAATCTCCACTTCACACAATACATAAATAATCCATACATCATCCAAAGTACAATCAAAGGTCCGACTACGGAACCAAAATAAAGAAAGACCACCCCAAATGCTAGAACCCCAATCGTCCCAACTGGGCTCCACTACTGATCAATCGGAAAAGACACACCACAATGATCAAGATCTGCATCGAGCTCCCACTTGAGCTCGGTTGCGTCACCTGCACTGGTATCATCGGCACCTGCAACTGTTTGGAAGTATATGTGAGTCACAAGGACTCAACAATCTCACACCCGCGAGATCAAGACTATTTATGCTTATGGGTAGGATAGGGTAATGAGGTGGAGCTGCAGCGAGCACTAAGCATATATGGTGGCTAACATACGCAAATAAGAGCGAGAATAGAAGCAACACAATGGTTGAGAAGCTAAAAGTGATCAAGAAGTGATCCTGAAACTACTTACGCACAAACATAACCCCAAAAAAGTGTTCACTTCCCGGACTCCGCCGGAAAGAGACCATCACGGCTACACACACAGTTGATGCATTTTAGTTTAGTTAAGTGTCAAGTTCTCTACAACCGGATATTAACAAATTCCCATCTACCACATAACCACGGGCACAGATCTCGAAAGTTTATACCCTGCAGGGGTGTCCCAACTTAGCCCATCACAAGCTCTCACGGTCAACGAAGGATAGTCCTTCTACCGAAAAGACCCGATCAGCCTCAGAATCTCGGTTACAAGACATTTCGACAATGGTAAAACAAGACCAGCAAAGCCACCTGATGTGCCGACAATCCTGATAGGAGTCGCACGTATCTCATTCTTAGGGCAACACCGGATGAGACAACCTACGAGTAAAACCAGACCTCGAGTTTCCTCGAGGTGGCCCCGCAGGTGGCTCGGTTCAGACCAACACTTAGAGAAGCACTGGTCCCGGGGGGTTAAAATAAAGATGACCCTTGGGTTGGCCGACCCAAGGGAAGGGTAATATGTTGTTAGGAAAATGTAAAACCAAGGTTGGGCCTTGCTGGAGGAGTTTATTCAAAGCAAACTGCCAAGGGGTTCCGATAACACCCAACCGCGTAAGCAACGCAAAATCAAGGAACATAACACCGGTATGGCGGAAAACTAGGGCGGCAAGAGTGGAACAAAACACCAGGCATAAGTCCAAGCCTTCCACCCTTTACCTAGTATATAGATGCATTAATTAAATAAGTGATATTGTGATATCCCAACATAACCATGTTCCAACATGGAACAAACTTCAACTTCACCTGCAACTAGCAACGCTATAAGAGGGGCTGAGCAAAAGCGGCAACATAGCCAAACAACGGTTTGCTAGGAAGGTGGGTTAGAGGCTTGACATGGCAATATGGGAGGCATGATATAACATGTGGTAGGTAACGCAACATAGCGATAGAGCGAACAACTAGCAAGCAAAGATATAAGTGATTTCGAGGGTATGGTCATCTTGCATGCGATCCCGCAAGGAAGAAGAACGAGTCCATGAAGAAGACAAACACATGTAGTCGAACGGATCCTCACAAGCGCAACGTTACCGGAACTACCAAGAAGCAACACCAGAAAGAAGCAAACAACATAGTAAACAACCATCGCATAAGCATGGCACGATGCACAAACAAGTATGATGCATGTCCGGCTTAATGAAACATGGCATGGCAAAGTGCACAAACAATACTACAAATTAAGTGGAGCTCGATATGCAACGAGTTGCATATTGACGAAACACCACGTGACTTATTTAGTTCTCTCCCATTTATGTACCCAACAAAATTAAATGTTGATTAACATGGCTAGAGGTGAAGCATAATAAAACTACCTATCTAGGCAAGTTTAAATGAGGCCGGAACAACAAGCAACAAGTCCGGAAAAAACCTCATGTGCAATTTATGGATTTGGTACTGTTCTGCCCTATACACAATTTTAGAATTATTAAACATGCAAATTAATTCCACCATGTTAAACTATGCATTTTTCTACCCCATTTACATATAAAGTTTATTTAAAACCGAGTTACGGTTATTTAGTTATGAAATAAACCATTTAAACAGGGCATATGAGCAAAATTACACAAACATCCTTTTAAAAATTTTAAACATGGATGAAAGTGGCATATTATGAACCTACACAAAATTCTAAGCATTTTTCATATTAAGTTTGTTTAATTCCGAGGCACAGTTAAAGAGTTATTATATGCATGAAGTTTAGGGGCCAAACTGTAAAACATGTGTTCTCTGAATAATTACGAAATTCGTCGAGAACTGGAAAAAAACGTGTCGGGCGGGATCTATTCTCACCATGGGCCTTGCCTAGAATTGTGGATAGGTATAGCAGGAGGGCGCGCTGGGCGGGCCTGCCTGTGGCCCATGCGGACGCTGGAGCTGGGCCAGGCACGACCTCGGTGGAGATGGGCTGGCAAGGCGTGCACGGTGCTGGGCCTCGCTGGAGAGGTCAACGCACTAGCGCGGGCATTCGTCGTCTCGTCGACGAGCAGGAGGCGGGCGAGGCAGGGTTCACGGGGAGACTGGCCAGATCTCGTCATGGACGCTGAGAAGAACCGGATCCGGCGAGGGGGATACCACATCCGGCCGGCGGCATAGCATAACGAGGCCGGCGGCGACGAGGACTCCTGCGGCGACGGCGGTGAGCTCCTGGAGAAAAAAGGGAGACGGGAGCTCGTGAGGACAGGGAAGAAGAGGGGAAGCGAGGCAAAGCAACGACGACAACGGCGACTTAGCGACGTACTCCAGCGAGAAGGTGCGGAGAGGCGCGGAGGCGAGGTCGGGGCTCCCAGGCGGCGGGGATGGAGCAGGGAGACGGGACGGGCGGCGAGCATGGGCAGTGCTCGGGCCCCTGATGGGCTAGGGCGGGCCCCGCATGGGCCTGAGCGGGCCACGGCGGATGGGGGCGCTGGAGGGGTGAGGTGAAGCTGCAGGATTGGCCAGGCTGCACCGTCGGTGGCGCCAAGTGGAGGATAGGGGCTAGAGTGGCGCGGAATCTGGGGAGGGGGGGCTAGAGGTAGGGTTAGGGTTTAGGCTGCCAAATCTGGAAGGGGTGGTCTATATATAGACACATGGACTAGGTTAGGGGGATTTGGGGGCCTTTGGAGCCCTCCGGTCGCGATTGTGCGGCTCTAGACAGAGGGGGAAACTAAATGGGCTGCAGGTGAATGGTAGTGGGCTGAGAGAAGAGAAGAGAGAGAGGCCTGACGACTGTTTCAGAGACCGAAACATCCGATGATAGACCGGCTATACTGCCGCTATATGTTTAACAGTTGGCCTATCAAACAAACTCCGAATGCAATGAAACTTGGCAAGCAGCCTGCTTACAACATAACAATACCGCACGCCAACTCTCATCCCATTCTGAGAACATTTTTATGCCACTTATAAAATAATATTTCAGAGGTGCCGCGGGCGTGTGCAAGTGTGTGTGGGCTCAGAATGTACAATGGACGGAACTGGGGGAACCCGAACAGATGCAAGTTTCGAAAACATTTTGATGCAATGCACATGATGACATGGCAAGATGCAGCACACAAGCAATTGACAAGGCAACAACAGCAAATAACTGGAAGACACCTGGCGCAACAGTCTCGGGGCGCCGTAGTTCTCTTACACGATTTTTCTTTTGGTCGGTAAAAATTCATTATATAATCTCCCAAAGGTTTTGACCACCATACCACGACAAAATCCTCTGTTTTTGTTTTGAGTTGTTTCTGCCGCATATTAGAGCAATATGTCATTCCAGCATTCGAAGGGAGAAAGCTATGTGGCTGATTACGTTGCAGACCCTAATGTCTACGGGGACTTGGAGCATTGTGGTTGGACCACGGAGGAAGAAGAAGACTATGATCCTAGGGGAAAGGAGGAGACGAGCTCAGATGAAGATGAAGTCCCATTACCTCAACCTGGGGACATGCATGTGGAGTTCAAAAAGTTAAGCCTCCCTGATAGAGCAAAGAAACGTAAGATTGAGTTTAACCCTTTTCTCCTCTTGCAGGAGAACAAACAGGAACTATGCAAAAAGATATTAAGCCTTGAGCAGGAGATCAATGACCTAAGGGAGCAAAATTCTATCCTCAAGTGCAAATTAAGGAAGAAACCTACGTCATCAACAACTCCATCATTACCACCTCCGAAGAAAGAGACATAAACACATGGGTATGGGCACTCCCCTTGGCAACTGGCAAGCTTGGGGGAGGTGCCCCGATATCGTATCACCATAACACTTCTACCTTTACCATTTTTCTTAGTTCGATCATTTTGGTTATATCTTGGTCTAGTAGAATAAAGTTTAGTATGATCTAGCTTTGAGTTTTTGTGTTGATCCTTATCTATGTAATCGAGTCCGTGAGCTAATAATAAAGATTAGTCTTTAGTCGAGGGCTTGTTTATCTTGCTATGATCTTGAGGGGATAAAAGAAAAAAGAAAGAATACAAATAAATAAAGAGATCATATTGATCTTATGGAGAGTAATGACTTCACATATAAAGAGTATGATGAATAAAAGTTGTTGAGAGTTGACAAACATGGTTTTGGTCATCGTTGCAATTAATAGGAAGTAATAAAGAAAGAGAGGTCTTCACATATAAATATACCATCTTGGACATCTTTTATGATTGTGAGCACTCATTAAAATATGACACGCTAAAAAGTTGATGTTGGACAAGGAAGACAACGTAATGGGTTATGTTTTCTTATATCCGAAATAAATTATATTGTCATGGATCAACCAACATGTTGAGCTTGCCTTTCCCCCTCATGCTAGCCAAATTCTTTGCACCAAGTAGAGATACTACTTATGCTTCCAAATATCCTTAAACCCAGTTTTTCCATGAGAGTCCACCATATTTACCTATGGATTGAGAAAGATCCTTCAAGTAAGTTGTCATTGTTGCAAGCAATAGAAATTGCTCTCTAAATTTTTATGACCTATTAGTGTGGAGGAAATAAGCTTTATACGAGCTTGTGATATGGAAGAAATTAAAGCGACGGACTGCATAATAAAGGTCCCTATCACAAGTGGAAATATAAAGTCACGTTCTTTTGCATTAAGATTTTATGCATCCAACCATAAGAGCACATGACAACTTTTGCTTCCCTCTGCGAAGGGCCTATCTTTTATTTTTGTCTTATACCTTATACAATAGTCATGGTGATCTTCACCTTTCCTTTTTACACTTTATCCTTTGGCAAGCACTATGTGTTGGAAAGATCCTGATATATATATATATACTCCCGCTCCTCATATACCACATAGATGAATCTTTTATACCTCTTTATTATTTCTAATATACTTAATTAGTAATTATTAGATACCCAAAAATGGGTTTCATGAAAAAATTCATGTGAGTCTACATATTTTTAAATGTTGACGTATATACTGATGTGTTCGTACGTGAAAAAGGTATATTACAAAAAATACGCCGCAGATGATATTTTTACAACAAAACTCGTATTGGGGTATCTTAAAATATTTAATGAATTATATTAAGAATAATAAAGAGGTATAATTAATGCGTATATGAGGTATATTGAGGATGGGAGTACATACTCCCAAGAGTATAGAAGAGGAGTCATATGTATATATATATCCAATTGGATGTGGGTTTTCATAAAGCATTATTTTTTACGTTACCCTTGAGGTAAAAGGTTGGGAGGCAAAACTATAAGCCCATATCTTTCTCTGTGTCCGATTAAAACTTCATACCCATCAGTATTGCGTGAGTGTTAGCAATTGTGAAAGACTAAATGATAGTTGAGTATGTGGACTTGCTGAAAAGCTCTTATATTGACTCTTTATGATGTTATGACAAATTGCAATTGCTCCAATGACTGAGATTATAGTTTGCTAGTTTTTCAATGAAGTTTCCGATTCATACTTTACAATGTGAATAGATTGTTCCTTGAGCATAAGAAATCATATGACAATATATATATATATATATGTTGCTATTCTAAGAATGATCACGATGCCCTCATGTCCGTATTTTATTTTATCGACACCTCTATCTCTAAACATGTGGACATATTTTTCGATATTGGCTTCCGCTTGAGGACAAGCGAGGTCTAAGCTTGGGGGAGTTGGTACGTCCATTTTGCATCATGCTTTTATATCGATATTTATTGCATTGTGGGTTGTTATTACACATTATGTCACAATACTTATGCCTTTTCTCTCTTGTTTTACAAGGTTTACATGAAGAGAGAGAATGCCGACAGCTGGAATTCTAGACTGGAAAAGGAGCAAATATTAGAGACCTATTCTGCACAACTCCAAAAGTCCTGAACTCCACGAAAATCAGTTTTGGAATATATTAAAAATATTGGGTGAAGAAAGCACTAGGGGAGGGCCACCCACTGTCCACGAGGGTGGAGGGCGCGCCCTACCCCCTGGGCGCGCCCCTGCCTCGTGGGCCACCTGGAAGCCAACCGATGCCCGTCTTCTGGTATAAGGTGTCTTTTGCCATGGAAAAAACATAAGGAAGCTTTCGGGACGAAGCGGCGTCGTCTCGAGGTGGAACCTTGGCGGAACCAATCTAGGGCTCCAGCGGAGCTGTTCTGCCGGGGAAACATCCCTCCGTGAGGGGGAAATCGTCACCATCGTCATCACCATCGATCCTCTCATCGGAAGGGGGTCAATCTTCATCAACATCTTCACCAGTACCATCTCCTCTCAGACCCTAGTTCATCTCCTGTATCCGATCTTTGTCTCAAAACCTCAGATTGATACCTGTGGGTTGCTAGTAGTGTTGATTACTCCTTGTAGTTGATGTTAATTGGTTTAATCGGTGGAAGATTATATGTTCAGATCCTTTATGCACATTAATACCCCTCTGATTATGAACATGAATATGACTTGTGAGTAGTTACGTTTGTTCCTGAGGACATGGGAGAAGTCTTGTTATAAGTAGTCATGTGAATTTGGTATTCGTTCGATATTTTGATGAGATGTATGTTGTCTTTCCTCTAGTGGTGTTATGTGAACGTCGACTACATGAAACTTCACCATTGTTTGGGCCTAGGGGAAGGCATTGGGAAGTAATAAGTAGATGATGGGTTGCTAGAGTGACAGAAGCTTAAACCCTAGTTTATGCGCTGCTTTGTAAGGCGCTGATTTGGATCCATACGTTCCATGCTATGGTTAGGTTTACCTTAATTCTTCTTTCATAGTTGCGGATGCTTGCGAGGGGGTTAATCATAAGTGGGATGCTTGTCCAAGGAAGGGCAGTACCCAAGAACCGGTCCACCAAATTTCAAATTATCAAAGTAACGAACGTGAATCATATGAGCATGATGAAAACTAGCTTGACGATAATTCCCATGTGTCCTCGGGAGCGCTTTCCTTTATATAAGAGTTTGTCCAGGCTTGTCCTTTGCTACAAAAAGGATTGGGCCACCTTGCTGCACCTTGTTTACTTTTGTTACTAGTTACCCATTATGAATTACCTTAACACAAAACTATCTGTTACCGATAATTTCAGTGCTTGCAGAGAATACCTTACTGAAAACTGCTTGTCATTTCCTTCTGCTCCTCGTTGGGTTCGACACTCTTACTTATCGGAAGGACTATGATAGATCCCCTATACTTGTGGGTAATCACATATCACGCGATATGGATGCACCAACGAAGTTTTCACCAACTCTCAAGGTGAGAAAGGGCAATTCACGTTGCCGAAGAGGCTAGCAATGGTGGAAGAGTGAGAGTGTGTATAATGCATGGACTCAACAGTAGTCATAAAGAACTCACATACTTATTGCAAAATTTTATTAGCCCTCGAAGCAAAGTACTACAATGCGTGCTCCTAGGGGGTAGATTAGTAGGAAAAGACCGTCGCTCATCCCCGACCACCATTCGTAAGGAAGACAATCAAAAATAATTCATGCTCCAACTTCATTGCATAATGAGAGACCATACATGCATGCTTCGGCAATCACAAACCTTAACACAAATATTGTTACTAATCCACAATTAATCACTAGCATGACTCTAAAATCACCAGCTTTATATCTCAAAACAAATTCAAGGAATCAAACTTCTCATATATTCAATGATCTTCATGAAAGTTTTTATTATATCCCTCTTGAATACCCATCATATTAGGACTAAATTCATAACCTGAGAAAATTGCCATACTATTTATAAGACTCTCAAAATAATATAAGTGAATCATGAGAGTTCATCAATTTCTTGAAAATGAAACCACCGTCGTGCCCTAAAAATATATAAGTGAAGCACTAGAGCAACTACCTAGCTCAAAAGATATAAGTGAAGCACATGGAGTATTCTCATAAATTCACGATTAATGTGTGTCCCTCTCAAAATGTGTGTACAACAAGGATGATTGTGGAAAACTAAAAAGCAAAGACTCATATAATACAAGACGCTCCAAGCAAAACACATATCATGTGGTGAATAAAAATATAGCCCCAAGTAATTTACCGATGGATTAAAGAAAAAAGAGGGGATGCCATCCGGGGCATCCCTAAGCTTAGATGCTTGTTTGTCCTTGAATATTACCTTGGGGTGCCTTGGGAATCCCCAAGCTTAGTCTCTTGCTACTCCTTATTCCG
This sequence comes from Triticum urartu, assembly GCF_003073215.2. Taxonomy (NCBI): domain Eukaryota; kingdom Viridiplantae; phylum Streptophyta; class Magnoliopsida; order Poales; family Poaceae; genus Triticum; species Triticum urartu. The sequence goes on along the minus strand of NC_053024.1, from coordinate 177,098,682 downwards.
TATCCATCGAAACTTCACCCAAAACTTGAAAACTTCACAACACAAAACTCAACAGAAAATTCGAGAGATCCGTTAGTGAAACAAAGCAAATAACCACTTTTAGGTACTATTGTAAACTCATTCCAATTTTATATTGGTGTTATATATACTGTATTCTAACTTCTCTGTAGTTCATACCCCCCCCCCCCGATACTACTCATAGATTCATCAAAATAAGCAAACAACACAATGAAAATAGAATGTGTCAAAAACAGAACAATCTGTAGTTATCTGGACTTTAGCCAAACTTCTGTAACTCCAAAAATTCCGAAAAATTAGGACAACATATGCAATTTCTATATCAATATTTTTTTAAAAAAACAGGTCAAGAACAGGTTTATGTGAATATACCAAATTCCAGAACTGAGCGCAAAAGTTTCTGTTTTTTCACAGAATCAAATCAACTATCTCCCAAATCATCCCAAAGGTCTTACTTGTCACAAACACTAATTAAAATACTAGAACACAATCATAACAAAAGTCTAATTGCATATTTATTGAAAAACAAAAGCAAAAGCATAAAAATAAAATTGGGTTGCCTCCCAACAAGCGCTATTGTTTTATGCCTCTAGCTAGGCATATTGCATAGGCCTAGGTATTATAGTAAAAGTGAGGGAGATCATCCATTCTCGTCTAATATTTCCTCCTTTCAGCAACAATCTTTATTTGTGTCAAGTAAAAATAATCAAAGGGCTAAATTTAATAGGATACAGATCTATGAGATCAAGTTTGGGAGGAGGAGGAGGAGGCTCCTCCTTTGGTCCTTTATATGTGATAACTATTTCTTCATTATAAATGTTCCTTTGATTAAAGTCTCTATGTATTTCTTTAAGAACACGCCCTAGCCCATTATTTTGTATAGAAAAATTATCATTGAGTTCAGAAATCTTATTAACCAAGACATCTAGAGGAACCCTTATTCTTATATTTTCATTATAAGCGGCATAATATGGAGATTGTAATCTCCTTAATATATTCTTGATTAAAGAGGATCTCCTCTATAGGAGGGCAACCACCATTAATATTATAGTGAGAAAATATTTCACTAGCTTCTTTCATGATATGCCCAAATTCACAAGCTAGAAATATAGCGGTAACATGCTTAACGGAAGGATCGTGAATATTAGAAAAATCTAAGAATATCCTTTGTATGCATGGATGCATGCGAACAAATTATCTTTCAAGTTCAACTATAAGCAAAGATATTGCATCCGCAAGACTAGAAGTTTTGTTAAGAATTGATCCTCCTAGGATAGGTAATGTACCGACACAAGTAAATAAATCTTGGATAACGATAACCCATGATACATCTCCAACGTATCTATAATTTTTGATTATTCCATGCTATTATATTATCTGTTTTGGATGTTTTATATGCATTAATATGCTATTTTATATGATTTTTGGGACTAACCTATTAACCTAGAGCCCAGTGCCAGTTCCTGTTTTTTTTCCTTGTTTATAGTTTCGCAGAAAAGGAATACCAAACGGAGTCCAAACGGAATAAAACTTTCGGGATGATTTTTCTTGGACCAGAAGGCACCCAGTAGACTTGGAGTGCAAGTCAGAAGAGCCACGAGGCAGCCACAAGGGTGGAGGGCGCCCCCCCCGACCTTGTGGCCCCCTTGGTGATCCCCTGACCTAGATCTTCCTCCTATATATTCTCAAATACCCCCAAAAACTTCCAGGGGAGCCACGAAACCACTTTTCCACCGCCGCAACCTTTTGTACCTATGAGATTCCATCTAGGGGCCTTTTCTGGCATCCTGCCGGAGGGGGATTCGATCACGGATGGCTTCTACATCAACACCATTGCCTCTCCGATGAAGTGTGAGTAGTTTACCACGGACCTACGGGTCCATAGCTAGTAGCTAGATGGCTTCTTCTCTATCTTTGATTCTCAATACAAAGTTCTCCTCGATGTTCTTGGAGATCTATTCGATGTAATACTCTTTTGTGGTGTGTTTGTCGTGATCTGATGAATTATGGATTCATGATCAACTTATATATGAATATTATTTGAATCTCCTCTGAATTCTTATATGCATGATTTGATATCTTTGCAAGTCTCTTTGAACTATCAATTTGGTTTGGCCAACTAGATTGGTTTTTCTTGCAACGGGAGAAGTGCTTAGCTTTGGGCTCAATCTTCCGGTGCTCAATCCTAGTGACAGAAGGGGAACCGACACGTATTGTATTGTTGCCATCAAGGATAAAAAGATGGGGTTTTCATCATATTGTTTGAGTTAATTCCTGTACATCATGTCATCTTGCTTAAGGCGTTACTGATGACCCACAAGTATATGGGATCAATTGTAGCTCTTTTTGATAAGTAAGAGTGTCGAACCCAACGAGGAGAAGAAGGAAATGACAAGTGGTTTCCAGTAAGGAGATGTCTGCAAGTGCTGAAATTGTAAGTAGCAGGGTAGTTTGATAGCAAGATAATTTGTAACGAGCAAGTAACGATAGTAGTTACAAAAGTGCAACTAGGTAGCCCAATCCTTTTAAGGCAAAGGACAGGCCAAAACGGTCTCTTGTAATAAGCAAAGCGTTCTTGAGGGTACACGGGAATTTCATCTAGTCACTTTCATCATGTTGGTTCGATTCGTGTTCACTACTTTGATAATTTGATATGTGGGTGGACCGGTGCTTATGTGTTGTTCTTACTTTAAAAAACCTCCTACTTATGATTAACCCTCCCGCAAGCATCCGCAACTACGAGAAAAGTATTAAGAATAAATTCTAACCATAGCATTGAACTTTTGGATCCAATCGGCCCCTTACGGAATAGCGCATAAACTGGGGTTTAAGCTTCTGTCACTCTCGCAACCCATCATCTAATTGCTACTCGACAATGCATTCCCTTAGGTCCAAATATGGTGAAGTGTCATGTAGTCGACGTTCACATGACACTACTAAGGGAATCACAACATACATACTATCAAAATATTGAACACATATCAAATTCACATGATTACATGCAACATGATTTCTCCCATGACCTCAAGAACAAAGGTAACTACTCACAAATAATAATCATGCTCAAGATTAGAGGGGTATTAAATAGCATATTGGATCTTAACATATAATCTTCCACCAAATAAACCATATAGTAAACAACTACAAGATGTAATCAACACTACTAGTCGCCCACAAGTACCAATCTATAGTTCCGATAACAAGAATGAACACAAGACATGAACTAGGGTTTGAGAGGAGATGGTGCTGTTGAAGATGTTGACGGAGAGTGCCCTCCCCAAGATGGGAGAGTTGTTGGTGATGATGTTGACGATGATTACCCCCGGGAGGGAAGTTCCCTCGGCAGAATCGCTTCGCCGGAGGGAAAAAGTGCTCCTGCCCAAGTTCCGCCTCGAGGCGGCGGCGCTTCATCCCGAAAGTCCTCCTCTTATTTTTTTTCTTGGTCAAAATGACTCATATACCAAAAGATGGGCACCGGAGGTGGGCCGAGGAGGCCACAACCCCCCAGGGCGCGCCAGGGGGCCCTGGCGCGCCCAGGTGGGTTGTGCCCACCTGGTGGTCCCCCTCTGGTATTTATTTACTCCAATAATTCTTATATATTCCATAAAAAATCCCCTTGAAGTTTCAGCTCATTTGGAGTTGTGCAGAATAGGTAGCCTGATGTAGCTTTTCCAGGTCCAGATTTCCAACTGCCAGAATTCTCCCCCTTGGTGTGTACCTTCTAAATTATGAGAGAAAAAGCATTATAATTACTCCAAAAAACATTATTATGGATAAAAACATTATAAATAACAGTAAGAAAACATGATGCAAAATGGACGTATCAGTTACTCCGTTCTTTATGAACTTAATACTCTAGATGCATGCTGGATAGCGGTAGATGTGTGGAGTAATAGTAGTAGATGCAGAATCATTTCGGTCTACTTGACATGGACGTGATGGCTATATTCATGATCATTGCCTTAGATATCATCATAACTTTGCACTTTTCTATCAATTGCTCGGCAGTAATTTGTTCACCCACCGTAACAATTTCTATCTTGAGAGAAGCCTCTAGTGAAACCTATGGCCCCGGGTCTATTTTCCATCATATAAGTTTCCGATCAACAATTATGGTTTCCTATTTACTTTCTTTGCAATCTTTTACTTTATGTTCCATAAACCAAAAATATTACTTTACCGTTTATCCATCTATATCATATCTCATTTGGCAAATAACCGTGAAGGGATTGACAACCCCTTTATCGCGTTGGGTGCAAGTTGGTGTTTGTTTGTGCATGTATTCGGTGGCTTGTTGCGTTGTCTCCTACTGGATTGATACCTTGGTTCTAAAAAGCTAAGGGAGATACTTACTCTACTTTGCTGCATCACCCTTTCCTCTCCAAGGGAAAAACCAACACAAGCTCTAGAGGTAGAACGAAGAATTTCTGGCACCGTTGCCGAGGAGATCTATGCCAAGCCGAGACATACCAAGTACCCACTATAAAATCTCATCCCTTGCATTACATTATTCGCCATTCTCCTCTCATTTTCCTCTCCCCCACTTCTAAAACGATTTTCGAAAAGATTTTCCTTTTCTTCGCCCTTCTTCCGTTCATCTTCTTCGTTTGCTTTTTTGTGCCCGTGTGTTTTAAAACCCTTAGCTCTCATGGCTATTCCTCCCATTATCGTGAGTAATCCTGATAATGAAGTTCTCAACTTCAAACAAAGGGAAGGAGAAAATTTGAAAGATGCTTGGTATAGAATTTGCAATGGTCAAAATAGATCTACTCAAAAACAATCTACTGTTGTCCTTCTTCGTAATTTTTATGTAGGCGTTACTCCTTAGAATAGATATGTTCTAGATACCATTATAGGAGGAAATTTCTTGGGGAACCATACTTTTGATTCTTATAATGCTATGATAGATTTGTTAGGCCCCCACCTCTTTTGGTTAACAGTATTGCTTTAACTTTGGAGCATGTGATGCAAAGACCTGATATTATTGAGAATAAAATTGCTACCGTTGAGTTGATTGAAAATTTGGATAAAAAGATTCATAATCAGATTACTCAATATGGATCTAAAGTATGAGTTACTTTAAAGAATCTTAGGGAAAAGGAACCACTAGTTAATGAAAAGATAGATCAAGATTCTACTAGAATTGGCAAGTTAGAAGATATTATTACCAACTTGGGTTCCGCTTTTTCCTTCGTTAAAACTGCTCGAAATCTTCCTCCTACCAAGATTGCCAAGTTTACTTATGTTCCTAAGAATAAGGGTGAATCTTCCAGTAAAGACAATGAAGATCTTAAATCAATTAGTATTCACCCCAATTTTCTCGATATTATTAAGGAACCTATTGTCACGAATGAATCTCTCGATTTCTTGCCTAGGGATTTGATCATTTATAGAACCAAAGAATCTCCTAAAAATCATAAGTGTGTGATTAAATATTTACATGCCAAAGATGATAACACTTAGATGTATTCGTGTTTTATGCCTAGCTAAGGGCGCTAAACAATAGCGCTTGTTGGGAGGCAACCCAATTTTATTTTTGATTTTGATTTTTAGGTTTTGTTTTGCAATAAATAATTCATCTAGCCTCTAGTTAGATGTAGTTTTATGTTTTAATTAGTGTTTGTGCCAAGTAAGACCTTTGGGATAGCTTACGGTGATAGTTGATTTGATCCTGCTGAAAAACAGAAACTTTTGCGCCGAGGAGATTAGTTTTCATTTTCAATAGAAGCACGAAAAAATACTGATTATTTTTGCAGAGGATTAATAAAAACGTTTCCTTGGACTTCCTAATTTCTTAGGATTTTGGTAGTTACACAAGTATTCGAAATATCCAGATTGCTACAGACTGTTCTGTTTTTGACAGATTCTGTTTTTTGCGTGTTGTTTGCTCATTTTAATGAATCTATGGCTAGTATTGGGGGTATGAACCATGTAAAAGTTGGAATACAGTAGACATAACACCAATATAAATAAAGAATGAGTTCACAACAGTACCAAAAGTGGTGATTTATTTTCTTGTACTAACGGAGCTTATGAGATTTTCTGTTGGAGATTTGTGTTGTGAAGTTTTCAAGTTCTGGGCAAGTATTTGATGGACTATGGAATAAGGAGTGGCAAGAGCTTAAGCTTGGGGATGCCCAAGGCATCCCAAGGTAATATTCAAGGACACCAAGAGCCTAAGCTTGGGGACTCTTCGTCTATCAGTAACTTTACTTGAGGCTATATTTTTATTCACCACATGATATGTGTTTTGCTTGGAGCGTTTTGTATGATTTGAGTCTATGCTTTTTAGTTTGCCACAATCATCCTTGCTGTACATACCTTTTGATAGAGATACACATGAATCATGATTTATTAGAATGCTTTATGTGCTTCACTTATATCTTTTAAGCTAGGCAAATTTGCTCTAGTGCTTCACTTATATCTTTTTAGAGCACGGCGGTGGTTTTATTTTAAAGAAATTGATGAACTCTCGTACTTCACTTATATTATTTTGAGAGTCCTTAAAACAACATGGTAATTTGCTTTGGTTATAAAATTAGTCCTAATATGATAGGCATCCAAGAGGATATAATAAAAACTTTCATAAAAGGGTTTTTTATCATTTTTGCCATCGGCTATATAATGCTACTCAGTTTTGCCACTAAAAATCTTTACTACTCAAAAATGCCACCGTTAATGTTTGGTCAATACACGTTGACTGAAGGTAGATGACGAAACTATCCCTGTCCCATTTGTAAGGGGCGTATGAGAAAAAGAGAATAAAATTTGGGATGGTGGGGGTTCGAACGAAAGACCATAGGCTACACAGCGGGCGAGCTGACCAACTGACCCAAGGAAATGCTCTGTTGTGTAAGGAGATATATGTCTTATATACATATATCCGAACCTAACTAAACAGAACCCTTATCTAATCCTTTACCCGATCTGTTGTGGCAGTTTCCCCAGCCGGAACCAACATCCCCAGCCACCGCCGCCTACCAAACTCCTCACCTGGCACCGCCAGTCGCCGGGCTGCCCGACCAGCTCCGGCGCACCCCCACTGGCCGCAGCTGCGGCGCCTCCCGCCGACTGCCGCCACCCATTGCAGCTTCGACTCTTCCTCCCGCCGGGCACCGCCATCGGAGGCAGTCAGCTCTGGCGCTTCTCCCGCCTTACTCCGTAGCTCCTCCCGAGTCTTGAAGTGCAGTTGTTCCACGACAATGGCGACAGACAGCAGGACCGAATCGGAGGGTTGTGTCGGCCACAGGACGCCCCAACATGAGACAGGATCTGAAGTTCTTGCATTGTGAGTATACTAATTCTCAGTGTGCGTGTGTGGTTGAATATAACTTGTAGAGGTCAAAATTTGTTCATAGAATTTGTAGTAGCTGACTTTGCCTTACTGATAATCGCGTGCAATTTGGTACTTGTGTTCCTGATGGTTAGGATGGATGCGGATACTGCTTGTATGCTAAAAGTGTTGATGGAAACAAGCTGTGAGAGTAGCGATGGTCTCAAGTGATATGTTGGCGGCTTTGATTTTCCTCTATTCGTAGAACCTAGTATCACACACAAAACATTGCTGCACAAGCTGTGTGATAGCTATGCATGGGGGCGGTGTGATTATGTTGAGTTGAAGTACTATGACAGGGAGAAGAATAAATGGGTTGTTGTTGTATGTGATGATGATGCAGCAATGATGGTTGGAAAACATCAAGATTCAAAGAAAATCTCTATGAAAATTGAGGTTCTTCAAAAATCCCAAACTCCTAGCACACCTAGCCATAATCCACCTACACAACCTTGTTACAGTGAGAGTCAACATATAGGGAGTCAGGCAGTTGATGTTGATATAGTCAAGATACAGGGAGTCAAGCAGTCTACTAGTGTTGATGATGCTAATAGAGACATAACCGATGATGCTATACCTAATGATGTCGTTCTCTCGGATAATGATGATGATCAATAGTATCCAGACTTAGTCAAGAAGTCTACAAAAGAAGATGATTCAGCAGATATGGAAGAGGAAGATAATCCTCCAGCAAAGGAATCCACTGACACTGAAGAGGAAGATAATCCTCCAGCATATGAATCCACTGACACTGAAGAGGAAGAAGAGAATAGAGACATGGGTTTAGTTGATGAAGAGGAGGAGGAGGAGGACAGACCTGTTGTAGTATATGACAAGGAGAATCCATTATTTGGAGAAGGCTTGGTATTCCCCTCTTTGTTGGACTGCAAGAATGCACTTTCTACTTTTGCAATCAACCGTGAATTTGACTATACAGTCGAAAAGAGTGATTCTAAGAGGTTGAGAGCAAGTTGTGCATATAAGAGGTGTAAGTGGAGAATTCATGGCTCTTATATGAGGAATGGCACAATATTTTAGGTATAATTTGCTAACATCTAATTGATTTGTTTATTGTACCCTTTATTTTGTGGAACTAGTAACTATACAAATGTGGCAAGTTTAACATAGTAGCAACATACTAACTGATTTTGTTGTTTCCTACAGATCAAGGTGTGTCCTTTCTCTCATACATGGCCAACTAAGCTGAGAAGTTAGAAGTTCAAGCCGGCAAAGAGCAGGTGGGTTGCTGATGTTGTGCTGGATTGGGTGAGAAAGAACCCAGATATTGGCCCTACTGCTCTTCAAGAGAAGATCCATGAGAAGTACCACTTCACGGTGCCATACATGCGTGTATCTCGTGGTAAGGACAAAGCAATGGATATGATTAGTGTAAAATGGGAAGATAGCTTCCATCGTCTCTATAGTTTCAAGGCTGAGGTGGAGAAGTGTTCTCCTGGTAGTGTAGTGGAAATAGACAAAGAGACTATGCAGTACACAATCAAAGGAAAAGTGAGGGAGAAGGAATGCTTTAGGAGGGTCTTTGTTTCATTCAAGGCATGTTGGCAAGGCTTTTTAAATGGATGTCAACCATACTTGGCTGTAGACTCAACTGCACTAAAGGGGAGATTCAAAGGGCAACTAGCTTCTGCTTGTGCCATTGATGGCCGTAATTGGCTTTGCCAAGTTGCATATAGGGTGCTAGAGACAAAATCATCTGAAAGTTGGGCTTGGTTTCTTCAAAATCTGTGTGGGCTTATTGGGCATCCTGAAGGACTAGTCATACACATTGATGCTTGCAAAGGTTTAGAGACAGCAGTAGAACACGTGTGGCCTGGAGTGGAGCATAGGGGTGTATGAGGCATCTTGCTGCAAATTTTCGAAAAAAATTCAAGGGCAAGGTCTATGATGATAATCTTTGGGCTGCAAGCTTAACTTTCATCTCTAGAAAGCACAATTGGCATATGAAACAAATCCTTGCTAAGAAGAGTGTCCAAAAATATATGGCTGAACACCACACAAAGATATGGTATAGAAGCAAGTTCAATGAAATATGCAAGGTTGACTACGTCAATAACAACCTCGCAGAGTCATTTAATAGCAAAGTCAGGAAAGTTAAGTCTCTTCTTATTGTTTACATGTTGGACAAGATGAGGCAGATGATAATGGAGAAGTTTGATCTACGGATGAGGGTAACATTAGAAAAATGGCTTGGCCATCTCATAATACCAAGTGTGATAAAGACACTGCATGCCAAATCCAAAGGTAAATGTCTTGTATTCTTTCAATTGATTAATTTCATAACAACTAAATTCAATGATTAGTGTTTTGTGTTCTTTTCAGGGCTGAAGATGATGGTAATTAGACGCACTAATGCTGAGGTAGAAATTACTGCAGTGGACAAAGAGAAAAGGGAATGGAGGTACCCTGTTGACAAAGCAAAGGAAACATGTAGCTGCTGGCAATGGAAGGTCAAGGGTTCGCCATGTATCCATGCTCTGTACTTTATTACTTCAGTATGAGGTCTGGTATCAGAAATTGAACCATATGTACATGAGTTCTACTCCATTGCAAAATTTAAGGCCGCGTATGCGGACAACATACCTGCAATGGTAGGCAAGCAACAATGGGACATTGTTGACCCTGGCTTCAAACTAAATGCTCCAGTGTTGAGGAGGCCAAAAGGCCGACCAAGGAAGACTAGAATTAGATCTAGTGCTGAAGGTGCTGGCGTGGGCGCTAGGAAAAGGAAGTGCAAGCGATGTGGAGGCTTCAGGCACATTGCCAAATTGTGCACAAATCCTGTTGAACCAGCATTTGGAGAAGATGAGGCTGACCTCCAAGCTAGGGAAGCCCCTTTTGTGGCAGGAGAAGGCGACCTTGAACTATCAATGGTTGCAATCCCTGGACTATAAATGATTGCAAGTTCTGCTAGGTAACATGAAAAGAACATGTGCTTTTCTATATGTATTTTCAACATCTATTTTCATTCTTTTATGCAACATGACTAACTTCTGTACAGCTCAAAGACAAGTTTGAAGAAAACAAGTGTGAAGAAAACATAGAAGAATACTAGGAAAAGGAAGGACATGCAAAATGAAGTTTGTACCACAACCAAAGGACGTGCTGGTGGATTTGTTTCGTCTCCCATGCATATTCGAGTTGAAAATGCGGAACCACCAGACAGTCCTACTAAAAACACAAAAAGAAAAACGAAGCTACATATGTGAAGTTTGTGTGATCGTGACCTTATGCTTGTGAACCTGGACATCCTTCTTTTCAACCTTATGCATGTTTAAGAATTTGGACATTTATATTTCGACCAACAAGTGGATGTTATTGAACCTTATTTATGTTTGTGAACCTGATTTGCGTGTGCTAAGAAACCAACAAGTTGATATATTGAACCTTATTTATGTCTGTGAACCACTTTGTGTTTGTGTCATTTTCAGAAAATGGGCAGCCACCATGCTGAAATTTTCAGAGAAATTTAGAATACCATGTGATCCTGCTGTCATATGTGTTGTTTCTGTCAATTAGTGTGTGACCGTCAGAAAAAATTGGGCGTGATAGTCTGCCTCATTTGTTTATGTCTACTAGTACATATATGGGATATATCTCCTTCTACACCATAACATCTCCTTAGCTCAGTTTGTTAACTCGTGCCTTACTGGAGGTCATGGTCTTGGGTTCGAAACCCCATGATGCAATTTTTATTCTCTTTTCATGCGCCCCTTACATATGGTCCCACAAGTCAACAGAGAGAGAGGGGGGTTCACAAATAGGGATAGGGGTATTTCTGTCATCTACCTCCAGTCAACGTGCATTAACCAGACGGTAACGGTGAAAAATGGTATTTCTGAGTTTGTGTCTAACGGAACAGTGGCATTTTTGATTAGTGAAAACATTTAGTGGCAAAATTGAGTAGTGTTATACAGCCGGTGGCAAAACTGATAAAAACCTTTCATATAAAGTGCATTGAATACTATGAGAAGTTTGATTCCTCATGATTATTTTGAGATATGAAGATGGTGATATTAGAGTCATGCTAGTAAGTAGTTGTGAATTTGAGAAATACTTGTGTTAAAGTTTGTGAGTCCCGTAGCATGCACGTATGGTGAACTGTTATGTGATGAAGTTGGAGCATGATTTATTTATTGACTGTCTTCCTTATGAGTTGTGGTCGGGGACGAGCGATGGTCTCTTGCTACCAATCTATCCCCCTAGGGGGATGCGCGTAGTACTTTGTTTCGATGACTAATAGATTTTTCCAATAAGTATGTGAGTTCTTTATGACTAATGTTGAGTCCATGGATTATACACACTCTCACCTTTCCACCATTGCTAGCCTCTCTAGTACCGCGCAACTTTCACCGGTACCATAAACCAACCATATACCTTCCTCAAAACAGCCACCATACCTACCTAATATGGCATTTCCATAGCCATTCCGAGATATATTGCCATGCAACTTTCCACCATTCCGTTTATTATGACACGCTTCATCATTGTCATATAGCTTTGCATGATCATGTAGTTGATATCGTATTTGTGGCAAAGCCACCATTCATCATTTTTTATACATGTCGCTCTTGATTCAGTGCACATCCTGGTACACTGCCGGAGGCATTCACATAGAGTCATATTTTGTTCTAAGTATCGAGTTGTAAGTAAATAAAAGTGTGATGTTCTTCATTATTAGAGCATTGTCCCATCTGAGGAAAGGATGATGGAAACTATGATTCCCCCACAAGTCGGGATGAGACTCCGGACAAAAAAAAGAGGCCAAAAAATGAGAGAAGGCCCAAGAAAAAAATGAGAGAAAGAGAGAAGGGGCAATGCTACTATACTTTTACCACACTTGTGCTTCAAAGTAACACCATGATCTTCATGATAGAGAGTCTCCTATGATATCATTTTCATATACTAGTGGGAATTTTCATTATAGAACTTGGCTTGTATATTCCAATGATGGGCTTCCTCAAAATGCCCTAGGTCTTCATGAGCAAGCTGTTGGGGAACGTAGCATGCAATTTAAAAAAATCCTACGATCACGCAAGATCTATCTAGGAGATGCATAGCAACGAGAGGGCGAGAGTGTGCCCATGTACCCTCGTAGACCGAAAGTGGAAGTGTTTACTTAACGAGGTTGATGTAGTCGAACATCTTCTCGATTCAACCAATCAAGTACCAAACGTACGACACCTCCGAGTTCTGCACACGTTCAACTCGATGACGTCCCTCGAACTCTTGATCCAGCAAAGTGTCAAGGGAGATTTTCCTCAGCATGACGACATGGTGACGGTGATGGTGAAGTGATCCGCGCAGGGCTTCGCCTAAGCACTACGACAATATGACCGGAGGAGTAAACGGTGGAAGGGGGTGCCGCACACAGCTTGGAACAATTGATGTGTGTTAGAGGCGCCCCCTGTCCCCATATATAAAGGAGGGAGAGGGGAGGAGGCCGGCCCTAGGGCGCCTCAAGTGGGAGGAGTCCCACTTGGGCTCCTAGTCCAATTCGCCCCCTTCCTTTTATCGGAGGGGGAAAGGGGAAGGAGAGGGAGAAGGAGAAGGAAAGGGGGGCTCCACCCCTTCCCTAGTCGAATTCGAACTCCTCCCTTGGGGGGCATGCGCCACCCCTTGTGGGCTGGCCTGCCTCCCTCCTATGGCCCATATGGCCCATATCTTCCCCCGGGGGGTTCCAGTAACCCCCCGCTACTCTGATACGTACCCGATACATTCCAAAACACTTCCGGTGTCTAAATACTATCGTCCAATATATGAGTCTTTACCTCTCGACCATTTCGAGACTCCTCATCATGTCCGTGATCTCATCCGGGACTCCGAACAATCTTTGGTCACCAAAACACATAACTCATAATACAAATCGTCATCGAACGTTAAGCGTGCGGACCCTACGGGTTCGAGAACTATGTAGACATGACCGAGACACCTCTCCGGTTAATAACCAATAGCGGAACCTAGATGCTCATATTGGTTCCCACATATTATATGAAGATCTTTATCGATCGAACTGTAATGACAACATACGCAATTCCCTTTGTCATCGGTATGTTACTTGCCCGAGATTCGATTGTCGGTATCTTCATACCTAGTTCAATCTCATTACCGGCAAGTCTCTTTACTCGTTCCATAATGCATCATCCTGCAACTAACTCATTAGTCACATTGCTTGCAAGGCTTATCATGATGTGCATTACCGAGAGGGCCCACATATACCTCTCCGATACTCGGAGTGAAAAATCCTAATCTTGATCTATGCCACCCCAACAAACACCTTCGGAGATACCTGTAGAGCATTTGTATAATCACCCAGTTATGTTGTGACGTTTGATAGCACACAAGGCATTCCTCCAGTACCCGGGAGTTGCATAATCTCATAGTCAAAGGAATATGTATAGATCATGAAGAAAGCAATAGAAATAAAAAATTGTGATCATTATGCTAAGCTAATGGATGGGTCTTGTCCATCAGATCATTCCCCTAATGATGTGATCTCGTTCATCAAATGACAACACATGTCTATGGTTATGAAACCTAACCATCTTTGATTAACGAGCTAGTCTAGTAGAGGCATACTAGGGACACTGTGTTTTGTCTATGTATTCACACATATATCAAGTTTCCGATTAATACAATTATAGCATGAATAATAAACATTTATCATGATATAAGGAAATATAAATAACAACTTTATTATTGCCTCTAGGGCATATTTCCTTCAGTCTTCCACTTCCACTAGAGTCAATAATCTAGATTACATTGTAATGATTCTAACACCCATGGAGTCTTGGTGCTGATCATGTTTTGCTCGTGGAAGAGGCTTAGTCAACGGGTCTGCTACATTCAGATCCGTATGTATTTTGCAAATCTCTATGTCTCCCTCCTTGACTTGATCATGGATGGAGTTGAAACGTCTCTTGATGTGTTTGGTTCTCCTGTGAAATATAGATTCCTTCGCCAAGGAAATTGATCCAGTATTGTCACAAAAGATTTTCATTGGACCCGATGCACTAGGTATTACACCTAGATCGGATATGAACTCCTTCATCCAGACTCCTTCATTCGCTGCTTTCGAAGCAGCTATGTACTCCGCTTCACACGTAGATCCCGGCACGACGCTTTGGTTGGAACTACACCAATTGACAGCTCCATAATTCAATATGAATACGTATCCGGTTTGTGACTTAGAGTCATTTGGATCAGTGTCAAAGCTAGCATCGACGTAACCATTTACGATGAGTTCTTTGTCACCTCCATAAATGAGAAACATATCCTTAGTACTTTTGAGGTATTTCAGGATGTTCTTGACCGATGTCCAGTGATCCACTCCTGGATTACTTTGATACCTCCCTGCTAGACTTATAGCAAGGCACACATCAGGTCTGGTACACAACATTGCATACATGATATTACCTATGGCTGAGGCATAGGTAATGACTTTCATTTTCTCTCTATCTTCTACAGTGGTCGGGCATTGAGTCTGACTCAACTTCACACCTTGTAACACAGGCAAAAACCTTTCTTAGCAAATCCATTTTGAACTTCTTCAAAACTTTATCAAGGTATGTGCTTTGTGAAAGTCCAATTAAGCGTCTTGATCTATCTCTATAGATCTTGATGCCCAATATATAAGCAGCTTCATCGAGGTCTTTCATTCAAAAACTCTTATTCAAGTATCCTTTTATGCTATCCAAAAATTCTATATCATTTCCATTCAACAATATGTCATCCACATATAATACTAGAAACACTACAGAGCTCCCACTCACTTTCTTGTAAATACAGGCTTCTCCAAAAGTCTATATGAAACCATATGCTTTGATCACTTCATCAAAGTGTATATTCCAACTCCGAGACGCTTGCACCAGTCCATAAATGGATTGCTGGAGCTTACACACTTTGTTAGCACCTTTAGGATCGACAAAACCTTCTGGTTGCATCATATACAACTCTTCTTTAAGAAATCCATTACGGAATGCAGTTTTGACATCCATTTTCCATATTTCATAATAATAAATGTGGCAATTGCTAACATGATTCGGACAGACTTAAGTATCGCTACGGGTGAGAAGGTCTCATCATAGTCAACTCCTTAAACTTGTCAAAAAACTTTTGCAACAAGTGGAGCTTTGTAGACAGTAACATTCCCATCAACGTCAGTCTTCTTCTTGAAGATCCATTTATTCTCTATTGCTTGCGATCATCGAGCAAGTCAACAAAGTCCACACTCTGTTCTCATACATGGATCCCATCTCAGATTTCATGGCCTCAAGCCATTTTGCGTTATCTGGGCTCATCGGCGCTTCCTCATAGTTTGTAGGTTCGTCATGGTCTAGTAACATGACTTCCAGAACAAGATTACCGTACCACTCTAGTGTGGAACGTACTCTGGTTGACCTACGAGGTTTGGTAGTAACTTGATCTGAAGTTTCGACCAAACTCGTAACTCAAATATTTGCCTCCGTGATCAGATCGTAGAAAACTTTATTTTCTTGTTATGATGATTTTCCACTTCACTCTGAAATTCTTTGAACTTTTCAAATGTTTCAGACCTATGTTTTATTAAGTAGATATACCCATATATGCTCAAATCATCTGTGAAGGTCAGAAAATAACGATACCCGCCGCGAGCCTCAACACTCATCGGACCGCATACATCAGTATGTATTATTTCCAATAAGTCAGTGGCTCGCTCCATTGTTCCAGAGAACTAAGTCTTAGTCATCTTGCCCATGAGGCTTCGTTCGCAAGCATCAAATGATTCATAATCAAGTGATTCCAAAAGTCCATCTGCATGGAGTTTCTTCATGCGCTTTACACCAATATGACCTAAACGGCAGTGCCACAAATATGTTGCACTATTATTATTAACTTTGCATCTTTTGGCATCAATATTATGAATATGTGTATCACCACGATCGAGATTCAATAAAAATAGACCACTCTTCAAGGGTGCATGACCATAAAAGATATTACTCATATAAATAGAACAACCATTATTCTCTGATTTAAATGAATAACCGTCTCGCATCAAGCAAGATCCAGATATAATGTTCATGCTTAACGCTGACACCAAATAACAATTATTTAGGTCTAAAACTAATCCCGAAGGTAGATGTAGAGGTAGCGTGCCGACGGCGACCACATCGACCTTGGAA
Organism: Triticum urartu; assembly: GCF_003073215.2. Taxonomy (NCBI): domain Eukaryota; kingdom Viridiplantae; phylum Streptophyta; class Magnoliopsida; order Poales; family Poaceae; genus Triticum; species Triticum urartu. Next base: position 177,082,152 of record NC_053024.1, on the reverse strand, counting down.
CCATTCCCGACACGCATCGCCACCTCGTCCTTAGCCAATCTTCGTTTAATCTGTAGCCCCTGTTTCGAGTTGCAAATATGAGCAACAGGACCAGTATCAAATACCCAGACGCTACTATGAGCATTAGTAAGGTACACATAAATAACATGTATATAAAATATACCTTTGTTCACTTTGCCATCCTTCTTATGCGCCAAATACTTGGGGCAGTTCCGCTTCAAGTGACCAGTTCCTTTGCAGTAGAAGCACTCAGTTTCAGGCTTGGGTCCAGACTTGGGCTTCTTCCCAAGAGTGACAACTTGCTTGCCATTGTACCGCCCCGGACACACCCGCCGATGGTCGTTACTCCTGGTGGGATCTAGACTGGCCCCACAGATCAATACTAGTCTTTTCTGCACACTTTGTCCTCACTCGTGCGCACCCAGGAGCAACTTCCCGGTCGGTCACCCATCCTGAAACTACTCCATGCTGAGCACGCTTAACTTTGAAGTTCTGTCTGAATGGCTTTCAGAAAAGAAGGAATTCCTTATTGATATTAGTAGTCTATCATCCCTATTAAGCGAGGCTATCACATACACCCCCACTTAGAGGAACCGACGTCCTCATCGGGCCATAGGAACGTTCCCTCTTGCCACATACGTCTGTGCATTCAGTCCGGTACATGTGCCATGTCGTGTGCCACGATGGGTCACAAACGTCATGAACAACATGACCGCATACCTGTCCGCAAACATCCGTGTAACCGCGAGGGTCGGCTCTGATACCAACTTGTAGCGCCCAAGATGCGGTTCTATCCCAATCACGTGATGAATTCATGATTGGGGCTCAACCGCATTTCAAGCGCATAGCAAGGTGGATATCATTACAACATACCATGTACTGAATGGATGAGAATACAAGATAAAGGCTTACACTCGCCGCAAGCCACAACATGAATACATGAATACATCAATACATAGCAATCATCATACAGAAGAGCAGGATCTGACTACGGATGAAATAAAACCAAAAAAAGAACGACATCCACCCTGCTAATCCCAGGCTCCCCGACCCGGAACCTATCCATTGATCGAAGAAGAAGAAGAAGAAGAAGAAGAAGAAGAAGAACTCCAAAAGCAATCAAGCATCACTCTCACATTAGATCATCGCATTACATGTACCTGCAACTGTGGTTGTAGTAAACTGTGAGCCAGGAGGACTCAGCAATCCCATTAACATGGGTATCAAGACTAGCAAAGCTTAATAGGTATGGAATGGATAAGTGGTGAGGTTGTAGCAAGCACTAAGCACTGTATGGTGGCTAACTTATGAGTACAAGAGTAAGATGAGAAACTACGCAAACGGTTGCAAACTAGTAATGATCAAGAAGTGGTCCTGAACTACTTACATTCAAACATAACACCACCGTGTTCTCTTCTCGAACTCATTCGAAAAGAGACACGTCACGGTTACACACACGGTTGGTGTATTTTATTTTGAATCTCGTGTCAAGTTCTCTACGACCGTACATTAAAAATTCCCATCTGCCACATAGCCGCGGGAATGGCTCTCGAAAGTTTAAACTCTGCAGGGGTGTCCCAACTTAGCCCATGACAAGCTCACAATCCGTGGAGACAATCCTACATCTCTGGACCCTCCGATCAGACTCGGAATCCCGGTGCACAAGACATTTCGACAATGGTAAAACAAGTCTAGCAAGACATCGCGGCGTGCCGACACCCTGATAGTAGCCGCGCGTATCTCGTCCCATGCCACGTCCGGATGAACACTACGTACGGCAACCAAATACCCTAGGTGAAGGGGCGGCACCACAAGTGGCTCTGTTTTGGGACCAACACCATCAGCACAGGCCCCCTGTATTATGTTGAAAGAATCCCCGGGGACGCAACCGCCTATGCTAATTAATTAATTATCAGGTTTAGTTATTATGTTGGGAAAAAGGTAAAACCAATGTTGGGCCTTGCTGGAAGAGTTTTATTCAAAGCGAACTGTCAAGAGGGGCCCATAAACCCTCATCATGTTAGGGACGCAAAATCAAGGAACATAACACCGGTATGACGGAAACTAGGGCGGCAAGAGTGGAACAAAACACCAGGAAAAAGGACGAGCCTTCCACCCTTTACCAAGTATATAGATGCATTAATTAAATAAGAGATGTTATGATATCCCATGATATCCATGTCCCAACATGGTGTTGGAGATATGCCCTAGAGGCAATCATGTATGATGATATTTCCTATGTGTTTATGAATAAAGATAGTCCTTGGACATTATCAATGATGTGTATCAGCAAGTACATGACTTGTTTGTGGGACTATGCATTGTACGATGACTGTCCTAAAAGGTCCCTAGTCGAAAGTGCTGTGTGGACGCGTAGCCAACTAGACTAGCATATGACACGGTCGATGGCTTGGTCTCACTAGCCATGGAGCATTGGATGCTAACCAGATAATATGGACTTGGAAGGATCTGGTCGAATTCGACGTAGTCGGATCCGAGTCGGGAAAAGGTCCGAGTCAGACAGACCCAACTATGAGACGCAGCGATATGTCATCTGTGAGTCTCGAGTACAACATATGTTCTATGTCCTAAGACCTGAGCTGACGCATGTACTCGGGATGGTGACAGACTTGCTTTGGGCCAACCAAACGCTACTCCGTAACTGGGTAGTTATAAGGTAGGTTTCGGGTTTGTCCAGAACCATGCTGCGAGATGTGGTCGAGCAAGATGGGATTTGCCCCCTCCGATCAGGAGAGATATACTCTGGGCCCCTCGTGTGATCCGACCAGGATAAGCATGGACATGTGACAAGGACTATGAGATAATCTGGTTTTTGGTCGGCATCACTGGAACGAGAAAGAGGTCAGGCTAGCACAAGGATGACAGACTCGCCTTGAGCCCGACAACATATATCGTGTGGCAAAAGAAATGGAAGTATGATGTACAGGTTCGCCTAACTTGCTTCATAGTCTGTTTGGTGTTCGGCATGCCTTGCTAGAGGCTGCTACCAACTGTGCAGTTCGGAGGTGATCCAAACTACAACCAAGCCGGCTTGAACCTAAGGGGTCGCGCGCTTAAGGGAAGGAACCTACGAGGTTGGATCCGATGGCACTGGTCGGATGTGATCCAGCTATATTCGGATTGTGTCCGAGTAGACTTATGGGCTTTAGGGACCGTGCGAGGCCCTGAGCCCGCGACGGACGCCTATATAAAGTGGAGGTGCCGCACACTCACACGATTGATCGCTTCAGGGCTGTCACTAGGGTTTGCATGTGTTGCGAATAGACACCTCCACTCGCCGCCGGTTGTATGATCGGACCTAGCAGTCCGCCGCACGACATTCCTCCTACATGCGCAGATACCGTTAAAGGCAGTGCACTTGCGCCGCTCTGGCGAACCTGTGCGTGGGAACCGACTACCGGCTGTACGAGGGAGATCGGACGAGGATGAGATGATCCACGTGGACGCGCTGCCCCAACTCTTCTTCTGCTGCATGACACTACGCATCTAGTGGTAACGAACTATGATCCATCTCCCGTAGCATGTTCTTCGTTGTTCTGCGCATAGGAAAATTTTAATTTGCAGTCAACACACCCTACCGTAGAACCCAACACATGGAACAACCTGCAATTGCACCTGCAACTAGCAATGCTATAAGAGGGGTTGAGCAAAGCGGTAACATAGCCAAACAACAGTTTGCTATGAAGGGTGAAAAGGTTAGAGGCTGTCATGGCAAGTTGGGAGGCTTGATAAACGAGCGGTAGGTAGCGCGACATAGCGATAGCATCGAGTCAACTAGCATAGAAAAGATAGTAGTGAGATCCAAGGTGATGGTCATCTTGCCTGAAATCCCGCTAGGAAGAAGACCAAATCCATGTAGAAGAAGATGAACCAATGTAGTCGAACAGATCCTCACAATCGCAACGTAACTGGAACTTTCGAGAAGAAGCACAACCGGAAAGAAGCAAACAACACGGTGAACCAAGAAACATAAACATGGCATGATGCACAACCAAGTATGATGCATGTCCATTTAAATAAGGCATGGCATGACAAAGTACAACAAACAGTACTACAAGTTAAGTGGAGCCCAATATGTAACGAGTTGCATATTGACGAAGCACCACATTCAATTATTTAGTTCACTCTTGTTTATGTACTCAACAATATTAAATATTGGTTAACATGGCAAGAAGTGAGGCATAAGTAAACTACACATTTTAGGAAATTTAAATGAGGTTGAAAATAACAAACAACAATTCTGGAAAAAATCCCCATATGCATATTTTGAATTAATGCAAACAACAATTTTAAACATCTTAAATGTTGTTATCATGATGCGGATGACATGCACAAGTTTTATGCGATTTTTATGAAAATGTTGACATGAGCATGTTATGAAGCACTTGTCACCGTGGCAAAACGAATGGGGTGCCACGACAATGACAACGGAAATGGTGCCATGACAATATTCCGATGATCTGACAACTCGTCGAGATGTTGGTGCAAAAGAAAGTGTGACAGGAGCGTGTTATGCAAGGATGACGGGGTGATTCTAGATACCAAGTTCCCACGTGTCATGGCAAATGAGGAATGCACAAGCGGCGATTCCAACATGGTGCAAACACAAGCATCTCATAAGACGCATGTGCATTCGCCCACGGACGGTCGTCTCGGGGTTATACCTTCGAAGCGTGCATTCGGGGTGGTTTGGGTCAAGCGGTGTAGTCGTTCACGGTCGTCGTGGAAAGTAGTGGTACTCGGCGATGGTGGTGGAAGTAGTGGTACACGTTTCGTAGTCGTACACATTCTGTAGATGTTCAGGGTCGTAGTGAGGAACTTGACGTCCACAGGATCTTCGAGGGTCGACGGTAGTGGTACACACGAAGGTAGTCGAACTTGACCCTTGCGTTACACGTGTCTTCAGTGATGGTAGTCGTACACATGTTGTAGTTGAACTTAACGGATCCGAGGGCTCCGGGCGTCGTGGTACTTGGCGTCCAAGTGGGTTCAGGGAGACTTGTGTATTTGTGTAGTCGTACACGGGACATGTTGCCGCGGTCTTGGCGGCTTGAGCAGGGCTAGCGCGGAGGCGATCGAGGCCGCTGGGACTTGAGGGATGTGTGGCATGCGGATGCTGGCGAATGGGGCCCACACTGACGTGGTCAGCACGGGCACGCGCATGGCCTCCAGCAGGACTTGGCGAACAATGCAGAAGCAAGGCAGTGGCGACGCTGCTCCTGCGGCTTGGCAAGTGGCCTGCGGTGGAGGTCAACTCCAACACGGACGGGGCACCAGAGTCAGATCCGGCAGTGACCTTGCCAGATCTTGGGACGAACAACGCAGGTGGTGGACTTGGAACTCCGGACGTCGATGCGACTGGAGCATGGGGAGGCGAAGCAGGCGTCAAGGCAGGGGCAACGAGAGCCGGAGGGGACGCGGGGTCGCGATGGTGGCGGCAGGCCGGCCTGGTTCACGGGCGGAGATGGCCGCTTCGATGGTGGCGCGGGAGGCCGGGTGCGACGCCATGGGGAGGCGGCGACACGAAGTAGGGGAGGCTGCAGGGGCAGCGCTGGTTGTCGATGAGGGCGACGGGGAGGCCCGATGGCGTGACACCAATGGCGGTGAGGAGGAGGCTCACGCGGAGGAACGACGCTCGGCGGCGAGGCCGGTATCGAGGAGGAGGTCGGCGCCGCGATGAACAAGGAGGGGATCAAGGGAAAGGGACGATGGGATCGGGAGAGAGAGGCCGCTAGGGAGATGGGGATCGAGGGGAGATGGCGGCGCTGCGGGAGGGAGAGGGTGAGATCGAGAGGAGGGGGGTCGGGCGCCCTAGTGGCTAGGGCTAGGAGCGGGGGCTGCTTGGGCTTAGGTGCAGATGGGCCTAGGAGGGCTGGCATGGGAGTTGGGAGGCCCAGTTGAGCTGGCTCTCCACTCTCTCCCTCTCTCTCTAATTCTAATCTTAACAGAAAACTTGCAAAGAAAAATGAAGGGTAGAGCTGGAATTCCAACAAGTGACATATTTTCCTGGAGACAGAAAAATATAGAGGATTTAATGAAAATGGTTGGAAACAGTTTAGAAGATACAAATTCAAATGAATTTGAATAAAACTCAAATTGTTTGAATTTGGAAGCTATTTAAATAGAGACCAAATGAGATGAGATTTTAAGTGGTAACCCTACATGAATAGCATGATTTATGGGCAGAAGCTGGACATTTATGGATAAACTAAAATTGCAACTCAATTTTGCTAAAAGGCTCCAAAGGAAGAAAAGAAGTTAAGTTGGATAAAAAGGAAATTTGAAGAACGGTGCAAATGTGTTATGGGTGATTCCAAGACAATGGAAAGGTTTAATATAGCTCCCTAAATATTGGGAGGATATGTTATAAAGAGAACTCACCATGTGAATTCCCTCAGTTTAAATCATTGTTGAGGAAATCGTTAACTGGTAGCTGCTCGGTCGGCTGGTGAGTAGGGGATTAATAGGCTAATTGGCAAGTTAATCGGCCATTTAATCAATTAATCGGACGATTTATCAGGTAATCGGCTACTCGGGGACCCTATGAGTAGGGATTAATCGGCAAGTTAACTGGTTAATTGGATGAAATCTTGAACAGGGGTTTAAATAGATCTAAAGATCTATGCAATTTAGAGAAAACATTTAAGTTGGTAATGATGACATGATGCAATGCAAATGATGCAATGATGAGATGCAACAAACAACTAAAACACACAGCAACAACGAAATAACTGGAAGGCCTCTGGAGCGTCGGTCTCGGGTCATTACAACTCTCCTCCACTTACAAGAGATCTCGCCCCGAGATCTAGGGATGGCACAGGAGAGAAGTGGAAAAGGAAGAGGTAAAACAAAGTTGCTTCTTTGACAAACGAGTGAGACCACGAGCCTTGAGAGGTTGGACAACTTTAAAGAAAGAATGCAACGGAGATGAATGAGATTGAAAAGCTCCATTATAAAAGAGGAACAAGGAACATTATGAGAACCTTGTGGGTTGAAAGTCATGACACAAGAGCTTAACGAACCAAAATAATATGAAACCTGATACGTCTCCAACGTATCTATAATTTTTGATTGCTCCATGCTATATTATCTACTGTTTTGCACATTATTTGGCTTTATTATCCACTTTTATATTATTTTTGGGACTAACCTATTAACCGGAGGCCCAACCCAGAATTGTTGTTTTTTGCCTGTTTTAGGGTTTCGAACAAAAGGAATATCAAACGGAGTCCAAACGGAATGAAACCTTTGGGAACGTGATTTTCTCAACGAATAAGACCAGAGAGACTTGGACCCTACGTCAAGAAAAGAAACAGGAGGCCACGAGGTAGGGGGGCATGCCTGCCTACCCTAGGCGCGCCCTCCACCCTCGTGGGCCCCCTGTTGCTCCACCGACGTACTCCTTCCTCCTATATATATCCACGTACCCCCAAACAATCAGATACGGAGCCAAAACCCTAATTCCACCACAGCAACTTTCTGTATCCACGAGATCCCATCTTGGGGCCTGTTCCGGAGCTCCGTCGGAGGGGGCATCGATCACGGAGGGCTTCTACATCAACACCATAGCCCCTCCGATGAAGTGTGAGTAGTTGACCTCAGACCTACGGGTCCATAGTTAGTAGCTAGATGGCTTCTTCTCTCTTTTTGGATCTCAATACAATGTTCTCCCCCTCTCTTGTGGAGATCTATTCGATGTAATCTTCTTTTTGCGGTGTGTTTGTTGAGACCGATGAATTGTGGGTTTATGATCAAGTCTATCTATGAATAATATTTGAATCTTCTCTGAATTCTTTTATGTATGATTGGTTATCTTTGCAAGTCTCTTCGAATTATCAGTTTGGTTTGGCCTACTAGATTGATCTTTCTTGCAGTGGGAGAAGTGCTTAGCTTTGGGTTCAATCTTGCGTTGTCCTTTCCCGGTGACAGTAAGGGCAGCAAGGCACGTATTGTATTGTTGCCATCGAGGATAACAAGATGGGGTTTTCTTCATATTGCATGAGTCTATCCCTCTACATCATGTCATCTTGCTTAAGGCGTTACTCTGTTTTTAACTTAATACTCTAGATGCATGCTGGATAGCGGTCGATGAGTGGAGTAATAGTAGTAGATGCAGGCAGGAGTCGGTCTACTTGTCTCGGACATGATGCCTATATACATGATCATAGCTAGATATTCTCATAAATATGCTCAATTCTGTCAATTGCTCAACAGTAATTTGTTCACCCACCGTAGAATACTTATGCTCTTGAGAGAAGCCACTAGTGAAACCTATGGCCCCCGGGTCTATCTTTATCATATTGATCTCCTACTACTTAGTTATTTCCTTTGCTATTTACTTTGCCTTTATTTTACTTTGCATCTTTTATCATAAAAATACCAAAAATATTATCTTATCATATCTATCAGATCTCACTCTCATAAGTGGCCCTATAGGGATTGACAACCCCTATTTGCGTTGGTTGCGAGGATTTATTTGTTTTGTGCAGGTGCGAGGGACTCGCGCGTAGCCTCCTACTGGATTGATACCTTGGTTCTCAAAAACTGAGGGAAATACTTACACTACTTTGCTGCATCATCCCTTCCTCTTCGGGGAAAACCAACGTAGTGCTCAAGAGGTAGCAAAACCACACTGGTATAACGAGATAGACAAGGAACAAGAATGACATAATTTGGACAGCACTCCGCTTGAACATGGAACGAATGGAACATGAACTTGACAAGATGGGGTGATAACTCGAAGAGAGCAGCAACACAATGCCTCAGGAAAAGAATAGAAGCTCAATCGTTTGAAATAAAAAGAACGAAGTAGAAAATGACAACTTCTACCACATTGAAGTAGAAAAACATCCTTACAAAGAAGGATTGAACGGAGTTGTTGGAAAATCAACAACGAAAAGACAAAGATTGTTGTGAGATTATGGAAAACATCCCAAAACATGAGGTGACAACCGGCCACTAATGGAAACAGTTGATTGGATTGAGATCAACAAGGAGATGAAAACTCCTTTGCCGAGAGAATAGGAGGAAACTTGGATTATTGATAGGCACCACAATTAGCAACATTCCTTATGGAAGGCTTTAAGTGAAATATAACCCAAGATAACTCCAATGAAGAAACTATGGGTTCAAATATCTCATTCTTGAGAATTAAGAATGATATACTGCCACCTCAAAAGATAAGGGAGAACCATTGCACTTCGGAATGCAAGATGAAGAATGCTTGAGCTCCTCTAACAAGAATCTTGGAGAACACTTCAAGAAGGAATTAAATCCTTGATGAACCACCATGAAGAAACTCTCGAAGAACTCTGGCGGTCGCAAAGAAAGGAAGCTTGAAAAGAATAAGATGAATCCTTGCATTGATTAGATGGAGCTTCGCGATGATATAATCGAGAAAACTTGGAACCCCGAAAAAGAAAGATGAACAATTGAAACCAATAATTTTGATGAACCTCCGGAATAAGGAATTGAATTTACTCGATGAAACAAGAATAAGAATTACATTATGCTTATCCTTCATCAAATAAATTGATGACCAATGGATTTGGCATACTACTCATTCTTGTTGAAAAGGGGTTAAGGAGAGATATAGCGCAAACTTGGGAAAGTCTTGAACGAACCACCAGTAGGAATTGAAAAAGAACGTAGCAAAGGGATGAATCACTGGGAAGAATTAGAAAACGAACTTGACAGAATTTAGATACATGAGAACGAATAGATCATGAGCTGACTAGAGAATACTTGAATGATGCACCGGAACAATTGGGGAATGAGAGTTGAACATTGAGAATGAATAAACCCGAAATGATGGCCTTCGTAGGAATAAAATGGAAAGAACTCATGAAATTCTTCGGATGGGTATGAAAAGAATTCTCACAACTAGAAATGATTTGAGAGGATGGCATGAAGGTAGAACCACGAAACTTTAAGAGAACGGACCAAGAATTAGGAAAAATTCTTCTTCGGTCTTCAAATGTTGAGACTGATGATGAGAACCACCATGACAATTGATGAGCCACTCCGGAACAATGAAGAATAGAAATGATGAACCAACGATGAAAAGAATTTGGAAGCGATCTTGGAGAAGGCATTAGACTGATGAAAATTCATTCTTACGTCAAACTATGAAAAGAATTTGAGAATAGCTCCGGAAAAATTAGAATAGTCGGGCAAGATCCTGGGAAAAGACATGTGGGTTAGGTCCCACTCAAAAGAAACACCGTTGGAAAACATTGCTTAGGAAGCGATAATGCACCGGTTGATTTGAATGGCTTGTATGAGATAACTACCTCAAAATACCTTGAACGGATTGAGAATAGAAATGAATCTTCCAAGATATCTTCAGCACTCGGAACAAATGGAAAGCGAGAGGTGAATGATTAAGAGATACACCGGCATAAGAAAGCACTTGAAACGAGGAAGGGGATAAGATCAACACCGAAAGCTTGAATTGAATCCACTAGAAAAGAATACGAGAATGAAAAATAATAAACTTGAAGCTTCATGAGCATCTTCCTGAGAATCACCGGATAAGAACATTGAAAGAAAAGACGGAAGAGACTTCTCACAAATAAAAGGATACATGATTATGAAATCTGAATCCCTGAAGAAAAAAGGGGTGGGAGGACGGGATAAACAAAGACAACTTGGGACAGATGAAACAAACAACATTGAGAAAGCTGAGAATTGATCTCGCCAATGTTGAAATGATCGGATCCACTTGAAGAGAAGCACGCCGGTTGGAAAAGAATTAACATGACAACCTCGATGATCAAGAAGGATTAGTATTCACATACAAATATGAGAACACCGCTTAGGAAATGTATGGATTCAACACTTGATATTGAAGCAACTCAAATACAACAACTCAAAAGAAAACAAAGGATTTGGCTTGCAAAAGTAGCCAGAAACAAATACATAACCCATCATGCATTTGTTGGAAGGATAACCCTAGGTAACTACTTGAATTCCCACCTATGTACTCCTGAAACTCTCTGGTTATGCAATCTGGTGTTGGGGATACTGGGAGGCACAAATATCTCACACAACTAACAAATCCTACACTCCAACACTATCCATCCGTCAACACATAACCGAGAAAACCTCGGAAATTGTGTACCTCAGACCTTCGAAAACATCCGATATACTAGATGTGGAAATACATCTGATCGCTCTCCCAGTACTGGCTGTCGTCAAACTACTTTCACCACAAATAGTATAGAAGCATTTTCGATGTCGGTGACCTCTTATTCCGGAACTGAAAAGATAAACACTGTGACGAAAACACCATGGAGATCAACTCATCGGGACACTGCCACAACCCCTAAATGACAGGAGGCACCAAGACAGAATTCCCATCACAATGATATCGCAACAATCCAACAATACCCGCATGATCCTAAAAAATTGAGTGAAAAAGGATAGAAGAGTGGGAAAACACCTACGTCATGATTCCTCACGATAGCGACGAAGGGGCTGAGGAGTAAAAAGAATTCCTACTCTCCGATATAACTAGACTCAAAAATAGATTTCTTCTAGACTCAACAACGGCAGTGGTTCGATCAATCAAGGGGGCTCCTAAGGTCAGTAAGGCTCTGATACCAACTTGTAGAGCCCCGGACACACCCGCCGGTGGTCGTTACTCCTGGCGGGATCTAGGCTGGCCCCATAGATCAATACTAGTCTTTTCTGCACACTTTGTCCTCACTCGTGCACACCCGGGAGAAACTTCCCGGTCGGTCACCCATCCCGAAACTACTCCAAGCTGAGCACGCTTAACTTTGGAGTTATGTCCGAATGGCTTCCGGAAAAGAAGGAATTCTTTATTGATATGAGTAGTCTATCATCCCTATTAATCCAGGCTATCACACCATTCTTCTTGAAGTTCCCCTTCTTTCCCTTGCCATTTTTCTTGAAAATAGTGGTCTTGTTAACCATCAAACTTGATGCTCTTTCTTGATTTCTACCTTCCCAGCTTTGAGCATAGCAAAGAGCTCGGGAATTGTCTTATCCATCCCTTGGATATTATAGTTCACCATGAAGCCTTTGTAGCTTGGTGGCGGGATTAAACACCTCTGTCAATAACATTATCATCCGGAAGATTAACTCCCAGCTGAGTCAAGTGGTTATGGTACCCAGACATTTTGAGTATGTGTTCACTGATAGAACTGTTCTCATCCATCTTACAACTATAGAACTTGTTGGAGACTTCATATCTCTCAACTCGGGCATTTGCTTGAAATATTAACTTCAACTCCCGAAACATCTCATATGGTCCATGATGTTTGAAACGTCTTTGAAGTCCCAATTCTAAGCCATAGAGCATGGCACACTGAGCTATAGAGTAGTCATCACACCGCGTCTGCCAGATGTTCAAAGTGTCTACATTAGCGGGAGGGGGCTTTTCACCTAGCGGTGCATCAAGGACATAATAATTCTGTGCAGTAATGAGGATAATCCTCAAGTTACGGACCCAGTCCGTGTAGTTGGTACGATCATCTTTCAACTTAGCTTTCTCTAGGAACACATTAAAATTCAAGGGAACGGTAGCACGGGCCATTGATCTACAACATAGATTTGCAAAAACTATCAGGACTAAGTTCATGATAAATTAAGTTCAATTAATCAGATTACTTAAGAACTCCCACTTAGATAGACATCCCTTGAGTCATCTAAATGATCATGTGATCCATATCAACTAAACCATGTCCGATCATCACGTGAGATGGAGTAGTTTTCAATGGTGAGAAGCTCTATGTTGATCGTATCTACTATATGATTCATGTTCGACCTTTCGGTCTCCAGTGTTCCAAGGCCATGTCTGTACATGCTAGGCTCGTCAAGTTTAACCCGAGTATTCCGCACGTGCAAAACTGTCTTGCACCCGTTGTATGTGAACGTAGAGCTTATCACACCCGATCATCACATGGTGTCTCAGCACGATGAACTGTCGTAATGGTGCATACTCAGGGAGAACACTTATACCTTGAAATTTTAGTGACATATCATCTTATAATGTTACCTCCTTACTAAGAAAAATAAGATGCATAAAAGATAAACATCACATGCAATCAAAATATGTGACATGATATGGCCATCATCATCTTGTGCCTTTGATCTCCATCTCCAAAGCACCCTCATGATCTCCATCGTCACCGGCTTGACACCTTGATCTCCATCGTAGCGTCGTTGTCGTCTCGCCAACTATTGCTTCTACAACTATCACTAACACATAGTGATAAAGTAAAGCAATTACATGGCGATTGCATTTCATACAATAAAGCGACAACCATAAGGCTCCTGCCAGTTGCCGATAACTTTTTACAAAACATGATCATCTCATACAATAACGTATATCACATCATGTCTTGACCATATCACATCACAATATGCCCTGCAAAAACAAGTTAGACGTCTTCTACTTTGTTGTTGCATGTTTTACGTGACTGCTACGGGTTTCTAGTAAGAACCATTCTTACCTACGCATCATAACCACGACGATGTTTCGTCAAGTTTGTTGTTCTAACCTTCAACAAGGACCAACCATAGTCAAATTCGATTCAACTAAAGTAGGAGAAACAGACACCCGCCAAGCACTTTTATGCAAAACAAGTTGCATGTTTGTCGGTGGAACCGGTCTCATGAAGGTGGTCATGTAAGGTTAGTCCGGTCCGCTTCATCCAACAATACTGCCGGATCAATATAAGCCGTTGGTGATAAGCAGTATGACTATCATCGCCCACAACTCTTTGTGTTCTACTCGTGCATATCATCTACGCATCTAGCTCTAATAACATTGTTGGGGAATGTAGCATGCAATTTCAAAAAAATTCCTACAATCACGCAAGATCTATCTTGGAGATGCATAGCAATGGGAGGGGGAGAGTGTGTCCACGTACCCTTGTAGACCAAAAGCTGAAGTGTTTACTTAACATGGTTGATGTAGTCGAACATCTTCTCGATTCAACCGATCAAGTACCGAACATACGACACCTCCGAGTTTTGCACACGTTCAGCTTGATGACGTCCCTGAACTCTTGATCTAGCAAGGTGTTGACGGAGTGTTTCATCAGCACGACGGCATGGTGACGGTGATGGTGAAGTGTGATACGTCTCCAACGTATCTATAATTATTTATTGTTCCATGATATTATATTATCAACCTTGGATGTTTTATATGCATTTATATGCTATTTTATATGATTTTTGGGACTAACCTATTAACCTAGAGTCCAGTGCCAGTTTCTGTTTATTTCCTTGTTTTAGAGTATCGCATAAAGGAAAATCAAACGGAGTCCAATTGACCTGAAACTTCACAGAACTTATTTTTGGAACAGAAGAAGCCCACGGAGTATCAAAGATGGACCAGGGGAGTCTCGGGCTGCCCACGAGGGTGGGGGGCACGCCCACCCCCTGGGCGCGCCCCCTGCCTCGTGGACAGCCCGGAGGTCCACCGATGTACTTCTTCCTCCCATATATACCCATATACCCTTAAAACTTCGGGGAGCACAATAGATCAGGAGTTCCTCCGCCAGTAGCCTCCGTAGCCACCGAAAACCAATCTAGACCCATTTCGGCACCCATCCAAAGGGGCAATCCTTCTCCGGTGGCCATCTTCATCATTCCGGTGCTCTCCATGACGAGGAGGGAGTAGTTCTCCCTCGGGGCTGAGGGTATGTACCAGTAGCTATGTGTTTGATCTCTCTCTCTCTCTCTCTCTCTCGTGTTCTTGAGGTGGTACGATCTTGATGTATCGTGAGCTTTGCTATTATAGTTGGATCCTATGATGTTTCTCCCCCTCTACTATCTTGTAATGGATTGAGTTTTCCCTTTGAAGTTATCTTATCGGATTGAGTCTTTAAGGATTTGAGAACACTTGATGTATGTCTTGCGTGGTACCCGTGGTGACAATGGGGTATTCTATTGATCCACTTGATGTATGTTTTGGCGATCAACTTGCGGGTTCCGTGACCTTGGTAATCTATGCATAGGGGTTGGCACACGTTTTCGTCTTGACTCTTCGGTAGAAACTTTGGGGAACTCTTTGAAGTACTTTGTGTTGGTTTGAATAGATGAATCTGAGATTGTGTGATGCATATCGTATAATCATACCCACGGATACTTGAGGTGACATTGGAGTATCTAGGTGACATTAGGGTTTTGGTTGATTTGTGTCTTAAAGTGTTATTCTAGTATGAACTCTAGGGTTGTTTGTGGCACTTATAGGAATAGCCCAACGGATTGATTGGAAAGAATAACTTTGAGGAGGTTTCGTACCCTACCATAATCTCTTTGTTTGTTCTCCGCTATTAGTGACTTTGGAGTGACTCTTTGTGGCATGTTGAGGGATAGTTATGTGATCCAATCATGTTATTATTGTTGAGAGGACTTGCACTAGTGAAATTATGAACCATAGGCCTTGTTTCAACACATTGCATTACCATTTGTGCTCACTTTTATCATTAGTTACCTTGCTGTTTTTATACAATTTCAGATTACAAAAACCTTTATCTATCATCCATATTGCACTTGTATCACCATCTCTTCGCCGAACTAGTGCACCTATACAATTTACCATTGTATTGGGTGTGTTGGGGACACAAGAGACTCTTTGTTATTTGGTTGCAGGGTTGCTTGAGAGAGACCATCTTCATCCTACGCCTCCTACGGATTGATAAACCTTAGGTCATCCACTTGAGGGAAATTTGCAACTGTCCTACAAACCTCTGCACCTGGAGGCCCAACAACGTCTACAAGAAGAAGGTTGTGTAGTAGACATCAAGCTCTTTTCTGGCGCCGTTGCCGGGGAGGTGAGTGCTTGAAGGTATATCTTTAGATCTTGCAACCGAATCATTTTGTTTCTTGTTTTATCACTAGTTCAGTTTATAAAAGAAAACTACAAAAAAATGGAACTAAGGATGCCTCATATGCTTCATCTTTTTAATATCTATCATGAAAATAAGGATTCCGATAATTGTGCTCAAGTGCTAGAAGAAGAATGCATTAGAATGTTTGGCACTAAATATTTGAATGATGAGCTTTATTGCAATGTTGTTAGTATGAATTCTTTGAATATCCATGATGCTAATGATATGCAAAGCCACAAGCTTGGGGATGCTACGTTTGATGAAGATATTTTTAGTCCCCCAAGTTTTGATGTGCAAATTTATTATGATGAGAGCATGCCCGCTATCTATGATGATTATTGTGATGACTTGTATGCTATAAAGAATAATGATATCCATGAAACTTGTCATCATGATTTTAACTTTCAATTGGATTATGCCTCACATGATAGTTATTTTGTTGAGTTTGCTCCCACTACTATTCATGAGAAGAAATTTTCTTATGTGGAGAGTAATAAAATATGCTTGTGCATCATGGAAATAGTTCTTTATGTGATAGTTATATTGTTGAATTCATTCATGATGCTACTGAAAATTATTATGAGGGAGGAACATATGCTTGTAGGAATTGCAATAATATCAAGTTTCCTCTCTATGTGCTTAAAGTTTTGAAGTTATGCTTGTTTTGCCCTCCTATGCTAGTTGATTATTGTTCCCACAAGTTGTTTGGTCACAAAATCCCTATGCATATGAAGTGGGTTAGACTTAAATGTTCTAGTCATATTCTTCATGATGCTCTTTTTATGTTACAAGTCTTATCTTTTATGTGAGCATCGTTGAAATCATCATGCCTAGCTAGGGGCGTTAAACGATAGCGCTTGTTGGGAGGCAACCCAATTTTATTCTTGTTCCTTGCTTTTTGTTCCTGTTTAGTAATAAATATTTCGTCTAGCCTCTGTTACGATTGAGTTTTTATGTTTTAGTTAGTGTTTGTGCCAAGTAGAACCTTTGGGACGACTTGGGGAAAGTCTTGTTGATCTTTCTGTAAAAAACAAAAACTTTAGCTCTCACGAGAATTGCTGCCATTTTTTTATTGGAGAGTGATATTTAGTTAATTATTTTTGCAGATCATTAATAGATAAATTCCTCACGTCCAGCAGTTTATTTTAGAATTTTTGGGGTTCCAGAAGTTTGCGTTAGTTACAGATTACTACAGACTGTTCTGTTTTTGACAGATTCTATTTTTCATGTGTTGTTTACTTATTTTGATGAATCTATGGCTAGTAAAAGAGTTTATAAACCATAGAGAAGTTGGAATAAAGTAGGTTTAACACCAATATAAATAAAAATGAGTTCATTACAGTACCTTGAAGTAGTGTTCTGTTTTCTTTCGCTAACAGAGCTTACGAGTTTTCTGTTAAGTTTTGTGTTGTGAAGTTTTCAAGTTTTGGGTAAAGATTCGATGGACTATGGAATAAGGAGTGGCAAGAGCCTAAGCTTGGGGATTCCCAAGGCATCCCAAGGTAATATTTAAGGACAACTAAGAGCCTAAGCTTGGGGATGCCCCGGAAGGCACCCCTCTTTCGTCTTCGTTCATCGGTAACTTTACTTGGAGCTATATTTTTATTTGCCACATGATATGTGTTTTGCTTGGAGCGTCATCTTATTTAATTTTGTTTTGATTTCTCTTTGAATAAAACACCAATATCTAAAATTATTAAATGTTTGAGAGTCTTCACATAGTTGCATAATTATTCGACTACTCATTGATCTTCACTTATATCTTTCAGAGTAGTTTGTTGTTGCTCTAGTGCTTCACTTATATCTTTTTAGAGCACAGTGGTGGTTTTATTTTATAGAAATTAATGAACTCTCAAGCTTCACTTATATGATTTTGAGAGTCTTTAGAACAGCATGGTAGTTTTCTTTGGTTATGAAACTAGTCCTAATATGATGGGCATCCAAGAGGGATATAATAAAAACTATCATAAAAAGTGCATTGAATACTATGAGAAGTTTGATACTTGATGATTGTTTTGAGATATGAAGATGGTGATATTAGAGTCATGCTAGTTGAGTAGTTGTGAATTTGAGAGATACTTGTGTTAAAGTTTGTGATTCCCGTAGCATGCACGTATGGTGAACCGTTATGTGATGAAGTCGGAGCATGATTTATTTATTGATTGTCTTCCTTATGAGTGGCGGTGGGGGACGAGCGATGGTCTTTTCCTACCAATCTATCCCCCTAGGAGCATGCACGTAGTACTTTGTTTCGATAACTAATAGATTTTTGCAATAAGTATGTGAGTTCTTTATGACTAATGTTGAGTCCATGGATTATACGCACTCTCGCCCTTCCACCACTTCTAGCCTCTCTAGTACCGCGCAACTTTCGCCGGTACCATAAACCCACCATATACCTTCCTCAAACAGCCACCATACCTACCTATTATGGCATTTCCATAGCCATTCCGAGATATATTGCCATACAACTTTCCACCGTTCCGTTATTATGACACGCTTCATCATTGTCATATTGCTTTGCATGATCATGTAGTTGACATAGTATTTGTGGCAAAGCCACCGTTCATAATTCTTCCATACATGTCACTCTTGAGTCATTGCACATCCCGGTACACCGCCGGAGGCATTCATATAGAGTCATATCTTGTTCTAAGTATCGAGTTGTAATTCTTGAGTTGTAAGTGAATAAAAGTGTGATGATCTTCATTATTAGAGCATTGTCCCAAGTGAGGAAAGGATCATGGAGACCATGATTCCCCCACAAGTCGGGATGAGACTCCGGATGAAAAATAATAATAAAATAAAAGAGGCCAAAGAAGCCCAAAAAAAAAAAAGAGAAAAAAAGAGGCCATAAAAAAAGAGAAAGGCCCAAATAAAAAAATGAGAGAAAAAGAGAGAAGGTACAATGCTACTATCCTTTTACCACACTTATGCTTCAAAGTAGCACCATGATCTTCATGATAGAGAGTCTCCTATGTTGTCACTTTCATATACTAGTGGGAATTTTTCATTATAGAACTTGGCTTGTATATTCCAACAATGGGCTCCCTCAAATGCCCTTGGTCTTCGTGAGCAAGCAAGTTGGATGCACACCCACTTAGTTCCTTTTGTTGAGCTTTCATATACTTATAGCTCTAGTGCATCCGTTGCATGGCAATCCCTACTCACTCACATTGATATCTACTGATGGGCATCTCCATATCCCGTTGATACGCCTAGTTGATGTGAGACTATCCTCTCCCTTTTTGTCTTCTCCGCAACCATCATTCTATTCCACCATAGTGTTATATCCATGGCTCACGCTCATGTATTGCGTGAAGATTGAAAAAGTTTGAGAACATCAAAAGTATGAAACAATTGCTTGGCTTGTCATTGGGGTTGTGCATGATTTAAATATTTTGTGTGGTGAAGATAAAGCATAGCCAGACTATATGATTTTGTAGGGATAGCTTTCTTTGGCCATGTTATTTTGAGAAGACATAATTTCTTGGTTAGTATGCTTGAAGTATTATTATTTTTATGTCAATATTAAACTTTTGTCTTGAATCTTATGGATCTGAATATTCTTGCCACAATAAAGAGAACTACATGGATAAATATGTTAGGTAGCATTCCACATCAAAAATTCTATTTTTATCATTTACCTACTCAAGGACGAGCAGGAATTAAGCTTGGGGATGCTGATACGTCTCCAACGTATCTATAATTTTTGATTGTTTCATGCCACTATATTATCAACCTTGGATGTTTTATATGCATTTATATGCTATTTTATATGATTTTTGGGACTAACCTATTAACCTAGAGCCCAGTGTCAGTTTCTGTTCTTTCCTTGTTTTAGAGTATGGCAGAAAAGGAAAATCAAATGGAGTCCAATTGACCTAAAACTTCACGGAACTTATTTTTGGACTAGAAGAAGCCCATGAAGTATCGGAGATGGACCAGGGGAGTCCCGGGCT
The DNA here is from genome assembly GCF_003073215.2 of Triticum urartu. Taxonomy (NCBI): domain Eukaryota; kingdom Viridiplantae; phylum Streptophyta; class Magnoliopsida; order Poales; family Poaceae; genus Triticum; species Triticum urartu. The sequence goes on along the minus strand of NC_053024.1, from coordinate 177,062,300 downwards.
GCCCACAAGGGTGGGGGCGCGCCCACCCCCTGGGCGCGCCCCCTGCCTCGTGGACAACCCGGAGGTCCACCGACGTACTTCTTCCTCCCATATATACCCATATACCCTTAAAACTTTGGGGAGCATAATAGATAGGGAGTTCCTCCGCCAGAAGCCTCTGTAGCCATCGAAAACCAATGTAGACCCGTTCTGGCACCCTGCCGGAGGGGGAATCCTTCTCCGGTGGCCATCTTCATCATTCCGGTGCTCTCCATGACGAGGAGGGAGTAGTTCTCCCTCGGGGCTGAGGGTATGTACCAGTAGCTATGTGTTTGATCTCTCTCTCTCTCTCGTGTTCTTGAGGTGATACGATCTTGATGTATCACGAGATTTGCTATTATAGTTGGATCCTATGATGTTTCTCCCCTTCTACTCTCTTTTAATGGATTGAGTTTTCCCTTTGAAGTTATCTTATTAGATTGAGTCTTTAAGGATTTGAGAACACTTGATGTATGTCTTGCGTGGGATACCCGTGGTGACAATGGGGTATTCTATTGATCCACTTGTTGTATGTTTTGGTGATCAACTTGCGGGTTCCGTGACCTTGGGAATCTATGCATAGGGGTTGGCACACGTTTTCGTCTTGACTCTCCGGTAGAAACTTTGGGGAACTCTTTGAAGTACTTTGTGTTGGTTTGAATAGATGAATCTGAGATTGTGTGATGCATATCATATAATCATACCCACGGATACTTGAGGTGACATTGGAGTATCTAGGTGACATTAGGGTTTTGGTTGATTTGTGTCTTAAGGTGTTATTCTAGTACGAACTCTAGGGATGTTTGTGGCACTTATAGGAATAGCCCAGCGGATTGATTGGAAAATATAACTTTGAGGTGGTTTCGTACCCTACCATAATCTCTTCGTTTGTTCTCCGCTATTAGTGACTTTGGAGTGACTCTTTATTGCATGTTGAGGGATAGTTATGTGATCCAATTATGTTATTATTGTTGAGAGGACTTGCACTAGTGAAAGTATGAACCCTAGGCCTTGTTTAAACACATTGCATTACCGTTTTTGCTCACTTTTATCATTAGTTACCTTGCTGTTTTTATATTATCAGATTACAAAAACCTTTATCTATCATCCATCACCCTGTGCATTTCAAAACTGAACCGAAAAACCATACCGAAAATAAACCGAACCGAACCGATTTTATGGTTTTTATGGTTTCTGGTTTCGGTATGGTATGAACTTTTCATACCGATTTGAACTTTGGTTTTTATGGTATATACCGAAAAACTGAATGGTTAACCAAATAAACCGAAGTAAAAATAAATTTATATTTCTTGAGATGAACAACCATACAAGTTGTCATTTTTCTTGTACATGAATCAAATTCACTAATAAGCATGTAAAATTTTCTTCTAACATAGTCATTTTTCTCTTTTTAAAATGCTAAGCACGTCCATAACCATCAACAGATGAATTAATGCATGCATATATACTTATATATATAGTCATATACTATTTGTGTAAAATAGTATGTGTTTTGAGTCATAAATTTGCAAATTATTATTACGTCATTTTCAAATTCGCGTCAACTTTGGTTTTTATAGTATATACCGAAACCATACCGAAATAATTTGGTATATACCGAAACCGAACCGTATTTTAATTTCATACCGCATTTACCGAAGTATTAATACTGTACAAACTGAAAAACCGTATAAACCGAACCATGTAAACCGAATAAACCGAACGCACAGGGTGAATCATCCATATTGCACTTGTATCACCATCTCTTCGCCGAACTAGTGCACCTATACAATTTACCATTGTATTGGGTGTGTTGGGGACACAAGAGACTCTTTATTATTTGGTTGCAGGGTTGCTTGAGAGAGACCATCTTCATCCTACGCCTCCTACGGATTGAAAACCTTAGGTCATTCACTTGAGGGAAATTTGCTACTGTCCTAGAAACCTCTGCACTTGGAGGCCCAACAACGTTCACAAGAAGAAGGTTGTGTAGTAGACATCAAAGTGATCCGCGGAGGGCTTCGCCTAGGCACTACGACAATATGACCAAAGGAGTAAACGGTGGAAGGGGGACGTCGCACACGGCTTGGAACAATTGATGTGTGTTAGAGGCGCCCCCTGCCCCTGTATATACAGGAGGGAGAGGGGAGGAGGCCGTCCCTAGGGCGCCCCAAGTGGGAGGAGTCCCACTTGGGCTCATAGTCCAATTCGGCCCCCCTTCCTTTTATCAGAGAGGGAAAGGGGGAACCAGAGGGGGGGAGAAGGAAAGGGGAATCCGCCCCCTCCCTTAGTCCAATTCGGACTCCTCCCTTGGGGGGGGGGGGGCTCCCCTTGTGGGCTGGCCTGCCTCCCTCCTATGGCCCATATCTTCCCCCGGAGGAGGAGTCTCCTCCTTTGGTCCTTTATATTTGATAACTATTTCTTCCTTATAAATGTTCCTTTGATTGAAGTCTCTAAGTCTTTCTTTAATAACAAGCCCTAGCCCATTATTTTGTATAGCAAAATTATCATTGAATTCAGAAATCTTATCAACCAAGACATCTGGAGGAACCTTTTTTCGTAGATTTTCATTATAAGTGGCATAATCTGGAGATTGTAATCTCCTTATGTCTTCTTGATTAAAGAGGATCTCCTCTATAGGAGGGCAACCACCATTAATATTATAGTGAGCAAATATTTCACTAGCTTCTTTCATGATATGCCCAAATTGATAAGCTAGAAATATAGCGGTAACACACTTAACAGAAGGATCATGAATATTAGAAAACTCTAAGAAGATCCTTTGTATGCATGGATGCACGTGAACAAATTCTCTTTCAAGTGCAACTATAAGCAAAGATATTGCATCTGCAAGACTAAACGTTTTTTAAGAATCGATCCTCCGAGGATAGGTAATGTACCGACACAAGTAAATAAATCTTGGATAATGATAACCCATGATACGTGTCCAACATATCTATAATTTTTGATTGTTCCATGCTATTATATTATCTCTTTTGGATGTTTTATATGCATTACTACGCTTTTATATGATTTTTGGGACTAACCTATTAACCTAGAGCCCAGTGCCAGTTCCTGTTTTTTCCTTGTTTTAGAGTTTCGCAGAAAAGGAATACCAAACGGAGTCCAAACAAAATAAAACTTTCGCGATGATTTTTCTTGGACCAGAAGACACCCAGGAGACTTGGAGTGCAAGTCAAAACAGCCACGAGGCGGCCACAAGGGTGGAGGGCACGCCTAGGAGGGTAGGGTGCGCCCCCGACCTTGTGGGCCCCTCTGTGACCCCCTGGCCTAGATCACAGAGGGCTTCTACATCAACACCATTGCCTCTCCATGAGGCGTGGAGTAGTTTACCACAGACCTATGGGTCCATAGCTAGTAGTTAGATGGCTTCTTCTCTCTCTTTGATTCTCAATAAAAATTTCTCCTCGATGTTCTTGGAGATCTATTCGATGTAATACTCTTTTGCGGTGTGTTTGCCGAGATCCGATGAATTGTGGATTGATGATCAGCTTATCTATGAATATTATTTGAATCTCCTCTGAATTATTATATGCATGATTTTATATATTTGCAAGTCTCTTCAAACTATCGATTTGGTTTGGCCAACTAGATTGGTTTTTCTTGCAATGGGAGAAGTTCTTAGCTTTGGGTTCAATCTTGCGATGCTCGATCCTAGTGACAGAAGGGAAACCGACACATATTGTATTGTTGACATCGAGGATAAAAGGATGGGGTTTTCATCATATTGTTCGAGTTAATTCCTCTACATCATGTCATCTTGCTTAAGGTGTTACTCCGTTCTTTATGAACTTAATACTCTAGATGCATGCTGGATAGCGGTCGATGTGTGGAGTAATAGTAGTAGATGCAGAATCGTTTTGGTCTACTTGACACGGACATGAAGCCTATATTCATGATCATTTCCTTAGATATCGTCACAACTTTGCGCTTTGCTATCAATTGCTCGGCAGTAATTTGTTCACCCACCATAATAATTTCTATCTTGAGAAAAGCCTCTAGTGAAACCTATGGCCCCCAGGTGTATTTTCCATCATATAAGTTTCCGATCTACAATTCTAGTTTCCTATTTTCTTTCTTTGCAATATTTCACTTTCTGTTCCATAAACCAAAAATACTAAAAATATTACTTTACCATTTATCCCATCTATATCAGATCTCACTTTGCAAATAACCGTGAAGGGATTGACAACCCCTTTATCGCGTTGGTAGCAAGTTGGTGTTTGTTTGTGCAGATATTCGGTGGCTTGTTGTGTTGTCTCCTACTGGATTGATACCTTGTTTCACAAAAGCTAAGGGAAATACTTACTCTATTTTGCTGCATCACCCTTTCCTCTTCAAGGAAAAAACCAACGCAAGCTCAAGAGGTAGCAACCCACAAGTATAGGGGATCGCAACGGTTTTCGAGGGTAGAGTATTCAACCCAATTTTATAGATTCGACACAAGGGGAGCCAAAGAATATTTGTAAGTATTAGCAGTTGAGTTGTCAATTGAACCACACCTGGAGATAAAATATATGCAACAAAGTGATCAGTAGCACAGTAGTATGATAGTTTTGATAGCAGTGGTAACGGTAACAGCAGTAACAGTTTTGTAGTAGTTGTAACAGTAGCAATAACAATAGTAACTTAGCAATAGCAATATGTGGAAAACTCGTAGGCATTGGATCTGTGCACTCATTGGATGATATTCATCATATAATAGTCATAACCTAGGGCAATAGAGAACTAGATCCAGTTCATAAATATAATGTAGGCATGTGTTCCGTAAATGGTCATACGTGCTTATGGAAAAGAACTTGCATGACATCTTTTGTCCTACCCTCCCGTGGTGGCAGGTTCCATTAGGAAACCAAGGGATATTAATGCCTCCTTTTAGTAGAGAACCGGAACAAAGCATTAGCACATAGTGAATACATGAACTCCTCAACCTACAGTCATGTAACGCCCCGAGAACGTTGCACCACATGTCTTCCAGTTATTCGCTGTTGTTGCCTTGTCTTTTGCTTGCGTGTCATGCATTCCATATCTTTTCATCATGTGCATCGCATTTGCATACATGTTCGTCTCATGCATCTGAGCATTTTCCCCGTTGTCCGTTTTGCATTCTGGCGCTCCTATGTCCTCCGATGTCCCCTTTTACCTCTTTTCGTGTGCGGGTGTTAAACATTTTCGGATTGGACCGAGACTTGCCAAACGGCCTTGGTTTACTACCGGTAGACCGCCTGTCAAGTTCCGTACCATTTGGACTTCGTTTGATACTCCAACGGTTAACCGAGGAACCGAGAAGGCCTCGTGTGTGTTGCAGCCCAACACCCCTCCAAAGTGGCCCAAAACCCACCTAAACCACCTCCATCATCGTTCGATCAAGATCGCGTGGCCGCAAACCGTGCTCAATTTGGAGCCTCCTAGCTCCCTCTACCTATAAAAAGGCCACTCCCCCAAAAAACCCAGGTCAATCCACCCCTAACCCTAGCCTCGCTCCTCTCCGCGCGCTGGACATCATCGCCGCCGCCACGCACGCGATGCCACGTGGCGTGCCGCCGGCCTCTCCGCCGCCAACCCGGGCAGCCCAGATCGGGCCCTCGGAGCCCATCGCCGCCCCCGCGCCTCGGCCCCACCGCCCGACGCCGCCACGCCCATGCCTCGTCCCACCACCTTCCTCGCCGGCGAGCACCGCCCGGCGCGGCCACCGACCTCGCCGGCCGCCGCCGACGCGCCTCGCCGCCCCGCAGCTCCTCCTCTGCCGTCGCAGCGCCTCCCCGCCGCCTCTTCGGCTCGGATCCGGCGAGATCCGGCGCCCCGACCTCGCCGGCCCTCTTCTCCGACCTCCGGCGACATTCCGGTGATTCTCGAAGTTCGTGCCACGAGGAACCCTAGATCTGCGAGGGTATAACTTTCCCTAAGTCATTTTGTCCCGGTAATATTTTGCATTTTTCATTGTGTCATATCTCATCATCCGTGGCTCCGTTTTGGGCGTGTAGCATATCAAATTGTTCGCCTCGACGAGTACTTCATTTCATTCCATTGCACCATGTTCATTTGAGTTCATCTCTATGCCCTAAATGTTGTTGCAAGAGTGCTATGCGATGTTAGTTTCAGACTCTTATCAGTAATTGGTCTTTTGTCATTTTTGCCATGATTAATGTGTGCCTCCCATGATCTAGAGTCCTACATGTGTTTTGAAGTATGCCATGCCATCTTACAGGGGTGTATGCCATGTATTTTTGTGATCTCTGTGGTGACTAGCACAAGCATGCAAAGTAGCTCTCATGATGTTGCTGTTTTCAGGGACTTAGAAATCTTTTCCTAATTATATTTTTATGCCATGTATTCATGTTGCTATAGAGTGAGCCATGCCTCTTTTGAGCATGGTCAGTAAGGGTGATTTTTGAGATATTGTTATGCTCTATCCATCCATGTCTTTTTTTGCAATTATTGAGCACCCTAGCTTGACTCAATCGAGCTCTACTTTTGCTATAAAATGTTCTTGGCAGATTGTTTACATGTTAAGCAATTTTGCCGAGCTTGTTGTTGTTGATCCATGCATGTTATGAGGTTGTTCTTGCCATGTTTAGCTTATATGCCATGTCTACTTGCTGGGTGTATGCTTAGTTTGTCATGCAATGCCTTGTGGTGAGCGCATCGAGCTCGCAAACATGCCTATGTAAATATGTTTTGCCATGTTCCAGTTTTTTGCTAAGACTGAATCTGTTAACAATAATTGCTATGTTCACATGGTTGCCATTGTATCTTTTGATCCCTTTTGGCTTATGGTTAGTAAGGGACTTTTGTTATATGCTTTGTGTAGTTTCATGCCATGCATTGCTTTGCCATGTTATGTTCCTGTAGCATGTTGTTATCTTGCTCTAAACATTGCTTCCTGATGTTAAATTCCTGATATGTTATATTCACTATGTCTGTGAACCTGATATCTTTTGACTTTTAACATGCTTGTTTGAACCTGCTATTTTGTGAATTAGCCATAGCTCAGTGTTCATCTTTTGTCAAGCATCTTGAGTGGATCACTGCCATGTGTTTTGTTGTTATGTTAGAGTGCAATAGCTTACTTTTCTTGATGCATTTAGATGGCCTCGTGCTGTTAATCGCAGCTTTGTGCCATTATTGTTTTGCTTGCCATTTGCTAACCGTGCATCCGATTCCGGTGATCCTTATATCGATTTCGACCGAAATTAACTCATGTTTACAGCGGCACTCTTGGTTTTCCAAGTTGAGGCCTGTTTCAATCTTTCCCTTCCGAAGCACGCATATGCATTGCATATTACTTCCCGCATATCATGCCATGTTTTGCATCATGTTGCTTGAGCATTGCACCGTGGTTGATTGTGTCTCCCTTTGCTTGTGTTCTTGCTTTGGGTAGAGCTGGGAGATGAGTTCGCGTTCGAGGAACCTGTTGAGTACGCTTTCGAGGATCAAGCTTTTGTCTTCTCGGAGAACTTTGCAGGCAAGATGACCATACCCTCGAAATCACTTCTATCTTTGCTTGCTAGTTGCTCGCTCTATTGTTATGCCTATGCCGCGATACCTACAACATGCTTTATCATGCCTCCCATATTGCCATGTTCAGCCTCTAACCCACCTTGTCCTTGCAAACCGTTGTTTGGCTATGTTACCGCTTTGCCTAGCCCCTCTTATAGTGTTGCTAGTTGCAGGTGAAGATGAAGATTGGAGTTTGTTCCTTGTTGGAACATGATTATTGTTGGGATATCACAATATCTCTTATTTAATTAATGCATCTATATACTTGGTAAAGGGTGGAAGGCTCGGCCTTATGCCTGGTGTTTTGTTCCACTCTTGCCGCCCTAGTTTCCGTCATACCGGTGTTATGTTCCTTGATTTTGCGTTCCTTACGCGGTTGGGTGATAATGGGAACCCCTTGACAGTTCGCCTTGAATAAAACTCCTCCAACAAGGCCTAACCTTGGTTTTAAATTTGCCTAACAACCTATAACCTTCCCTTGGGTTTTCGCAAGCCCGAGGGTCATCTTTATTTTAAACCCCCCCCCCCTGGGCTAGTGCTTCTCTAAGTGTTGGTCCAACCCAGAGCACTGTGCGGGGCCATCCCTTGGCAACTTGGGTTACGTTGGCTCCCGTACGCTTAGCTTATCTGGTGTGCCCTGAGAACGAGATATGTGCAGCTCCTATCGGGATTTGTCGGCGCAGCAGGTGGTCTTGCTGGACTTGTTTTACCATTGTCGAGATGTCTTGTAACCGGGATTCCGAGTTTGATCGGGTTTTCCCGCTAGAAGGAATATCCTTCGTTGACCATGAGAGCTTGTGATGGCCTAAGTTGGGACACCCCTGCAGGGTTTTGAATTTTTGAAAGCCGTGCCCGCGGATATGAGCAGATGGGAATTTGTTAATGTCCAGTTGTAGAGAACTTGACACTTGACTTGATTAAAATACATCAACCGTGTGCGTAGCCATGATGGTCTCTTTTCGGCGGAGTCTGGGAAGTGAACACGGTGTTGGAGTTATGCTTGAGCGTAAGTAGTTTCAGGATCACTTTTTGATCATTATTAGTTCTCGATCGTGCTTTGCCTTCTCTTCTCGCTCTCATTTGCATATGTTAGCCACCATATATGCTAGTGCTTGCTGCAGCTCCACCTCACCACCCTTTCCTACCTATAAGCTTAAATAGTCTTGATCGCGAGGGTGTGAGATTGCCGAGTCCTCGTGACTCACAGATACTTCCAAAACCAGTTTGCAGGTGCCGATGTAACCGTGCAGATGCCGCAACCGAGCTCAAGGAGGAGCTCGATGAAGATCATGTTCGTTATGTTGTTCCGTTTCCAGTTGATCAGTAGTGGAGCCCAGTTGGGGTCGATCAGGGATCTTTTGAATTAGGGGTAGTCTTCTTTTATTTTGGTTCCGTAGTCGGACCTTGTTTGTATCTGGATGATGTAATGCTATATTTATGTTTTGTGTGAAGTGGCGATTGTAAGCCAACTCTTTATCCCTTTCTTATTCAATACATGGGATGTGTAAAGATTACCCCTCTTGCGACATGCCTACAATGCGGTTATTCCTCTAAGTCGTGCTTCGACACGTGGGAGATATAGCCGCATCGTGGATGTTACAGGTCATCACCGAATTACTATCACCCTAGGGTTTACAGATCATACCGCATAATAGGTGCATATGACTTGCAAGATCGGATCAAGAACATAGATATAATGGTGAAAGCATAAATGGTTCAGATCTAAAATCATGGCACTCAGGCCCTAGTGACAAGCATTAAGCATGGTAAAGTCATAGCAACATCAATCTCAGAACATAGTGGATACCAGGGATCAAGCCCTAACAAAGTTAACTCAATTACATGGTGAATCCCATCCATCTCCTCACCGACCAGCGAGCCTACGAAGGAATTACTCACTCCCGGTGGGTAGCATCATGGAATTGGTGATGAAGGGGGGTTGGTGATGACGAAGACCAAAGATTCGCCTCTCTGGAGCCCCGAACGGGCCCCAGATCTGGCCTCATGATGAAGAACAGGAGGTGGTGGCGGCTCCCTATTGTAAAACGCGATGAAACTTCCTCTGCTATTTTTTTCTCCAAAAATAGGAATTTATAGTGCTAGAATTAGGGTTTGTGGAGCCCCGAGGGCCCTACAACCCACCAGGGTGCGTCTGGAGGGGGTGGCCCGCCCTGGTGTCTTGTGGTCAGCCAGGGCCCCCTCTCTGATGGTTCTTGGTTCCAGTATTTTTTATTTATTCTAAAATAGTTCTCCAAAAAGTTTCATCAGAATTCAAGAACTTTTTATTTATGCACAAAACAACACCATAGTAGTTCTGTTGAAAACAACGTCACTCCAGGTTAGTTTCATTCAAATCATGCAAATTAGAGTCCAAAACAAGAGCAAAAGCGTTAGGAAAAGTAGATACGATGGAGATGTATCAGATAACACCTTTTCCAATAATATTACCGCTACATGCACGGAGTTTTTTAGTGTGCATGATAGTAGGTTCTTCTTCATGAAGATCACCATTAGCAAAATCATAAAAAAATTCTCAAGATTATTACTAGTTTTTCAACGATAACCTCCCCAGATTCAGACATGATGACAAGCAAGCAAAAAGCAAATGAGAAGACGAACGAAAAGAAGGCGAATAAAAAGGAAAATATTTTTGTGTTTTTTTGAAAACATTTTAGAAGTGGGGGAGATGAAAACGAGAGGCAAATGGGGAATAATGTAAATGCAAGAGATCAGAGTTTACGATAGGTACTTGCTAGGCTTGATGTAGAACCTCCCCGACAATGGCGCCAGAAATTCTTCCTACTACTTCTTGAGCTTGCATTGGTTTTCCCTTGAAGAGGAAAGGGTGATGCAGCAAAGTAGAGATAAGTATTTCCCTCAGTTAAGAACCAAGGTATCAATCCAGTAGGAGGAACAGACAAGTCTCCAATGATAGCACCTGCACACACTAACAATTACTTGCACCCAACGAGATAAAGGGGTTGTCAATCCCTTCACGGTTACTTGCAAGGATGAGGTCTGATAGAGATAGGCATAAAAGATAAATAAAAGTGCAAAGTAAAGTAAAGGCAAAAAATTGCAGCAAGGTATTTTTGGGTTTTTTGTTTTATAGATCTGAAAATAATATGATAGAATAGACTCGAGGGCCATAGTTTTCACTAGAGGCTTCTCCCTTGAAAGAACGCATATGGTGGGTAAACAAATTACTGTTGAGCAATTGATAGAAAATCGCAAAGTTATGACGATATCTAAGGCAATGGTCATGAATATAGGCATCACATCCGTGACAAGTAGATCGACTCCTGCCTGCATCTACTACTATTACTCCACACATCGACCGCTATCCAGCATGCATCTAGTGTATTAAGTTAACAAGAATGGAGTAACGCCTTAAGCAAGATGACATTATGTAGATGGATAGATCCAATCAATATGAAATAAACCCCATATTTTTATCCTTGATGGCAACAATACAAATACATGCCTTGCTAACCCTTCTGTCACCGGGTGAGGACACCGCAAGACTGACCCCAAAACAAAGCACCTCTCCCATTGCAAGAAAAATCAATCTAGTTGGTCAAACCAAATCAATAGATTGGAGAGAAATACAAAGCTATCTTTAAAAGAGTTCAGAGAAGAATCAAATAATATTCATAGGTAATCTGATCATAAATCCACAATTCATCAGATCGCAACAAACGCACCGCAAAAGAAGATTAAATCGAATAGATCTCTGAGAACATTGAGGAGGACATTGTATTGAAGATCAAAGAGAGAGAATAAGTCATCTAGCTACTAGCTATGGACCCATAGGCCTGTGGTAAACTACTCACACGTCATCGGAAGGGCAGGAAGGTTGGTGTAGAGGCTCTCTGTGATCGAATCCCCCTCCGACAGACTACTGGGAAAGGCCCCAAGATGGGATCTCACGAGAACAAAAACTTGCGGCGACAGAAAAGTATTTTTGGTGTGCCCTCTAGTATACGGGGAATATTTGACTATTTATAGAGCTGAGATTAGGGTTGGAGGAGTCCCAGGGGGCCCACAAGCTCATAGGGCGCGCCTGGTGAGCTTGTGGCTCACCCGTGGCTCTTCTGGCCTCCTCACAAAGCTTCGTGGGTGTCTTCTTTTCCAAGAAAAATCATCGAAAAGTTTCATTCCATTTGGACTCCATTTGGTATTGATTTTCTGTAAAAGACAAAACAAGGAAGAAATAGCAACTGGCACTGAGCACTAGGTTAGTAGGTTAGTCCCAAAAAAATGATATAAAATAGCATAATAATGCATATAAAACCTCCAAGATGGATAATATAATAGCATGGGACAATAAAAAATTATAAATATGTTGGAGACGTATCAAGCATCCATTCTCAAGGGACCACAAGATCTCGCAACTATATTGCACACTACATTGCTCTTGTCAGTACCTCTTGCCCTGTATCACTATACTTACATTCACAGTTGGTTGATTATGTAGCATAACTGCACATGTTAGCTTCCATATCCTCCGTTTGGTCCAAATTATAAGATCTAAATTTACTATTACATTATGTAGAATAAACCCGATGCTTATTAAGAAACTTAGCTCTAGATTGTTCTTGTAAGGACCATATGTCATGTATCACTATGCTTATATTGACAACTAATTGACTGTGTAGCATTACTCCCAATCTTATATTCCCACCCTCCATTTCCTCCAAATTAGCAAATCTATATTTACTCTTACCAAAATGTTGAATAAAGCCACTACCACTGTAGAAGTTTAGCTCTACATTGCTCTTGTCAGTACCTTTTGCCTTGTAACAATCAACTTACATTGATACCAAGGTGATTATGTAGCATTACTCTACATTTTAGCTTCATTATCCTCTATCTGTTCCAATATTATCACATATATATTTACTCTCTCGACAAAATCTAGAATAAAGGCAATGTTTATGAAGAATTTTATATGATGAAATTCTTCAATTATACGTCCGAAATGGAGAAGGGCTTTATAGAGCCAGAATAATTGCGAATGTAAGTCCATCCTTCTCAAGCCTTCAATTTTTGTGCTAGTACAGATTTGGATAGCATAATTTTCTAAAATGTTGTTTAGTTTGGTGTTTGTATCAAATTGCATGTTTGCAACAATTGCGAGTTTCAATCTTTAGTTGTAAAACCAAGTTTCATACCATGCACATTAATCAAAACAGATCCAATGGTTTTATTTAGCCCTGCATGTATGCCTGTGTTGTTGATCTGTAATCAAATGGTGTGGTGAAGCTACCCACACTTGCACCATGTTATTTCCTCATCCGTCTTAATTGATTTTGCAGATGATATGAACAACATACCATGCACATTAATCAAAATAGGTCCAATGATTTTCTTTAGCCCTGCATGTATGCTTGTGTTGTTGATTTAAATCTAGTGGTGTGGTGAATCTGCCCACACTTGCACCATGTCATTTCCTACTTTATCTTAACTAATTTAGCCGATGATATATGAACATTGCCATGTTATGTTAATGCCATTTTAAATTGTATATTTATTTGTCAATATAAAATGAGATGGAATTTATAGCACACTCTTCATCGTTTCTTATATATACGTGCAAAATATGTTATCTGTCTGCTTGTTTCTCTTTCATAGTGATATCCCTAATGACAGATAGAAGTCTCCTGAAGATTGTGAGACAAACCCATTGCTTGTCCCTCTAACATATATTGCAGTGAAGAAGGCAAACCATCTTGAAGATAGCAAGACAACCCCCAAGTCATGTCTTGATGTAGTGTTCAAGATACTCACCACTAGCCATGACACAAGCTTGCAGAAGACGCTACTTGAATCAGTTTGACTTCTTCAATCTCTTAACTTCAAGTGAAAGACATGGTTCAACTCAGCTCCTACATGAAGTCTAATCTCTAAAAAAGATCGCAGGGAACTCCAATGTGTACATCATTGCTAACAACTAGAGCTGGAAGATATGAGCGACAAACTAGGGCGGTCTCATCAGCTTGCTTAGCTACTTGTGCAGTAGCTCTTGTGCTAGGATAACGTTTCTTAAACTATGTTGAAGTGGTCTCGGTTCTATATATTATTTTGTTGGCGCATTTATTTGCACTAATGTATGTAATCTACTGTTTGGTTGTGCTTTATCATAACTGGTGGCCAACTTTGATGCCCAGTGGATATAATATGTTGTAATTTCTTCATTGTATTGTAGGTTCATTCTTAGTTAATATGTCATAATTTCTTTATTGTACAGTGTACATTAATTCATAGTTATTGTATATGCTATCATTGCTCTTTCGTAAAGGCTGAAAGATTCGATGGAGGCCAACAGGCGCAAATGTTATTGGGCCACCAAAAATAAACATGCAACACAAATGAGGCGGTAGGTATAGCCAGCCATAATTGGGCTGACCCACAACTGGCTATAGTTGGGCCAAAACTTAACTAGACCAAATTAATATGGGCCCTTCATGGACCAGATCGACCCACCGTCATTACACGGGCCCATAACCATGACGGGCCATTAGCATGCCCAAACGTAAGGTGGGCCCCCAGTAACTTCGGGTTGTTAATAGACCAAACAATCCGCATGCCTTAATTGGTCCAAAAGATACCATAAGCATTTAATAGGCTGAAAAGCAAATTTGGCCTGAATTATGTTGAAGAGTCCATGGGCTGATAGTAGGCCGAGATATACCATGGGTCATGATTTTCCCAATTACACGACGGGCCGTTAACAAGCCAAATGTACCTCGGGTTTGGTTGGCCCAATCACATCCTGGGCCATTAACAAGCCGAAAGCCAAGTCGGTCCATAGACGAGCCCAAATAAACCACGGTCCTTTAACAGGCCGGAAGTCAGGTCGGGCTAGAATTTTGCTACCGTGAACATGGGCCATTAATAGGACGAAAGTCATGTGGGACCAGAAATGGGTCCAAGTGTAGTACGAGCCATTAACAGTTCGAAAGACACACTAGGCTGGCAATGGGCCCATCAGTACAACGAGCCGCTAACAGGCCGAAAGACATATTTGGCAGAAAACAACCCAATTCCACTAAGGGCCGCTAACAGGCCGAAATGGGTCCAAGTATACCATGGGCCTTTAACAAGACGAAAGACACACCGGCTGTAATTGGGCCCAAAGACATAACAGACTATTAATGGGTCAGAACTGCCAGTGGGTCATAATTGATCTAGCTGCAATCAAGAGTTATTGGGGCAACCCACTAACTTTTGAATAAATCCTATGGGCATTTGACTGGGCCATCCTTTTTAACTAAAAGGACCACTGTTGGGTCTGGCCACGTGTCATCATTTCATAGGAGCATATCGTCCATTGGATGGGCGGCACTTGCCACAACGTAGAGCTAACGCGTGGCTCCGTTGGCAAAGGAGAATCCGACATGTGGAAAATCATCATTGGTCAAGGTGGTTAACGGGTATCAGATCCAGGACCCGTACCCGATAGCTTAATGGTGACCCATTATGGTGGCTGCCACATGTCGGTTACCCTTGATGGAAACACTTCCATGACACATCATTTATCATCATGGAATTGGACACTTCCGTGATGAAAAAGTGATTATTCTCATGGAACACAAACCTGAAAACATAGGCATGACTATCTTGAATCTGTCATAAAACTGTCACAGATGTGCATGGGTGACAGAAAATGTGACTTGTTGTGACAAATGTGTGTCATCACATATGTGTCTTTTTTGGTAGTGGCACGAGCATATCTCCATGGAGGCGCAGATCGAGGCGCGGCTTGCTGATGCATACATCATGGCTCTATACCACACGGATCCGGAGTTTGAGGAGATGCGGACGACCATTGACGCCCTCTTGAAGTCCGCCAGGGAGGCGAGGAGGCGAGGTCAACGCACGCGATGAAGCAACGCCAAATGGAAGAGATTTTGTGGGAGGTCGACGTGTTCTTCACGCCAGTTCCTTTCAATGATGAAGAGGAAATGTCATGCACGTCGGCAAACTCTCCCCTACATCCCGCAACATGGAGGCCTCTACCTCTAACAACAAGGACATTGTCATCTCTACAACGACGACGAGGCGATCAACGCTCCGGCAATTTCAGGCAACTAAATGGGTGCGCCAGCGATTTAGTTTAGTTAGGTTATATTTCGTGATTTGAACAGTGGTGTTGAAATCTTGAATGTATGTAGTGAAATCAGATGTATTAGTGGTATGTGCTTCTCCTCGAGTACTACTAGTATATGGTTTACTAGTGGTGTGCAACACACACAAACCACTCATAAGTTTTGTATTAGCCCACACATCACTTGTATCCACTTACCAGTAGCGTGATATAATTGCCATACCAGATATACAACACTAACAAGTTTAGTACACTGTTAGTAGGCTTTCTTGTGTCAGTGATATATTGGGGTATTCTCACCACCTCATAGCAATGAGGTCATCACAACAAGCTAACCACCTCTCACCCCTTCAACAAAGGGCGGCGATAGGCACCAGCAGACCGGCCGAACTGTTGGGCTGGTCTATCCCCAGCTGTCCGATTGAACGAGTCAGGGCCGTCTGATCTGCGCGCGAGCCCCCACCAAATGAACTGTTGCAGCAGAAATAAACAAGACCCATTGCAACCGTTGTTTCTCCCCACCACAATGAGGAAACAGGGGAACCACTTGCTCCCACGTCGTCCCGTCCCAGATCCGTGGTGGTGGCGGCCGAATTCACTGGATTTTTGTTTCCGGCTACATGCTCAGCTCGAGGAAGGCCCCCCATCTATCTTGTGACCTCTAATTTTATTCAACCATGTATTACATATGTGGTAACCTCCTTGCCGCCATGGATTTGGGTTCAAGCTCTGGGATGAGCTCCTCCGCAGTTGATGGCCAAAGGCGGCAAGACCCTGATTACCCACAAGTGTAGGGGATCTATCGTAGCCTTTTCGATAAGTAAGAGTGTCGAACCCAACGAGGAGAAGAAGGAAATGATAAGCGGTTTTCAGTAAGGTATTCTCTGCAAGCACTGAAATTATTGGTAACAGATAGTTTTGTGATAAGGTAATTTGTAACATGTAACAAGTAATAAAAGTAAATAAGGTGCAGCAAGATGGCCCAATTCTTTTTGTAGCAAAGGACAAGCTTGGACAAACTCTTATATAAAAGAAAGCACTCCCGAGGACACATGGGAATTATCGTCAAGCTAGTTTTCATCATGTTCATATGATTCGCGTTCGGTACTTTGATAATTTGATATGTTGGTGGACCGGTGCTTGGGTACTTCCCTTCCTTGGGCAAGCATCCCACTTATGATTAACCCCTATTTCAAGCATCCACAACTACAACAGAAGTATTAAGGTAAACCTAACCATAGCATGAAACATATGTATCCAAATCAGCCCCTTACGAAGCAACGCCTAAACTAGGGTTTAAGCTTCTGTCACTCTAGCAACCCATCATCTACTTATTACTTCCCAATGCCTTCCTCTAGGCCCAAACAATGGTGAAGTGTCATCTATTCTACGTTCACATGACACCACTATAGGAAAGACAACATACATCTCATCGAAATATCGAATGAATACCAAATTCACATGACTACGTATAGCAAGATTTCTCCCATGTCCTCAGGAACAAACGTAACTACTCACAAATCATATTCATGTTCATAACTAGAGGGGTATTAATATGCATAAAGGATCTGAACATATGATCTTCCACCTAATAAACCAACTAGCATCAACTACAAAGAGTAATCAACACTACTAGTAACCCGCAGGTACCAATTTGATGCTTTGGGACAAAGATTGGATACAAGAGATGAACTAGGGTTTGAGATGAGATGGTGTTGGTGAAGATGTTTATGGAGATTGACCCCCTGCCAATGAGAGGATCGTTGGTGATGACGATTGTGATGATTTCCCCCTCCCGGAGGGAAGTTTCCCCGGCAGAACAGCTCCGTCAGAGCCCTAGATTGGTTCCGCCAAGGTTCCGCCTCGTGGCGGCGAAGTTTCATCCCGTGAGCTAGCTTATGATTTTTTTCCTCCATGAAAGACCTCATATAGAAGAAGATGGCATCAGAGGGCTACCAGGGGGCCTACGAGGCAGGGGGCGTGCCTAGGGGGTAGGGCGCGCCCCCACCCTCGTGGACGGTGGGTGGCCCCCCTCTGGTACTTCTTTCGCCCAATATTTTTTATATATTCTAAAACTTGCTCCCGTGAAGTTTCGGGACTTTTGGAGTTGTGCAGAATAGGTCTCTAATATTTGCTCCTTTTCCAGCCCAGAATTCCAGCTGCCGGC
Source organism: Triticum urartu (assembly GCF_003073215.2). NCBI lineage: Eukaryota > Viridiplantae > Streptophyta > Magnoliopsida > Poales > Poaceae > Triticum > Triticum urartu. The sequence goes on along the minus strand of NC_053024.1, from coordinate 177,044,484 downwards.
ATTCTCCCTCTTCATGTAAACCTTGTAAAATAAGAGAGAATAAGCATGAGTATTGTGACATAATGTGTAATAACAGCCCATAATGCAATAAATATTGTTATAAAAGCATGATGCAAAATGGGCGTATCAACTCCCCCAAGCTTAGACCTCGCTTGTCCTCAAGCGAAAGCCGATATCGATAAATATGTCCACAAGTTTAGAGATAGGGGTGTCGATAAAAATAAAATATGGACATGAGGGCATCATGATCAATCTTATAATAGCAACATATATAAATATTGTCATATGATTTCTTATGCTAAAGTAACAATGCATTCACAATTTCAAGTATGAATCAGAAACTTTATTGAGAACCAACAAGCTATAATCTCAGTCATTGAAGCAATTGCAATTTATCATAACATCAAAAACAGTCAACATAAGAGCTTTTCAGCAAGTCCACATACTCAACCATCATTTAGTCTTTCACAATTGCTAACACTCGCGCAATATTTATGGTTATGAAGTTTTAGTCGGACAGAGAGAAAGATAGGGGCTTATAGTTTTGCCTCCCAACCTTTTACCTCAAGGGCAATTTCAACAATAATAGTTCATGAAAACTCACATCCAATTAGCCATATATATCAGGATCTTTCCAACACATTGTGCTTGCCAAAGGATAAAATGTAAAAGGGAAAGGTGAAGATCACTGTGACTCTTTGCATGAAGTATAAAACAAAAATAAAAGATAGGCCCTTCACAGAGGGAAGCAGAGGTTGTCATGTGATTTTATGGTTGGATGCATGAAGTCTTAATGCAAAAGAACGTCACTTTATAGTGCCACTTGTGATATGGACCTTTATTATGCAGTCCTTCGCTTTTATTTCTTCCACATCACAAGATCGTATAAAGCTTATTTTCTCCACACTAATAAATCATACATATTTAGAGAGCAATTTTTATTGCTAGCAACAATGACAACTTACTTGAAGGATCTTACTCAATCCATAGGTAGATATGGTGGACTCTCATGGCAAAACTGGGTTTAAGGATATTTGGAAGCACAAGTAGTATCTCTACTTGGTGCAAAGAATTTGGCTAGCATGAGAGGGAAAGGAAAGATCAACATGTTGGATGATCCATGACAATATAATTTATCTCAGATGTAAGAAAACATAACCCATTACGTTGTCTTCCTTGTCCAACCTCAACTCTTTAGCATGTCATACTTTAATGAGTGCTCACAATCATAAAAGATGTCCAAGATAGTATATTTATATGTGAAAACCTCGCTTTCTTTATTAATTCCTATTAATTGCAACGATGACCAAAATTATGTTTGTCAACTCTCAACAACTTTTATTCATCATACTCTTTATATGTGAAGTCATTACTCTCCATAAGATCCATATGATCCCTTTATTTCTTTTTGTTCTTTCTCTTTTATTTTATTCCCTCAAGATCATAGTAAGATAATCAAGCCCTTGACTCAACACTAATCTTTATTATATAAAGCTCACGGACTCGATTACATAGAAGGATCCTAAAGCAAAACTCAAAACTAGATCATACTAAAGCTTTATTCTACTATATCAAGATATTACCAAAAGGATCAAACTAAGAAAAGCGGTAAAGATAAAAGTGATGGTGATACGATACCAGGGCACTCCCCCAAGCTTGGCAGTTGCCAAGGGGAGTGCCCATACCCATGCGTTTATATCTCTTTCTTCGGGGATGGTGATGATGGAGTTGTTGATGGCAAGTGCTCTTCTTCCTTAATTTGTGCTTGAGGATAGAATTTTGCTCCCTTAGGTCCTCGATCTCCCGCTCAAGGCTTAATAACTTTTTGCATAGTTCTTGTTTTTTCTCCTGCAAGAGACAAAAAGGGATAAACTCGATCTTAGGTTTCTTTGCTCTATTGGGGAGGCTTGACATTTTGAACTCCACATGCATGTCCCCAGGTTGAGGTAATGGGACTTCATCTTCATCTGAGATCATCTCCTCCTTTCCCCTAGGCTCATAGTCTTCTTCTTCCTCCGTGGTCCAACCACAATGCTCCAAGTCCCCGTAGACCTTATGATCTGCAAGGTAATCAGCCACATAGCTTTCTCCCTCCGAATCTTGGGATGACATATTGCTCTAATCTGCAGCAGAAACAACTCGAAACAAAGACAGAGGATATTTGCGTGATACGGTGGTCAAAACCTTCGTGAGATTGTATAGTGAATTTTTACCGACCAAAAGAAGTATTGTGCAAGAAAACAGAGTCCGGAGAGCACACGAGGTGCGCACGAGGCAGGGGCACACCCAGGGGGTAGGGCGTGCCCTCCACCCTCGTGGACGCCTTGTGTCCTTCCCGGACTTCTTCTTATTTTCCTGTTTTTGTTAAATATTCCAAAACGGAGAGAAATTGCTATTAGAACTGTTTTGGAGTCGGTTTACTTACCATACCTCAGACCTATTCCCTTTCAGAGTCTGAAACGTTCTGGAGAGTGTCCTTTATGTATTCCTTTGGGGTTACGGTTTCAATAACATTAGTTTCAACATTTATAGGATTACCTGAGATATAATGTTTGATTCTTTGACCATTCACCACCCTCGGATTTGTGCCTTTGAAGTTGTTGTTTTTTATGGCACTGGAACGATAGACCTCCTCGATGAAGTAAGGACCTTCCCATTTAGAGAGGAGTTTTCCTACAAAAAATCTTAAACGAGAGTTGTATAACAATACACAATCACCTACATTAAACTCACGTTTGTGTATCCTTTTGTCATGCCATCTTTTAACTTTTTCTTTAAACAGTTTGGCATTCTCATAGGACTGGGTTCTCCATTCATCAAGTGAGATAATTTCAAAAAGCCTCTTCTCACCGACAAGTTTGGAATCATAATTGAGCTCTTTAATGGCCCAATATGCCTTATGTTCTAGTTCGAGGGGTAAATGACATGCTTTTCCATAAACCATCTTATATGGAGACATACCCATAGGATTTTTGTATGTAGTTCTATAAGCCCATAGTGCATCATCAAGTTTCTTGGACCAGTTCTTTCTAGATCTATTAACAGTCTTTTGCGAACTTAATTTAAGATCTCTATTGCTCAGTTCCACTTAACCACTAGACTGTGTATGATATGGAGATGCAATTCTATGATTAACATCATACTTAGCAAGCATTTTACGAAAGGCACAATGAATAAAATGTGAACCACCATCAGTCATTAAGTATATAGGGACTCCAAACCTCGGAAAAATAACTTCTTTAAGCATCTTAATAGAGGTGTTATGATCAGCACTACTAGTTGGAATAGCTTCTATCCACTTAGTAATGTAATCAACAACAACTAAAATATGTGTATAACCATTAGAGGAAGGAAACGGTCCCATATAGTCAAAGCCCCAAACATCAAATGGTTCAATAACAAGTGAATAGTTCATAGGCATTTCTTGACGTCTACTGATATTACCAATTCTTTGATATTCATCACAAGACAAGACAAACTTACGGGCATCCTTGAAGAGAGTAGGCCAATAAAAACCAGTTTACAATACATTATGTGCAGTTCTATCTCCAACATGGTGTCCTCCATAAGCCTTAGAGTGACACTTGCATAGGATCTGTTCATGTTCATGCTCACGTACACAACGTCTAATGACACCATCTACTCCTTCTTTATAAAGGTGTGGGCCATCCCAAAAGTAATGTCTTAAATCATAGAAGAACTTTTTCTTTTGCTGGTATGTGAAACTAGGTGGTATAAATTTAGCAACAATATAATTAACATAATCAGCATACCATGGAGCAGTATGAGAGGCATTTATGACAGCTAATTGTTCATCAGGAAAGCTATCATCAATAGGTAGTGGGTCATCAAGAACATTTTCTAACCTAGACAAGTTGTCTGCAACAGGGTTCTTAGCTCCCTTTCCATCAATAATATGCAAATCAAATTCTTGTAGCAAGATAACCCATCTAATAAGTCTAGGTTTAGCATCTTTCTTTTCCATAAGATATTTAATAGTAGCATGATCAGTGTGAACAGTTACTTTAGAATCAACTATATAAGGTCTGAACTTATCACAAGCAAATACAACAGCTAAAAATTCTTTTTCAGTAGTAGCATAATTTCTCTGAGCATTGTTTAGGGTTTTACTAGCATATTGAATAACGTTTAATTTCTTATCAACTCTTTGCCCTAAAACAGCACCTACAGCATAATCACTTGCATCACACATGATTTCAAATGGTAAATTCCAATCAAGAGGCTGAACAATAGGTGCAGAAATCAAAGCTTTCTTAAGTATTTCAAATGCTTCTACATAATCATCATCAAAGACAAAAGGAACATCTTTTTGTAAGAGATTAGTCAGAGGCCTAGAAATTTTAGAGAAGTCCTTAAATGAACCTCCTATAAAAACCGACATGACCAAGGAAACTTCTTATACCTTTAATGTCCTTAGGACACGACATCTTTTCAATAGCATCAACCTTAGCTTTATCAACTTCAATACCTCTTTCGGAAATTTTATGCCCCAGGACAATACCTTCATTAACCATAAAGTGGCACTTCTCCCAATTTAAGACAAGATTAGTTTCTTCACATCTCTGCAAAACTCGATCAAGGTTGCTTAAGCAGTCATCAAAAGAAGTTCCATAAACAGAAAAATCATCCATGAATACCTCAACAATCTTTTCACAAAAGTCAAACAATATAGCAGCATACATTTTTGAAAAGTAGCAGGTGCATTGCATAAACCAAAAGGCATACGTCTATAAGCAAAGGTACCGAAAGGGCAAGTAAAAGTTGTCTTTTCTTGATCCTCTTTTGACACGGCTATTTGACAGAAACCAGAATAACCATCTAGAAAGCAAAAATGTGTATGTTTAGATAATCTTTCTAGCATTTGATCAATAAAAGGTAAAGGGTAATGATCCTTTTTAGTAGATTTATTTAATTTGCGGAAATCAATTACCATTCTATAACCTGTAACAATTCTTTGTGGGATCAATTCATCTTTATCATTAGGAACAACAGTAATACCTCCCTTCTTAAGGACACAATGGACAGGGCTTACCCACTGACTATCAGCAACGGGATAAATTATACCTGACTCCAAAAGCTTTAGTATTCCTTTTCTTACCACTTCTTTCATCTTAGGATTTTACCGTCGTTGGTGATCAACAACCGGTTTTGCATCCTTCTCCAGTTTTATTTTGTGTTGGCATAGAGTGGGACTAATGCCCTTAAGATCATCAAGAGTATATCCAATAGCCGCACGGTGCTTCTTCAGAGTTTTCAATAATTTCTTTTCTTCATCCTCTGAAAGGTTAGCTCTAATAATAATAGGATATATCTCTTTCTCATCAAGATAAGCATATTTAAGTGTACCGGGTAAAGGTTTAAGCTCAAACACGTGATCACCCTTAGGTGGAGGAGGATCCCCTAGGATTTCAACAGGCAAGTTGTGTTCCAAAATAGGTCCCTGTTTAAAGAATACTTCATCTATTTCCCTTCTTTCTTTCATTCATAAACATATCATTTTCATGGTCTAGCAAATATTGTTCTAAAGGATCACTAGGAGGTACGGCAATAGAAGCAAGACCAATAATAACATCTTTACTAGGCAATTATTTATCACGGGGTTGTCTACGAAATTTTAGCAAAGTTAAATTCATGAGACATATCCCCTAAACCAACAGAAACAATATCCTTATTGCAGTCTATCTTAGCATTAACAGTATTCAAGAAGGGTCTACCAAATATGATGGGACAAAAGTTATCTTGTGGGGAACCAAGAACAAGAAAATCGGCAGGATATTTAACTTTCCCACACAAGACTTCAACATCTCTAACAATCCCAAATGGGTAAATGGTGTCTCTATTGGCAAGATTAATAGTAACATCAATTTCCTCTATCTCAGCAGGTGCAATATCATGCATAATTTCTTTATATAAGGAATGAGGTATTGCACTTGCACTAGCACCATATCACATAAGCCATGATAGCAATGATCTCCTATTTTAACAGAAATAATAGGCATGCCTACAACAGGTCTATGTTTATTTTTAGTATCGGGTCTAGCAATTCTAGCAGCTTCATCACAGAAATAAATAACATGCCCATCAATATTATCGGCCAAGAGTTCTTTAACCATAGCAACATTAGGTTCAAGTTTAGTTTGCTCAGAGGGAGTAGGTGCTCTAGTATTACTCACGAACTACAGCTGAAGCTTTAGCATGATCCTTTATTCTAACAGGGAAAGGTGGTTTCTCAATATACGTAGTAGGAACAACAAGATCATTATATGTGATAATATTTTCTTATAGGTGCAAATACTTTTACTTCAATGGGAGGATTATATTTAAACCATTTCTCCTTAGGTAGATCAACATGAGTAGCAAAGGATTCACAGAAAGAAGCTACTATCTCAGAGTCAAGTACATATTTAGTGCTAAATTCACGGAAAGCATCAGTATCCATAAAAGGTTTAACACAATCAAACTTAGGTGTTATACCTGACTCCTTACCTTCATCGAGATCCCAATCTTCAGAGTTGCGTTTAATTCTTTCCAATAAATCCCATTTGAATTCAATAGTCTTCATCATAAAAGAGCCAGTACAAGAAGTATCTGTTGGGGAACGTAGTAATTTCAAAAAAAATCCTACGCACACACAGGATCATGGTGATGCATAGCAACGAGAGGGGAGAGGTTGTCCACGTACCCTCGTAGACCGAATGCGGAAGCGTTAGCACAACGCGGTTGATGTAGTCGTACATCTTCACGATCCGACCGATCCAAGTACCGAACGCATGGCACCTCCGAGTTCTGCACACGTTCAACTCGATGACGTCCCGCGAGCTCTGATACATCAAAGCTTCATAGGAGAGTTTCGTCAGCATGACGGCGTGGTGACGATGATGATGATTCTACCGATGCAGGGCTTCGCCTAAGCACCGCTACGATATGATTGAGGTGGATTATGGTGGAGGGGGGCACCGCACACGGCTAAGAGATCAATGATCAATTGTTGTCTCTATGGGGTGCCCCAGCCCCCGTATATAAAGGAGCAAGGGGGAGGAGGCGGCCGGCCAGGGAGAGGCGCGCCAAGGGGGGAGTCCTACTCCCACTAGGAGTAGGACTCCTCCTTTTCCTAGTACGAGTAGGAGAGGGAAGGAAAGGGACATGAGGAGAAGGAAAAAGGGGGACGACCCCCCTTGCCCTAAACCAATTCGGTTTGGGCCTTGAGGGGGGCGCCCCACACTCCCTTTGCTGCCCTCTATTTCCACTAAGTCCCATGTAGGCCCATTAAGCCCCCCGGGGGGTTCCGATACCCCCCAGTACTCCGGCATATGTCTGAAACCTTCTGGAACCTTTCCGATGTCCGAACATAGTCGTCCAATATATCGATCTTTACGTCTCGACCATTTCGAGACTCATCATCATGTTCGTGATCATATCCGGGACTCCGAACTACCTTCGGTACATCAAAACATAACAACTCATAATACCGATTGTCACCAAACTTTAAGCGTGCGGACCCTACGGGTTTGAGAACTATGTAGACATGACCGAGAAATGTCTCCAGTCAATAACCAATAGCGGAACCTGGATGTTCATATTGGCTCCCACTGAAGGAAATATGCCCTAGAGGCAATAATAAAGTTATTAATTATTTCCTTATATCATGATAAATGTTTATTATTCATGCTACAATTGTATTAACCGGAAACGTAATACTTGTGTGAATACATACACAAAAAGAGTGTCACTAGTATGCCTCTACTTGACTAGCTTGTTGATCAAATATGGTTATGTTTCCTAGCCATAGACATGATTTGTCATTTGATTAAAGGGATCACATCATTAGGAGAATGATGTGATTGACTTGACCCATTCTGTTAGCTTAGCACTCGATCGTTAGTATGTTGCTATTGCTTTCTTCATGACTTATACATGTTCCTATGACTATGAGATTATGCAACTCCCGTTTACCGGAGGAACACTTTGTGTGCTACCAAACATCACAACGTAACTGGGTGATTATAAAGGTGCTCTACAGGTGTCTCCGAAGGTATTTGTTGGGTTAGCGTATTTCGAGATTAGGATTTGTCACTCCTATTGTCGGAGAGGTATCTCTGGGCCCACTCGGTAATGCACATCAATTAAAGCCTTGCAAGCATTGCAACTAATGAGTTAGTTGCGGGATGATGTATTATGGAACGAGTAAAGAGACTTGCCGGTAACGAGATTGAACTAGGTATTGAGATACCGACGATCGAATCTCGAGCAAGTAACATACCGATGACAAAGGGAACAACGTATGTTGTTATGCGGTTTGACCGATAAAGATCTTCGTAGAATATGTGGGAGCCAATATGAGCATCTAGGTTCCGCTATTGGTTAATGACTGGAGATGTGTCTCGGTCATGTCTATATAGTTCTCGAACCCGTAGGGTCCGCACGCTTAAAGTTTCGATGACGGTTATATTATGAGTTTATGAGTTTTGATGTACCGAAGGTTTTTCGGAGTCCCGGATGTGATCACGGACATGACGAGGAGTCTCGAAATGGTCGAGACATGAAGATTGATATATTGGAAACCTATATTTGGATATCGGAAATGTTCTGGGTGAAATCAGGATTTTACCAGAGTACCGAGGGGTTACCGAACCCCCCCCCCCCCGGGGGGGGGGGGGGGGCTTAATGGGCCTTAGTGGAGAAGAGAAGAGGCGGCTAGGGCAGGGCCGCGCGCCCCTCCCCCTCTAGTCAGAATAGGACAAGGAGAGGGGGATGACGCCCCCCTTTCCTTCCTCTCTCCCTCCTCTTTCCCCCTTCTCCTAATCCAACAAGGAAGGGAGGGAGTCCTACTCCCGGTGGGAGTAGGACTCCTCCTGGCACGCCTCCTCCTAGCCGGCCGCACCTCCCCCCTTGATCCTTTATATAACGGGGCAGGGGGCACCCCAAAGACACAACAATTGATTGTTTGATCTTTTAGCCGTGTGCGGTGCCCCCCTCCACCATAGTCCACCTCGATAATACTGTAGCGGTGCTTAGGCGAAGCCCTGCGTCGGTAGAACATCATCATCATCACCACGCCGTCATGCTGACGAAACTCTCCCTCAACACTCGGCTGGATCGGAGTTCGAGGGACATCATCGGGCTGAACGTGTGCTGAACTCGGAGGTGTCGTATGTTCGGTACTTGATCGGTCAGGTCATGAAGACGTACGACTACATCAACCACGTTGTGCTAACGCTTCCACTTTTGATCTACGAGGGTACGTGGACACACTCTCCCCTCTCGTTGCTATGCATCACCATGATCTTGCATCTGCGTAGGAATTTTTTTGAAATTACTACGTTCCTCAATAGTGGAATCTGAGCCAGGTTTTATGCGTTGATGTTATATGCACGAGTAGAACAAAAGTGAGTTGTGGGCGATACAAGTCATACTGCTTACCAGCATGTCATACTTTGGTTCGGCGTTATTGTTGGATGAAGCAGCCCGGACCGACATTACGCGTACGCTTACACGGCACTGGTTCTACTGACGTGCTTTGCACACAGGTGGCTGTCGGGTGTTTGTTTCTCCAACTTTAGTTGAACCGAGTATGGCTACGCCCGGTCCTTGAGAAGGTTAAAACAACACTAACTTGACGAACTATCGTTGTGGTTTTGATGCGTAGGTAAGAACGGTTCTTGCTCAGCCCGTAGCAGCCACGTAAAACTTGCAACAACAAAGTAGAGGACGTCTAACTTGCTTTTGCAGGGCATGTTGTGATGTGATATGGTCAAGACGTGATGAGATATAAGTTGGTCTATGACATGATCATGTTTTGTTGAAGTTATCGGCAATTGGCAGAAGCCTTATGGTTGTCTCTTTATTGCATAAGATGCAAGTGCCAAATAATTGCTTTACTTTATCGCTATGCGGTAGCAATAGTTGCAAGAGGAATAGTTGGCGAGACGACCATGTGACGACACATTGATATAGATCAAGATGATGGAGATCATGGTGTCATGCCGATGACGATGGAGATCATGACGATGCTTTGGAGATAGAGATCAAAGGCACAAGATGATGATGACTGAGGGAGTCCTGGATTAGGGGGTGTTCGGGTAGCCGGACTATACCTTCAGCCGGACTCCTGGACTATGAAGATACAAGATTGAAGACTTCGTCACGTGTCCGGATGGGGCTTTCCTTGGCGTGGAAGGCAAGCTTGGCGATACGATATTCAAGATCTCCTACCATTGTAACCGACTCTGTGTAACCCTAACCCTATCCAGTGTCTATATAAACTGGAGGGTTGTAGTCCGTAGGACAGAATCAACTCCATACACAACAATCATACCATAGGCTAGCTTCTAGGGTTTAGCCTCTTTGATCTCGTGGTAGATCTACTCTTGTACTACCCATATCATCAATATTAATCAAGAAGGAGTAAGGTATTATCTCCATCGAGAGGGCCCGAACCTGGGAAAAACAAAGTGTTCCCTGCCTCATGTTACCATCCGGCCTAGACGCACAGTTCGGGACCCCCTACCCGAGATCCGTCGGTTTTGACACCGACATTGGTGCTTTCATTGAGAGTTCCTCTGTGTCGTCGCCTTTAGGCCCGATGGCTCCTTCGATTATCAACAACGATGCAGTCCAGGTTGAGACCCTTCTCCCCGGACAGATCTTCGTTTTCGGCGGCTTCGCACTGCGGGCCAATTCGCTTGGCCACCTTGAGCAGATCGAAAGCTACGCCCCTGGCCATCAGGTCAGGTTTGGAAGCCTAAACTACACGGCTGACATCCACGGGGACTTGATCTTCGGCGGATTCGAGCCACAGCCAAGCGCGCCGCACTGTCTCGATGGGCATGATATAGCTCTGCCGCCGAACAGCGCTTTGGAGGCCGCACACGCACCTGTTCCGACCATTGATTCGGAGCCTACTGCACCAATCGAGGATGAGCGGTTGGACATCACCTCAGGGGCTGCGATCCCAAAAGCGATCGAGCCGAACGCTAGCCCCGCACTCTACACAACCCATGACTCCAAGGGTTCGGACTCCACCCCGGACTTCGAACCCCCCGCGCCCCTGCCAATCGAATCCGATTGGGCGCCGATGATGGAGCTCACCGCCGCAGACATCTTTCAGCACTCGCCCTTAGGTGACATCCTGAATTCTCTGAAGTCTCTCTCGTTGTCAGGAGAGCCCTGGCCGGACTACGGTCAGCAAGGTTGGGATGCGGATGATGAAGAAATCCAAAACCCACCCACCACCCACTTTATAGCCACTATCGACGATCTAACCGACATGCTAGACTTCGGCTCCGAAGACATCGACAGCATGGATAACGATGCAGGAGATACCGACGAACCAACACCCATAGGGCATTGGACACCCACCTCATCTCACGATGTGTACATGGTGGACACCCCTAAAGGAAGCGATAACGAGGAAAAAGGGGATGGGACGAGAGATCGACCCCTGGAAAAGCAGTCAAAGCGTCGGTGTAAACGCCGACCCAAGCCCCGCCTTGACAAAAACCCATCCACAGAGCAGGACGAGCCGGTAGACGACGAGCAGGCCTTAGAGCAACCGTCCGAATAGGGCAACACGGATAGAGAAACCGAACATCCCTCCCCCGGCGAAAACGGCATTCCGGACGACCTCACGCCAAATAAACCTATGGAGCAGAAGAATCTCCATAGTCTAAAAAAGGCTCGTTGCAACTGCACACAGTCTAAAAAAGTAGAAGCAGAAGCTAAAAACAGCGGAAGATGCACTCCGGATCAGATGGAGCAAGGTAATCAATGCCACAGATAAGTACGGCGACAGTCGCCGCACTAAAAGCTATCCGAAAAGAAAGCTACTACCTGAATTCGACGAAGAGGCCTTAGAACCCTCGCATTCAAAAAATGAGAAAGCCACAGGGTCGGATAGACGACCCCATAAAGCGGCAAGTGGCGCCGCACCTAAATCGGCATGTGACCCTCTTAATGATTCGCATCATGGCCCAGTCAGGTCCATTTACGGGCCAACAAAGCAAGCTCTTGTAAGCAACACTATGAAGCCATCATCAGAATCTGGCACACCCAAATACAGGGGCGCCGCACACCCCCTATGTTTCACCGATGAGGTCCTGGACTATGAATTCCCAGAGGGATTCAAACCCGTAAACATAGAGGCATATGATGGAACAACAGACCCTGGAGTCTGGATCGAGGACTATATCCTCCACATACACATGGCTAGAGGAGATGATCTCCATGCCATAAAATACCTACCCCTTAAGCTTAAAGGGCCAGCCCGGCATTGGCTTAAAAGCCTTCCAGAAAACACAACTGGAAGCTGGGAAGAGCTCGAGGATGCTTTCCGAGCAAACTTTCAAGGGACCTATGTCCGTCCTCCGGATGCAGACGATCTTAGTCACATAACTCAACAACCCGGAGAATCAGCTCGGCAGTTCTAGAATAGATTCCTCACTAAAAAGAATCAGATAGTCGACTGTCCGGACGCCGAAGCCTTAGCAGCTTTCAGGCATAACGTCCGAGACGAATGGCTCGCCATACACCTCAGCCAAGAAAAGCCAAGAACAATGGCCGCACTAACAAGCCTCATGACCCGCTTTTGTGCAGGGGAGGACAGCTGGTTGGCAAGATGCAGCACCAGCGACCCAAGTACATCCAAAACTAGGGATGGAAATGGAAAACCGCGACGCAACAAGGACCATCGCTGGACTAAGGCCAAAAGTCCGAAGAGCACGACAGTCAATGCCGGATTCAAAGGCTCACGGCAAAGTCAGGAAAAATCGCCCCCCCAGGATAACAGGGACGATCCATCCAACCTAAATAAAATCCTGGACAGGATATGTCAGATACACAGTACTCCCGGGAAGCCTGCTAACCATACCCACAGAGATTGTTGGGTCTTCAAACAATCTGGCAGACTCAATGCCGAACACAAGGGGCTCGACACACCAAGCGAAGACGAGGACGAACCCCAAAAGCAGAGCACCAGGAAACAAAAGAACTTCCCACAAGAAGTAAAAACAGTGAACTCACTTCACATAACAAAACGTGTGGTGCCTGTAAAGGTACGCACCAAACGGCCCATCCCCAAAGGGTCCTGCCACTGGTTGTTAAAACCGATCATCTTCGATCAGCTAGATTATTCTAGGAATATCAAGAATGTAGGATGGACTGCCTTGATACTCGATCCAATAATCGGCGGACTCAAGTTTTCAAATGTCCTTATGGACGGCGGCAGTGGACTAAACCTGATATATCAGGATACAATACAGCACATGGGGATAAACCCAGCAAGAATCCGTCGCAGCAAAACCTCCTTTCAAGGGGTAATACCTGGTCCATACACCAATTGTACGAGTTTTCTCTGGCTCACAGTCACATTCGGCTCTGCCGATAACCTCCGCCGCGAAAAGCTGACCTTCCACATCGTCCCGTTCTCAAGTCGCTATCAAGCACTACTGGGACGCGAAGCTTTCGCTTGATTTAACGCAATACCGCATTATGCATCTCTTACGCTTAAAATGCCCGGTCCACGAGGCATCATCTCTTTGAAGGTGAAAGTGCAACTATCCCTAGGTGGTTTTGGTAATTCATAACAACATATAGCTCATTGAGCTAATGCTATTCCAAGATGATTATTTCAGGAAAGCTCAATGATTGGCATGGCATGGATGTGAAAGTGGAACCCTCAAAATGCTAAGGACAAAGGATTGGCTCAAGCTCAAAAGCTCAAGACTCTTCATTTTATATTTTAGTGATCCAAGATCACATTGAGTCTTTAGGAAAAGCCAATACTATCAAGGAGGGATGAGGTGTTGCTTAATGAGCCTCTTGCTTCATGTGCTTAGTGATATGCTCCAAAACCCTCAACTACTTTCCCATATCCACATATGACCTAAACCCTAAGCCAAACTCGGTCCTACCGATTCTTCCTATCCGGCGCCACCGAGTTTCATTTGTCATAAGCCACTGCCAAACCCTAGCAATTCGGTCCTACCGATAGGGATCTCGGTCTCACCGAGATGGGGTTGCAAACTCTCTGTTTCCCTTTCATAACTTTTCGGTCTCACCTAAAGAGCGAATCGGTCCCACCAAGATTGCAATGTAAATTCAGGGTTTCCCCTTTGTAACTTTTCGGTCTCACCGAAAGAGCAAATCGGTCCCACCGAGTTTGCCTGACCAACTCTCTGGTTAGCTAATTACCAAATTCGGTCTCACCGAGTTTGTGTAATCGGTCGCACCGAGATTACGTTATGCCCAAACCCTAACCATATCGGTCCTACCGAGTTGCATGTCAGTCCCACCGAAAATCTCTAACGGTCACTAGGTTTACATTTTCGGTCCGACCAAGTTTGTTGATTCGGTCCCACCGAGATTGGAAAACTGTGTGTAACGGTTGGATTTTGTGTGGAGGCTATATATACCCCTCCACCTCCTCTTCATTTATGTAGAGAGAGCCATCAGAACACACACACCATTCCAACTCATATGTTCTAAGAGAGAACCACCTACTCATGTGTTGAGACCAAGATATTCCATTCCTACCATATGAATCTTGATCTCTAGCCTCTCCAAGTTGCTTTCCACTCAAATCTTCTTTCCACAAAATCCAAATCCTATGAGAGAGAGTTGAGTGTTGGGGAGACTATCATTTGAAGCACAAGAGCAAGGAGTTCATTACCTACACACCATTTGTTACTTCTTGGAGAGTGGTGTCTCCTAGATTGGCTAGGTGTCACTTGGGAGCCTTCGACAAGATTTTGGAGTTGAACCAAGGAGTTTGTAAGGGCAAGGAGATCGCCTACTTCGTGAAGATCTACCGCTAGTGAGGCAAGTCCTATGTGGGCGATGGCCATGGTGGGATAGACAAGGTTGCTTCTTCGTGGACCCTTTGTGGGTGGTTGCTTCTTCGTGGACCCTTCGTGGGTGGAGCCCTGTGTGGACTCGTGCAACCGTTGCCCTTTGTGGGTGGAGCCCTGTGTGGACTCTCGCAACCGTTACCCTTTGTGGGTTGAAGTCTCCATCAACGTGGATGTAGGATAGCACCACCTATCCGAACCACGGGAAAAACATCCGTGTCTCCAATTGCATTTGAATTCTACAAACCCTTCCCTTTACATTCTTGCAAGTTGCATGCTTTACTTTCCGCTGCCAATATACTCTTTGCATGCTTGCTTGAATTGTGTGATGCTTGCTTGACTTGTCCTAAAATAGCTAAAATCTGCCAAGAACTAATATTGGGAAAGGTTAAGTTTTTATTTGGTCAAGTAGTCTAATCACCCCCCTCTATACATACTTTCGATCCTACAAGTGGTATCAGAGCTTTGGTCTCCATTTGCTTTGATCTCCATAGCTTTTGGTGGTCATAGCCTTGGTTTCACAACCTAGGAGAGTATGGCGTCTAGCAAGGGAAATTATCACCGTAGAGGTCCCTACTTTGATGGTACTAATTTTGCTAGTTGGAAGCATAAAATGAAAATGCATATTCTTGGACATAACCCCGCCGTTTGGGCTATTGTGTGTGTTGGTTTGCAAGGTGACTTCTTTGATGGGAGAGAACCAAACCGTGAAGCTACCGCGGATGAGTTGAAGATGTTGCAATACAATGCTCAAGCTTGTGATATTCTCTTCAACGGATTGTGCCCCGAAGAATTCAACAAAATCAGCCGTCTTGAGAATGCAAAGGAAATCTGGGACACTTTGATTGATATGCACGAAGGTACCGACTCTGTCAAGGAATCCAAGTTGGATGTGCTTCAAAGCCAACTTGACAAGTTCAAGATGAAGGATGGTGAAGGTGTCGCTGAAATGTACTCTAGGCTTGCTCTAATCACAAATGAGATTGCCGGCTTAGGAAGTGAAGAGATGACCAATAAATTCATCATCAAGAAGATTCTAAGAGCCTTGGATGGAAAATATGATACCATGTGCACATTGATCCAAATGATGCCCAATTACAAAGATCTCAAGCCAACGGAGGTGATTGGAAGAATTGTTGCTCATGAGATGTCACTTAAGGATAAAGAGGAACTTCACAACAAATCAAGTGGTGCCTATAAAGCCTCATGTGAAGCCCCTACATCATCAAGTGAGAAACAAGACTTCAATGAAGAATTGAGCTTAATGGTGAAGAACTTCAACAAGTTCTACAAGAGTAGAAGCAAAGATAGAAGCTCCAAGTCAAGGTCCTACAATGACAAAAGATCTTCTAGTCGAGAGCGAAACTGCTACAGTTGTGGAAGACCCGGACACTATTCCAATGAGTGTACGGCTCTCTACAAGAGAAGAGATTCTCCAAAAAGAAGAAGCAAAGAATCACCACCAAGAGAGAGAAGGAGTAGAGATGATCGTTATGAACGAAGATACTCACGGAGAAGCAAGGATTCGGAAAGGAAGGAAAAATCATCAAGGAGCTACACAAGACGAAGACATCAAGCTCATGTTGGTGAATGGGTATCCGGCTCCGACTCGGACAGCCACTCCGAGAGAAGTTATCACTCCGACTCCGAAGATACTCAAGATGAAGGTGTTGCCGGTCTAGCACTTGTGTCAACCAACTCCTACGACATATTTGACTCACCAAATGAAGGAATTGGAAGATGCTTCACGACCAAAGGTCCTAAGGTAACACACCCCGAGTATGTTGATTTCAATAGTGATGAAGATGACTTGTTAGGTGATGATTTGCTTGTCGACAACTCTAGTGATGAATACTATGATGAAATGTCAATTAAACATGCTAATCAAGATAAAACGAATGACAATGATAAGGAGAATATTGAGGCCCTAACTAAAGAACTAAACACTCTTAAGTTAGCTCATGAAACCATCTTCGAAGATCATCGAGAACTTTTAAGAGCTCATGAGAAATTACGCTTTGAAAAGCTCAATCTTGAGCAAGAGCATGAGTTCTTAAAAGCAATCAATGATGATCTCCGCAAGAAAAGTTCTTCTTACATTGCCAAGCGTTTACTCTTATCCACTTACATGCCTCAAGTCAAGTCTAGTAACAAGAACAAGAAAGATTCTTCCTCTAGTAGTAACAATGATCATGCTAATTCCAATATTGTTACTTCTAGTAGCTCTCTTGATTCCACTAATGATTCTCTTAGCCAAGTTACACTTGAGCAAGAAAATAGTTTATTGAAGGGAATTATAGAGAAAGGAGTGTACAAAAGCCTTGTCGGGAGTAAGCAATTCGAGGAAATTGTGCGCAAGCAAGGAATGCACCGGAAGAATCAAGGTGTTGGTTTTGAACGAAAGTTCAATGCCAATGGAGTTGAGTGGGAAGAAGATCAATACCCCAAGACAAAGTTTGTCCCTCAACAAGAGAAGTATACTTCTTTCAAGGGGACACAAGCTCAAGATGATCTTCCACCACAAGACTACAAGCAAAAAGGCAAGGACAAGCTTCAAGAGGAAATTGATGCATTTGAAGAAGCTCCAAAGACCTTAGTCAAGTGGATTCCCAAGACTACTTCAAGTTCCACTTCATCAAGTACGACTACAACTCCAAGGATTCCCATCAAGATGATGTGGATCCAAAAGAAGAAGAACTAGAAAGTTCTTGAGGGTGACTCCGCCAACATACTTCATTCTCATCATTTTGGCAAGAACAAGTGCAATCAACTTCCACATCGTGCACTAGTTCAAGGAGTCACAAACCCTCTTGTTGGTAAGACAAGGGACAAGGTAACCTAAAAGTTTTCATGGACATCATCTTTTATGTGCTTCACTCTATGTCTATGGATATCCTTGTTTGTTCCTTGTGGGACTAACCCATGTAGGTGTTGAAAGTGCAATTCACTCAAATGGATAGCTCCAAGTGATCTACATCAACATTGAGCATCCACATCTTCAACATCTACATGAAGTCATCATCGACAAAACCCAAGGTTAGTTCATCCCTCTTAGGGGGGATATCACATCTAGGGGGAGCTTTACTCTAAGACTTGAGCTAAAGCAACTCTAAAGATGTGAACAAAACAATGCTTTATGTAAAAGTGGTAACCCCACTTGAGCTTAAACGATGAGTATGACCTATGATCAAGTGTTCTCACTTGACTCCTAAGTCAATATACTCATATATAGATGACCTTGTCATCGCAAATTGCTTGATAGATGCTAGAATTGGTTGTGCATGCCTTGCCACATATTTCATTTGCCATCTTATTGTGTGAGGATGCTGGTTTCATATTTTACTCATTCGAGGACATCCACTTGTTGTTTTGATTGTTTGGTTTTATCTTCTTTTGCCAAGTGGATGGACAAGAATGCCTAAGAACCTCCTCTAGCTATCTATGCTTTTTCTTGTCTCAAACTCTATTCATGCTGCATCACAAAATTTGATCAAGTCAGATTCGAACCACTCTGTGTGAGGAGCGCTCGGAGTCCCCGATTCGTCATAGACTTAAACTTCCAAAACCTCTTTATGATTCTCGGTCTGACCGATACTCCACTTTCGGTCCTACCGAGATCATTAAGTTGATCTAGGTTTTCGATCTCGGTGCAACCGATTTGAACATTTCGGTCACACCGAGTTTCAGTAACTGCTTGCAGTTATGAATCTCGGTGCCACCGAGTTGTTCCACTCGGTCACACCGACAGTGTCGGGCTATATATAGTCATGGGCAAAATTTGGAAATTTCTCCGAACCCCTTCGCCCGCGCAATAGCCTGCTCTGCCAACGTGGTCTCCGGATCGTCTTCTCGCCGCCAGCCGCCTCCAGTCGCTGGTCTCCGTCGCCGTCAACGGGAATTCTGCCCCGCCGTTGCCGCCGTAGCAAGTCTCCGCCGAACTAGGGTATGGACTTGATCACAGTGCTATTCCCCGTCCGATTCCTAGCACATTGTGTTCTTCATGATTCTTGCCACGATTGAAACACTCCTATCCAGTCAATGCGCCCGTAGATTAGCTTTGATTCGAAAATTTTAGGGTTAGGTTTCCGCCGAAACCATCTCGGACCCACCGAGTTGAAAAACTCGGTCCCACCGATTTGGCTTATGCCATTGCACAAGTGAGACTCGGTCTGACCGAGAATTACTTATCGGTGTGACCGATTTTGGAACTCAGTGAAACCCTAGCAGTCTCGGTGCCACCGAACTGTGACTCGGTCTGACCGAGTTCACTAGTTTAGGTGCCAAAACTGCTTCGGTATCACCGAGTTTAAAAATCGGTAGATCCGAGATGATTTCAGTGGGAAACTAAAACTAAGTTTTTGGATCATTCTTTTGCAAAAATCTCTGCATTTTGTGATGCTCATCTAGTCTATCTCATCTATAAACTATTCACAGGGTCAGCAGTCAGTTTGCAGCATGTCTGATCAAAGTGATAGCCAGAATATGTCAGAGCAGCAGGTGCACATGAGTGAGGGCACTAGTCCCTCCAGCTCTTCTGATGAAGGCAGCAGGAGCACTCCTAGCAATTTGCCAAAGGCTGCCACGAGACAGAGGAAGAAGAGGACTTCAGATTCCGAATATGAGGACTATGTGGCAGAGGAAGAGGCCACTTCCTGTAACATCCCAAATTTTCAATTTGGAATGTTATACATTAGATCATCATGCATATCTTATTTTCTTGCATTTTGGTCGATCCTAGAAATTTCACGCAACTCAAGGACCTTCGGAGAGAGTTGGAGATTTCGTTATTTTCATATTTGAGAGTTTTCTCGAATTGGAAAAGAGGATCATTTGATTTATTTATTTCATCTTCAATTATTTTTCCGACGTCAAAAAAATATAAGAGAGGGAATAATATGACTTTCCCGAAATATAGGAAAAATGAAGATTTAATGAATAGATCAAATTTCGTTTTCCGGTGTTTGTTTGTTTTTCTTTGGATAGGGAAAAATGCGCGTTTTCGAAAATTGCATTTTAGGTCCGGAGAAAAGTTCATTTTGTTCGACTCATTTTTAGGAGTCGGGGAAAATTTACGTTAGTAATTTTGGAGCTCGTTTAGATTTTCTTTTCTGTGTTTTTCTGCGCGCGAAATCAGTTTAAAAAAAAGGGAGCTAGGCCAGCCGCGCCAAGGCCCAAGCCAGCCGGCCGGCCGCCCCAGCCTCCTAGCCGTGCGCCTGCGCCAGGAACCAGCCAGGCCGCCGCCTCGTCTTGCTCTAGCCGAATCCTTTTAGGATTCTAGGGTAGCCCCCTCCCCTTTCCTTTGTTTCGTTTTCCTTTTTCCTCTCTTTTTCTTGTCCCCTACCCCAAGTAAACCCCCCTCTCACCTATATAAATACCCCCATAGACCCCCCCTCTCCTCACACCAAAAACCCAAACCCCCTCTCCTCCCCAAGCCGTGCCCCACCCCGCGCCCTACACCGCCGCCGCGCCACACCCGCGCCGCCGCCCTTGTGCCCTAGCGCCGTGCCACCCCACACCCGCGCTGCCGCCCTTGTGCCCTAGCACCGCGCCACCCCCGCGTCGCCGCCCTTGTGCCCTAGCGCCGCCGCCGCCCCTATAGCGCCGCCGCCGCCCTAGCACGCCGCCGTCGCCACCGTTCGCCCCGCCTCGCCGGAGGTAGCCCCGCGCCTCTCTTTTTTTCCCCGCGGTTCGGTTCTTTTAAAAGAAAGCGTTCCAGTTTTCTTTTCCGGTTTTTCTCCCCGATTCTTCGTTTCGGTTTCTTTTTCGAAACCCTAGATCGGTTTTTCGGTTTCTTTTCCGAAAAACCCTAGATCGGTTTTTCGTTCTTCTTTCGGACCGTTCGTCTCAACGAACGTGATCACTGATTATTCCCGGTTAACGACGCCCGTCCGTTTAACTGTTCGTCTTTTTCTTTTCGTCGGATTTATTCCGCGATCGCGATCTCAGATCCGATCTTCGTTCTAGTTTATCTTCTCGCCCGTTTATCGGAATCAGGTGATTCAAGCGCCTGGAGTTTCGTCTCGAAACCGCCGTTCCGTCTAATCAACTTGAACAAGTTTTTGCTACTGTAAAATTTTGACCTAGTTTCAACTTGCTAGAACCGAGTTGTTTCTTCCGCCGTTTGTTTTCGGTTTCTTTGTTCGGTTCTTTCTTTCTTTGCAACCGGAGTTCTTAAGTTGAACTTTCTGGTTCGTTCTCTCGTTCGAGTTTTACTTGTGCATTAGATGAGTACTTATTGTGTGGTTACTATTGCTTGCTTACGATAGATTGACCGGAGTGTGACGAGTAGATCTATCCAGAGATTTTGAGTGCGAATCATCTTCATCAACCTTGCAGGCAAGTTCACACTTTGATCATACCTTTTCTACAACCCCTGTTTTATTGCATTAGATCAATCCTCTCACATTGCATGATTAGGATCTAATTAAACTGTGGGATGGGAAGTAGATGAGGTAGTACCTATCACCTGTATTATCATGAAACCCTTGGGAGTTACTTCTACGTTTGCTTATTATGCCATGCTATGCTAGTAGACGTGGATTGGGTGAGTGATATTCCATGACAGATGTGAGTTGATAATTTTAATGGTTTATCTAAGGTGGCAACTTAAACACACATCTGGGTGGATTGAGGCACCTGATGTCTATCAGGACTTGCCTGTTTTTTTTGGACCGCCACCCAGGCTCAAAGGGATCATAAGATCTTTCATGCTAGAAACTTCCGTGTGCAGCCACAAGCCATTATGGGCTCTGGCATAGTTGACAAAGTTGTGCGAACTCTTATAGTGGTAGACTAGCAGATGTAGGGGAAACTAGGTGTACCGGTCTACCCATCGTAAGGTGCTAGCGCTTCTGAAAGACTGTGTCTCGGTCATCCATCTTCTCAAACACCCTGTAGTGCGAGAAACCAAACGGAGGCGATCGAGTCTTGTGGGGAAAAGTGCGCAAACCTCTGCAGAGTGTACAAACTAATCATGATTAGCCGTGTCCCCGGTTATGGACAACTTGAGTATCTAGTACTTGAATATCATGTGAATCTCATCACGTTACTTCTAATTAATGTTGTTGGGTTTTAATTATTTTTAATTGGGATTGAGAATGCTGTCAACCATTCTCAATGTTTAACAACCACCATGATAGTTAAATAAACTTATTCCTTTGCAGTAGGGAAAAATTGGCTTTACGCAAAAACCTTATAACCATAGAGCTTTCCACCAGCCAAATATGCATGTAGTGATAGCCATTGTTCATCATTCTCTATGGTGTGAATTTGCCAGTACATTCAATGTACTGACCCGTTTCGGGCTGCAACGTCTTATGTTGCAGGTTTCTTACGACGAGTAAGTGATACGTTAGGGTTACTATTTCTACACTCAACTTTGCCGTTGGTGTTGATGGGAATCCACAACCTTGTTGCTTCCGCTATTTGGATTGAGGTAATAGTATTTACGTTACTTTATACATGTGATTTACCTCTGTTATAAATCCTTCGAGTACTGTGTGTGTCAGCATACCGATCCAGGGATGACACGTAAGCACGGAGACGTGACCCATTCGGGTCGGGTCGCTACAAGATGGTATCAAAGCACATGTTGACTATAGGACGTGACCCTAGAAACTGGCAAGCCCATAGCAAAGATTTTTCTCTACAACTTTCCCTTTCAAAAGATCTTTTACCTCTCTTCTCTTCTGAGCTTATTCAAAAATTCCCTTTTGTGAGACCATACCCCTTCCCCTTTTGACCACTCGAGGATTCGACTGATGAGACCACTCCAAGAAGTACAGGATATCAGACAAGTAAGACCATTCGGAATGAAGAGGATTTTACCATACATTATGATAATGGAAACTACAGCTGTTGAAGACTCTGAAGACAAGTAGAATTTGAAGGCCCTGAAGAATCCCTAGATTTGTATGACCTAGGAAGGCTACCCTTATGGAACTTGGCAATTTATGGAAGTTGTCAATACCCGAGATCAAGGTGTATTGGAGAAAGACTGAAACAAGGAGCATGAGAACTCAAAGTTTTGTCAAAGAAAACCCTAAGGCAGGAAATATCAACTATGGAATGATAACTCATGGGAATGACAAGAGCAGAAACACGGTTATCCGTGATGTCATCGCCCGCTGATGCTATTGTCACCGTGCTGAGTTAAGGATGCAAGTCTTCAGAATGGATTTGATGGAAGAAGGCTGATGGAGCACCTAGCATAAGATGAAGTTTTAGCCCTAGCCGCTATATCACCAGGATCTGGAGTAGTACATCAAGAAGTTTAAAATGGAGCTCCAGGAAGCCGTATTTGACAAGGAAGCATTTCGTGAAGAACTCAAGATCCAAAAGTTGAAAGTAGCCAAGCTAGAGAAGTAAAACCTTGAGATACAGGAGGTTCGTCAGGAACTGAAGGACAGTAGGACCATGGTTCATGTGAAGTATGTTGAAACCTAGAAGTTTGAAATGCAAACCCGGAGTATTAAAGGATGTCACGACAGATTTCACGTCAACAGAGATTGATCTGGCAAAAGAACTTGAGAAAGACAAGCATGATCGGAAGGAGCCATTGGAGGCATGAACAAGTCTTGAAGAGTTTGGAGACGTTGAAGATTTATTGACCTTAGAAGACCAAACCCCTGTTATATACCTACGTTAGATGCGACGTTTGTGAGCTGTCATTTGTTTGATGTTTTTCGACAGCCATAACAAAAATCTGTCTTTTCAAAACTGTTGTTTGCATTGTGTGCATCCCTCTCTATCTCTCTTATCTCACCCCAAACCCATGGACCCAATAGATGATGAATGGAGATGAGCTTGTATTTTCTGGACCAAAGAGTCAATTGGAGACAGACCGATGGATTCAGAACATGGAGGATCATATGGAGAACAAGCCTATAGTCGGAAAGGATATGGCCCAATATGCTCTTCAATGCTTTGAAAGAGGTGCTGCTACTTGGTGGAGGATATACCAAACCATGAATGGATGGCAAGGAGTAACCACTTGGAGAGAATTAAAGTTGACTCTGCAAAGATCTCACCTGGTGTCCCAGAAGTTGAAGTCTTATGGAAAGGATATAAGGAAACCTTGTGCATGCAAGATTTGTGGAGAAATCGGACACACCCATAAAGAACACAAGGATGAATGCCCTAATTGTGAAGGAAGTCACCCAGTTGTAGAATGCCCAACCAGGTAGATCACTTGTTTCTTGTCTAAAGGGACTACCCACTACCCTGCTCAGTGTCACATTTACCCCTTGGTACAAAGAACCATCCAGCAGAAGGAAGAAGTAATGAAAGGAGCCCTCATGGAAGGTTTAGAAGAACCTGTGATGAAGAAAGAGGTGGAGGACACACCCAAAGAGGAATCAATTAAACCCTACACCAAGTCTTGCTATTCATGTGGAGAAGAAGGACACCTCTCCCAGAATTGTATGAATGGGGATCTAGTAGAATTCCCGATAGAGGAAGTAGAATATGACCCACAGGAAATAGAAGCCATGATTTGTATGGAAAGGTCCAGAAAGAGAAACCGATTGGATTCCAGGAAGGACCTAAGTCATATCACCTGTTATAGGTGCAAGGAGTCAGGGCACTACCTCCACAGTTGCCCAAAAAGGAAGCCAAGAACCCAAGGAGGCTATATAATCACAAGAAAACCTCGAAACTTGTCAGATGTAATATGTTTCCGTTGTAATAAAGCAGGGCACCTTGCCAGAGATTGTCCGAAGGAGAAGGAGACTTGTGATAAGTAGTTGAGTTTGTAACAAAAGAAATATAGTCGTAGTAGTGAGGACATTTTCTTTTATATTAAGGTGTTGAGTTGAGACATGTAATGGAAAAGCGAGATATTGTAATCATTGGAGAATGAAAAAAATTAGCATCGTTGGTACTGATATGGATTCTATGAGTTGTTACTCTATGAAGAAGGATTTTGACCATTTTGATGATAAGAGAAATATGGTCTATGAAAGATTTGTGCATTTTAAAGGGTGGTAGTACCCTGTAATGGATTTCGGACAAAATAAATACGAGTTTTGTCTCGATATGTGTGATGCCCCAAGAGTAGGTGGGATGAAGTCGGAGACCGTCAGTTGTTTGGACCAAATGTGATCAAGGAGTTAGAAGAGAATGTTAAGTTGATTCGAGATAGACTGAAGGTAGCTCAGTCCAGACAGAAGAGTTATGCAGACTTAAAAACGCAAGGAGGTAGTCTATGAAATTGGAGACAGAGCATGTCTTCGCATGTCCCCTATGCGAGGAGTTAAACAGATTTGAGTTAAGGGACAATTAGCCCCGAGAATTGTAGGACCATACCGAGTTTTGGAGCGTATGAGAGAAGTGGCCTACAAGTTGGAGTTACCCAAAGGACTGTCAGGAGTTCATGATGTGTTTCACATTTCCCAGTTGAAGAAGTGCCATGCAGATATGGCCAATATTCCCGTGTAAGGACGCTTGACCCTGGAAAGGATAATGATGTGGAATATGGACTCCATAAGTATAAGTTTTTATCTCGGTATGTGGGATATCCCACGAGGATGAAGAATAAATTACTATTGGATATAAAGGAGGTATGATGTTGGTAATATGGAGAAATGGCAACCCCATGACAAGTCTGAGTACTCCCGTCTTGGTTTGGTGCCAATAGAAGGAAGGAAGACAGTACAATTGGATGGAATTAAGAATACTGGGAAAGCTGGAAATTGGATGTTGGATTAGAGATCCGCTGCCCCGATGAAGAGTTCAAGGTTTGCAAGTGATGAGATGTGCCATAACCCACAGGCCCCAAGACCTTCCAAGAAGCAAGCACACTTCCTGAAGGAAAAAAAACCCTGGAAGTGGATATGCCCTTATCAATAGACGATCTTATAGGAGTAACGCAAAACCTGAGAGTTGTGAAGGAACGATAGATGTTTGTCTAGCTTGCAGAATCTATGGATATATCCGAACTTGGTTCGTCGACAAGAGAAATTCTGCAATGCTTGTGAGGATGACCGAGTGTTAGAATGTGAGATTCGCTAAACCGTATACAAGGTAATGATTTGGGTGCGGGATGGATTGATCACCATACCGACTTACTCTTATTATTCGCCCTGCTATATGGGATGGTAAATCTGAGTGACTTGCCTATAGTAGAGAGACGACGATATTAAACCTTGTTAAACCTTAGAATGGTATAAGAATTTTTCCCTTGTACACGGCAGCTTTTTGCCAACCGTAGGTTATACGGTGAGGATCAACCCAGACCCATTTCCTGCAGGAGAAACCATAAATGGTTGACCACCATGAGATATCGATAGTTGTTTAGTAATGGCGCCATACCCATCAGCTAAGAAGACCAAATCTCAGAATAACCTTACCAAGAGGAAAGGACAAAAGAATTGAGGAAAAAGGTTATGCCGTTACCGGAAGAGCTTAGAGGAGAAATTTTCTCGAGGATTTGAGAAGACCGACACTGTTAACAATATGGATGAAGTATATGAGTTTCGATGGAACAGTAACCATGATTCTAAGGGTGGTAGCACCCCAGACCCCGTGTGATGATCGATAGATTTTGAGAAGACCCCCAAACCCTAAAATTTTCTTGCTAGCCTCTCCGAATCTTGAGGACGAGATTCCTTTTAAGGGTGGTAGGTTTGTAACATCCCAAATTTTCAATTTGGAATGTTATACATTAGATCATCATGCATATCTTATTTTCTTGCATTTTGGTCGATCCTAGAAATTTCACGCAACTCAAGGACCTTCGGAGAGAGTTGGAGATTTTGTTATTTTCATATTTGAGAGTTTTCTCGAATTGGAAAAGAGGATCATTTGATTTATTTATTTCATCTTCAATTATTTTTCCGACTTCAAAAAAATATAAGAGAGGGAATAATATGACTTTCCCAAAATATAGGAAAAATGAAGATTTAATGAATAGATCAAATTTCGTTTTCCGGTGTTTGTTTGTTTTTCTTTGGATAGGGAAAAATGCGCGTTTTCAAAAATTGCATTTTACGTCCGGAGAAAAGTTCATTTTGTTCGACTCATTTTTAGGAGTCGGGGAAAATTTACTTTAGTAATTTTGGAGCTCGTTTAGATTTTCTTTTCTGTGTTTTTCTGCGTGCGAAATCAGTTAAAAAAAAGGGAGCCAGGCCAGTCGGGCCAAGGCCCAAGCCAGCCGGCCGGCCGCCCCAGCCTCCCAGCCGCGCGCGTGCGCCAGGAACCAGCCAGGTCGCCGCCTCGCCTTGCTCTAGCCGAATCCTTTTAGGATTCTAGGGTAGCCCCCTCCCCTTTCCTTTGTTTCGTTTTCCTTTTTCCTCTCTTTTTCTTGTCCCCTACCCCAAGTAAACCCCCCTCTCACCTATATAAATACCCCCATAGACCCCCCCTCTCCTCACACCAAAAACCCAAACCCCCTCTCCTCCCCAAGCCG